>NC_090449.1:628629796-628948725 GCF_031143425.1 Pleurodeles waltl
TTTGGGAGAAAGCAACCCTGGGTCTTTAATACCAACTTATCTCAGGAAGATTGTTGTATACGGTGGGTTCACAAAAAGAGCCTGCAACTTGCTCATACATCAACTTGATGTTATGGTAATTAGAAAGACTGTTTTAAATTTCAAACGTCTCAAGGGACAACTTTGCAGCGGTCCAAAAGGCGTGCACATCAAAAACATGAACATTACATTTCAGACCTGCTGTGGCATCACAAAGGGTGTTGGTGGAAATACATTTTGAAAACCTTTAAAAAAACATCTTATCATAGCAGCAGATTTAAATATAGAAGGCAGATTCGGCAACAGCAAAAAAGCTGGAAGAGCTGACAAACTGCTTTTAACTGTGCCCAAAGCATATCCTTGCTGGGCCAGGGGCAAAACAAAAGGCAAAACTTCAGACTCAGACAACTTGGGCTGTGGTGGGTCAAAATAGGAGGAGCCACACCAAGCCACAAGTTTGTCCCCACTACTGGCGTCCTGCAAATTCATAGAATACTCTAAGTGTGATGAGATGATGTAGAAAGCTGGCTATTTATGTAGTGTACCAAATGTAGGGGTACACTACGAAGATAGTACACTTACTGGTTTACATGGGTAGAAATGACAATCCCAAAAGCTCTGTTTTGTGGTAGTGTGGGCGAGCAGTTAGGCTTATCAGAGCGTAGTGCTTAGCATTTGTTGAACACAGAGTCAGTAAATGACACACACTTAGGAAGAATGAACAATTGCTTAGAAAAATATTTACTTGTCTATAACCTATTTCAATACCAGAATACTTGCAAGAGAATAAGTACTATTGCAGAAGACTTGCAAGTAACACTTCTACTCAAATGCGCGTTTACATGGTTAAGGTCCCTACGCACTTATATTGCATAGGGGTCCTTGCAATCAGGTCTCGGGTCCGCTGTAGGTAGTGGGGTGCTAGGGGTGCAAAGTCACAAACAAGACCAGCAGTTCAGTTTTACCTGCCCTGGGGCATCTGGGTGCAGAAGTGCTAGATGAGTCAGGTTCCTGCGCACCACACACTTGGCGACAAGGTGGGCCACTTACAAAGCGAATGCAAAGGGGGCTTGGGGATAAGTATGAGAGCTCCAAACGGTGGAACTTGGTCAGTGGGTGCCCTAGGAGCAGGGGGACTCTCCTGGATGTTGTGGACCTGGGCCAGGGCACTCTGTGCAGTGGATCCTTAGCAGCTGTGTTACTGCATCAAGAAGCACACTGCTCTTTGGGTGACCTGCAGAGGGAGAGACATATCAAGGCAGCTGGATGACTGGGAAGGTTATACTCTGCGATGCTGACGTCCGTTGCCAGCAGGTCTTGAGATGCGCTGTTGGAGTCCAAGATGGGCCTCAACAAGCCTTTGTTGTTGCAAGGGGTCCAGGTATTGGTGCAGCTCGGGTTCGGTTAATTCTGATGTCTTCTCACCTGAAAGGATGACAGGACTGGCCCCTTGGAGCACGGTGACCACCTCATGGATGGCTGCTGCTTCGATGGATCCGGTGGTCAGCAGAGCGGTGATCCAGACATTGCGGCTGGTGTTTGCAGGAAGCAGGAGAGTGGCTTCTCCCTTTAAGGGAGATGCTGACAGGATGGCAAAGTGCTGAAGAACCTCCAAAGCTTTTGGAGTCCCCACAGCTGCAGGACAAGTCGTGATGTTGCAACTGTCAGGACAGGAGCAGGTAGGCAGGCAGGGTTTTGTGCCAAACTTTTACCAGTCATCCACAGTTCTGGCTCTTCTGTGACCTCTTCTTCTTTGTGTCAGATGAATCTGCTCTTCTGGTGGCAGGGGGGCCACCTAAAGAACAAGTTACTTAACTTCAGTAACGCCTTATCTGGTAAAGACATATTCTAGCTGCAGATTCCTTACCTTTTGAATTTCCCCAGGCATCAGTCTGGACCCGGAGATTTTTCTTGAGCAATACCCATGCGCACCATTAGGTGCTGTTGATCGGCTCCGTGTCCGTTGTTATCTGCGCCATATATGACATCACGGGCCCTATATAGGCGCCACCCCGGCGTGCTAACCTAAGTTTCTTTTCACGAATTCCCATGCCAGAAGCACAGAGCCATTAAGGACACGGACTACTGGTGCGTCAAAACTAAGGCCCTGAAAGGGATACCCTGTCCCTATAAATCAGTTCAGAGCGGGGAGGATGGGTGGGTCAGTAAGGAATACGGAACTAGAATATGTCTCTACCAGATAAGGCTTTACTGAAGGCAAGTAACTTGTTCATATGAGAGCGCGGCCAGGGGTAGGTTCCCTGTTTTGGCTACGGAGCATCTCAAGTAAGTCTTGCAACGCAATGCTTTTCTTCACTACAATTTTGCTTGGCCAGCATTGTCATAGACGGGCGCTGGACTGTAACTGCCCATACTGTTTGACAATTTGATGTGTGGGGTTCCATGTACCTACAGGCGGCTCCTGATAACCTTCTGACCCTAACGATGTAAGCTACTGACATTACGTAATTATGATGCCGCGTTCTTGGACTCTTATTCAGTATTATTTACAAGTACGTGAGAATGTAATTTATATTCTACCGATCTTTTAAACCAGAGAGGGCTTACTTTGCACGACTGCTCCTGCTTAGTTTAAATTACCCTTTTCACCTTGCATCTACTGATCAAGTGGTGCCCGGTTTTGGATTCCTACATAGCTTTGTTGTAAGGGATAAGTGTGTCCCATTACTGATAAATTATTTTAACAAATGGACTTCTTTAACAATTGGATTTTTTCACTCTACTGCAATCTGTGGGTATAATACAATGTTTGCCTTGAATGACAGCCATTTTTGTTGTTTATCTATTGACTAGAAAGTTCACGCCCGGCCATTGGGCCACCGCTGTCCCATGAAGCTCGTTCCTCTAATGGGAGGGTAAGCTAATTAACAGATTTGTATGCACTAGTGTGCCACTACCTGCACCATCACAGCGTGTTTTTCACCAAAAACGACACTTACATTTGCAGTTTTAAACCTTTAGTTTGCAACTACATGTTTATGTTTGTTGCCTGTGTTATTTTTGATTGCAGGGCGACAGTTAGGAATAGGACGTTCAAGCTACACACAAGTAGTGTAAGTGACTGGAGTATTGACAACTGACAGTCTTAGTTTATAGGAGTTTTTTCAGTTGTATAGAAGGAGAAGTAAATTTCCACCTGGTCCTGAAGAAGCGTCGCTGGATCCATTTGGACCATTAAAGACGCAAAACATGTTGACCCTTGTTTCAGGGACGGTCTGGTAATTCCACACGTTCCTTTCTCCATTATATGTGGTTGAGAGTGTTTTGACCATTATACTCATTTCACTCTCCTCATTATTTTTAGTCTTGGCCTTTACCCTCCATGGTTGAATAAAATTGTTATCCCTAGGTGTTGGGTCCTGAGCCAATTTTAATCCTTACTGCTACTCTCTTTCTCCTCTTTCCAAGCTCACGTTTGGGGTCTTGGCATCATCGAGTAAAGATCTCTGGCAAAGAGCCCACCTGCGGGGGGGGTGCCCATCAGACATTGCAGCGCCAGTCTGACGAGGAGCAATTCCGATGATGAAGCATGACACCCATTAGGGGATGTGAGGATTCTTGCTCCTAGAATTAGGACTTCTCCCTCCTACTTCCTTTTTGGAACAGTGTATTTTGTTGTTAAGTGCATATGAGAGAGACCTCTAGTTGCAGATTCCTTACCTTTTGTAAAGATAAACAAGAACACCATCCTCGGAGGTGGGTCTGCAAAGTAAGGTCATACAAGAAAGGCCTGCAAGACTGAGCAGGCAAAGTACCCATCCCTGAAGACCTGAAACTAAACCGGTAGTAGTGTTTGGTGAACGTGTGCAGGGATGCCCACGTTGCCACCTGACCAATATCAAGGACTGGAAATCTGCTTGTTACTGCAGTGGTAGCAGCTGTTGCTCTGGTTGACTGATCACGCAAACCTCCAGGAGTTTGCTTCTTAGCCCGTGCGTTGCAGATTTTAAAGTAGAGTACAACCTCTCAGGAGATGGTCCTCCTCTGCATTCCTGGACCTTTCCTCACACCCACTTAACTGACAAAGAGTTGATCATCCACCTGGAACTCTTTTGTACAATCACGGTAGAACACCAATGCTCTTTTTGTGTCCAGGCGGGGGAGTCTCTGTAGGAGGCTGGCCCTCTATGTAGTGTGCAAATCTAGGCACACTATGTAGGGGGTCCAGGCAACCACACATTGGTTTACAGGGGTAAAAACTAGACCACCTAATGCTCTAATTTTTATGGTAGCTTGGTCGAGCAGTTAGGTCAATCTTGGAGAAGTGCAAAGCATATGTTGTACTCACAGTATCAATCTTGCAACTCATACACTCAAAGGAATAACTTGACACCAATTTAAAAGAATACTTCAGATTTTTATGAAACTTTCAAGACCATCAAAATTGGTAAAGTACTTTTCGAAATATACATTTTTGAAGTTTAATAAAAAATAGCCTTTTTGTGCGTAGTTATGCACCACAGGACTCAATGGAGGATAACCTTTAAAAATGCATATAAAATCATACAGTAGTTTATCAAGTTCTTCTTTTGCAGGTTGGTCGAGGCCGTCAGTGGGCACACTGTGCCAGCTGGAGAAGCTTGAGTGGCTCCCGGTTCCGCCGGGAGCAGTGGGGAAAATTCTTTGGAGCTAGTGCAGGGACACTGTGGGCGACCACTTAGAAAGGTACTGCACAGGTAAGTTTAAAAGGTGAATCCTGAGGGTCCCCTTGGAGTGTCAAGGTCGCAAGGGGTAGGGGGAATCTTAGAGCACAGCTGGATCCTCTGTGCAGGGCACAGGGCAGCCGGGTGCTGAGTGAGTCAATGAGCCAGGAGCTGTACACACAGATGTACTCAGAAGCAGGGGGTAGGCTGGTTCAAGGGTCGATTGCAGGACAACTGGGGCACTCTGGCAGGAGGTCCGGGGTGTTTCGGAAGTCCCTTCACTGGAACTTCCTCCTGGTCCTTTTACAGTCCCAGGTGGGATGTTTTTCTTGGTTTCCGAAGTCAGGTGACCAAAACCCATGGTACTGCTCTGATTCAGCTACTTGAGGGCCCAGTGCCACCAAACTTCGCACACTGGCAGGGTTTGTCCTCGTGGTCTTCAGGGTGACGTTTGGTCCAGTTGTGGCATCCGATTCCCGAGTTAGCATCTGGTCAGTAAAATGTACCTCACTGGCTTGTTGGTTCAAAGTGGTACCTCCACTCTCGAAGGAGTTCTCTGGTGATTTGCGAAGCCTGGAGGTCCTCTCTGGTTATTTCAAGTTTTTCCAGTTGTCCAGCAGCGTTTGTCAGGTCCTGGGTGCAGCAGGCAGTGCTTGACGCCTTTTCTTGGCGGGTCCACAGTTCTCGTGCCTTGGATCGTCTTGGTGCTGGCCTTCTTCTCTTTGTCGAATTTGATTTCTTGGTCTAGGGATGCCCACTAAATACTGTATTTGGTGGGCAATTTAGGGGGAATATAGGGTGGCTACACTCACTAAGTGACCACTTCCTGTGGTTAGAGGTCACTTCTCTACACCTGATTGGCTATTTTCCTTACATCTAAAATGGAGGAAAATGAAATAGAAAGTACACTTCGCATTCAAAACCTTAGGGATGGTGCATGCCAGGTAGGGCCACTCCTCCTGTCCTTTGGAGTTTT
Source organism: Pleurodeles waltl (assembly GCF_031143425.1). Classification (NCBI taxonomy): domain Eukaryota; kingdom Metazoa; phylum Chordata; class Amphibia; order Caudata; family Salamandridae; genus Pleurodeles; species Pleurodeles waltl. The sequence continues at coordinate 628,635,455 of NC_090449.1, forward strand.
GCGCGCTGCTCCCGTAAAAAGTGGGGGTTTGCATTGAGGGCGGCCATCTGCTGGTACTTATAAAGATTGGCGTGATATTTCAGACTGCGTTCTTTTGAACTTTACTCACTTGAGTTTTGACTTACTGGATTTGTGAATAGAAAACTTTGGGCGAGGGGGGCCTCACATTGTGTTAAGTATTGTTGGGTTCATTTTGAACCTCGAAGGGATGGGTGTTTTCCCTTGTGTAGGCAACCCCTAATGTTATAATTGGCCAATTAGTGTCCTGAGCGCCAGTAGTCCCCTGTTATTACACCCCATTTCACTTATTGGCCATCTGCTGCTAGCAGCAGGCCTGGAGTTAGAGTTTCAAAAGCAGTAGGTCCTTTGAAGCTCCACCCACGAAGGGCTTTGTTCGGCATCCCAGAGAGAAGGATCTTCACCCTCGGGGTGCAGATTTGTGTTTGGCAGTGGCAGGCTGGTCAGGACCACTCAGGAACCATAACAAAGTAGTTAACGTTTGCAGGGGGCACCTCAAAGGTGACCCCTGGGTACGTTTGTTATTAAATACAATACTGGTATCAGTTGTGATGTATCATTCTGAGTTGTTTGATACCAAACAACACAGGGTTCAGAGTGGTCATCGTATAGCTGTGAAACTCATATTGACTAGTATCCAGCAAAGGATTAAAATGGCTGCTCTGTTCACGCACTATGTCCAGGGTTTGGCAAGGACACAGTGGGGGCATATTGCTCATGCAGCTATGCCACCACATACAGTATAGTGCATCCTGCCACAGGGATGGAAGGGATGGAAGGACTGCCAGAGGGGTGTCTTACCAATAGTGCATGCAGTGTAGAGTGGACTAGTCAAACAGGCAGTATGCCATGTTGAGTTTGTATTTTAGGTTTGCACCAGAGCACTCAGCCTACAATGGTGGGACTGGTTGCAGCTGAGTGCATGGCCCTAGAGAGTGGCACAATCAGTGGCCTACCCCTAGTATCCCATGCCCTGGATACCTAGGTACCATTTACTAGGGACATACAGTTGCAGCTAAAGGTGTTGCCATTTGTGTCAATGCATCACAACAGTTTAAGGAAAGAGCTCTGACCCAGGGAACCTGGTTAGCAGGGGCCCTGGCACTAACATCATCTAGGCTACATCACATACCAGACAGATAGTTGGGGCTAGCCATGTCAAAAAGAGGCTTTTTCTCACAGTCCTTTCTCTTCCTTAGAAGGATGTGGGGGACGGAAAAAGTAGGGAAGGTGATGGATTGGCCTACATGAAAGGTGGCGTGACCACTATTGGCAAAAAGGAAGCCTTAGTGCGAAGCACCACTTTGTCAGGATAGATGGAAAGATAGGGCAGCTTAGATGTCAAGGCCTGCAGCTTACTCACCCTGCAGGCAGATGTAATGGCCACAAGGAAGGTTGTTTTTAATGTTAGAAGCCTGAAAGGACAATTGTGAAGAGGCTCAAATGGCGCATTAGGAATGTCAGAACCAAATGTAAATTCCATTGGGGCATAATGAATGTGGATGGAGGAAACATATGGGTAAGGCCCTTAAGGGAATTATTAACAATAGGAGCTTTAAACAAAGAAGATTGATCTGGCAACCTCGGAAATTCAGAGATAGGTAACCTTTGAGAGTGCCTAGAGTGGAGCCCTGCCAGGCCAGAGAAAGGATGATCAACAGGACCTCAGAAAGAGGGGCACAGAGGGCGGTCAACAGACTTGTCTGCACACAATGCAACAAATTTCCTTCAGCAAAACGTGTATACCGTTTTGGTGGAGGGATTTTTGGCTGACAGGATAAGGTTACAGACTTCAGTGAAGGTCAAAAGCTGTCAACTGCCGCCACTCAACCTCCATGCAAGAAGGCTGAGACTGGACAGGATCAGGTGGAGAACCCTCCCCTTCTGCTGCGACAGAAGATACTCCCGAAGGGGCAGTATGATTGAAGGATTGATGGTCATGCTCAATAGTTCGGAATACCAGACTTTGTGGCCAGTCCAGAGCCACAAATATCACTTGGTCCTTGCCATTCTTTATTTTCTTGAGAACTTTGGGCAGAAGTAATATGGGCGGAAAGGTTGACTGGAGGGCCTAAGATACACTTGAGATAAAAAGTTAGCAGAGCGAGTGCCGCCTTGGACACTGTAATGCACAATACTGCTGATATTGTTAATTCTCTGTGGAGGCGAACAGATCTAACAAAGGCTCTCCCCACTGTTGACCTTGTCTCTCCTCTGGATGGAGATGCCATTCGTGATCGACTAAGCATTGTCGGCAGAGTTAATCCGCTCTGATGTTCAGAGAGCCCACCAGATGTTGAACCCTCAGGGAGATGTTCCAGGCATGTCCAGAGATGCAGAGCCTCTGTACAAAGGGTCTATAACACCACTCTACCCTGCTTGTTGCAGTACCACATGGTGGTTGTGTTGTCCGTGAACACCTGCACTACCTTTCCTTGAGAGAGGGAAAGAATCCTTTCAATACCAATCTAACCGCTCGGAGCTCCAACAAGTTGATGTGGAGTCTGAATTCCGAAGAAGACTATAGTCCTCTGATCTCCACCTCTCCCAGATGGCCGCCCCACCCCAGTACTGACATCTGTCACTACTGTCAGATCTGGTTGGGAAAGGGAAAGGAGTCTGCATTTGACCAAACTGCGGTTCGTCATCTACCACTGCAGGTCCCCTGCAGTTCCCTCTGAGATCTAGACCATGTCAAAGAGATTCCCCTGATGTTACGCCCACTGGAACTTCAGGTCCCACTACAGAGCCCACATATGCCATCTGGCATGATTCATCAACAGGATGTAGGAGGCCGTGAGGCCCAGTAGCCTCAGTCATTCTCACTGAAATCCAGAACAGAGGCAGAAACATTAGTATAATAGCCTGAATATCCTGGACTTGCTGCTCTGGAAGATAAGCCCGAAACTGCACTAAGTCCAGAACTGCTCCGATGAAGGGAGGATCTGAGAAGAAGTCAGGTCTGACTCCTGCAAGTTTATAGTGAACCCCAGTGGACGCAGGAGGTCCACCATAGTCTGAAGGTGTGAGAACAGCCTGGGGCAAGACCAGCTTCAACAGCCAGTCATCTAGATAAGGGCAACCTGATACCCCTAATCTCAGCAGATGAGCTGAGACCACTGCTACCACCTTGGTGAACACCCGAGGGAGCACCATGAACTGAAAGTGCTTGTGACTTACCTTGAACCACAGGTAATGCATGTGGGCAGGCACGATTGCAATGTGGAAATACGGATCCTGCAAGTCCAACTCTACCAGCCATTCTCCTTGGTCTAGGGCAGACAAGACCAAAGCTAAAGTGAGCATCTTGAATTTCTCCTTTTTGAGGAAGAGTTTGACAGTTCAGAGGTCTACAATGGGGTAAAGGTCCTTTGTTCTTTTTGGGAATCAGAAAGTTGTAAGAATAACATCAGTCGCATTCCTCTCTATAGCTCCCTTTGCCAATAGAGCCAAACTTTTTCTTGGAGCAAAGATATATGATCCACTGCCAGACGTTCTTGAGTTGGCAGTATAGGGGAAGTGAAGACTCAAAGGGGAGGGAGTAGCCCATCTGAATGATCTGCAAGACCAATTTGTCCGATGTAATGGATTGCCATTTAAAGAGGTAACGTTAGATTCTCCCTCCAACTGGGCATCCATTGTCTTGCAGAACCATACTAGGAAGGCTTGGAAACTGCAGACGCCAAAGGGGTGGTGGCAGAAAATATCTGGCTACCTGACCCACGAGGTCTTGTATGCACCATGTCCATGTCTTAGCACAGTTTAGGAAGCTTGCATAAGATGGTGCCTGGCAGAGGGATGATGTAGTGGCACACCCCTTCTGTAGCCACGAAGGGGGGGAAGGCAGACTGGGGCAGACGGATCACTGAGAGGCCCAAAGACTTGGCCCTAGCCCAAGAGTCCTTAAAGCGCTCCAGTGCAGAGTCTGCCTTCTCTCAAAAGAGACGGGTCCAGTCGAAGGGCATGTCCATGAGGTTGGCCTGGATATCCTACAAAAAGCCAGATGTGTGGCGCCTCAAGGCCACTGTCAATGAAACCGCTCTGCCCAGAGAGTCAGTTGTGTCCAATCCACACCTAATGATTAACTTTTCTGCATCGCTCTCATCTTTCACTGCTTGGGAGAAGACGGCCTGTGACACCTCTGGGCCCTATATCAGCATAATCCACAGCATATGGGCATAAAGGTCCAAAAACCTATCCATGTTCACGAACCGCAATCCTAGGCTGGAGGAAGAAAACATCTTCTTTCCCAAGGTACCCAGCCTTTTGGATTCCCTGTCCAGGGGAGTGGCAGGGAATGCGTCATGGGAAGTTGAGGCCTGGACAGCTAGGGTCTCAGAGGTGGGGTGTTGGCTGAGGAAACTTGGGTCACCTTGGGCAGGGCGATGACGGTGGGCAACTGTCCTGTTCACAGAAGCCGCTATGATGGAATTGGACCAAGTTCTCAGCAGGACATCTGTCAGTGTTTTGTTGAAGGGGAGCAGGGGTTCTGAAGAGGAAATCTCCAGGTTGAGCCACTTCCGTCAAGAGGTTAGTCTTGACTGCCAATGAGGGAAGTTCAAGGTCGAGGACCTCCACTAGCCTCTTCCTCACCATCGCATATGATTGTAGGAAAGTGCCCTTTTTGGCACGGTTAACCCCTTTGCATTTTTTGCCTGATATTGATGCTGACTTGACAGTGTGTGCTGGGATCCTGCTAACCAGGCCCCAGCACCAGTGTTCTTTCCCTAAAAATGTATATTGCTTCCACAACTGGCACACCCCTGGCACACAGATAAGTCCCTTGTAAAAGGTACCTATGGTACCAGGGGCCCTGTGGCCAGGGAAGGTCCCCAAGGGCTGCAACATGTATTATGCCATCCTGGGGGACCCCTCACCAAGCACATGCACACTGCCATTGAAGGTTGTGTGTGCTGGTGTGGAGAAAGACAAATGTCGACATGGCACTCTTCTCAGGGTGCCATGCCCACAAACCACTGCCTGCGTCGTTAAGTCATCCCTCTAGCAGGCCCTACAGCCCTAAGGCAGGGTGCACTATACCACAGGTGAGGGCATAGTTGCTTGAGCAATATGCTCCTACAGTGTCTAAATCCATTCTTGGACATTGTAAGTGCAGTGTGGCCATAGTGAGTATATGGGCTGGGAGTTTGTCATTACAAATTCCACAGATCCATAAAAGCTTTACCGAAGTCTGGGAAGTTTGGTATCAAATGTCTCAGCACATTAAACCCACACTGATGCCAGTTTGGGGTTTATTGAAAAATGCACCCAGAGGGCATCTTAGAGATACACCCTGTATTTTAGCCAAGCCTCTAGTGCAGGAATGACCGGTCTGTGCCAGCCTGCCACTTCCAGACAAGCTTCTGACCACATGGGGTGAGAACCTTTATGTTCTCCGGGGCCAGAAACAAAGCTTGCACTAGGTGGAGGGGCTTGACCCCCATCAGAGAAGACTGAAAACATCAACATAACTTGGCCCCAGCTCTACAGGCCTGTCTCCCGCTTCTGAGGCCCAGCTACAAAAAGGCGACGCATCCTGCAGGACCAGCAACCTCTTAAAAGCTTCAGAGGATCAAGATCTCCAGTGGACAGCAGCCCTTTCCATAAAGAAACACCAGCAAAAGACTCGAAAACCACCCCGGATCCGCAGGTCCTGCCCACTCTGCACCTGACACCCAAGGCCCATGTCCAGGTGGCCCAACGGACTAGAGCTAGTCCCCAGCCGATTCTGACTTAGAGCACACCCTGGGTTGACCCCGCCTGTCCAACACGATGACGCCTGAAGCCTAAATCCAGAGTACTCCTCTGACCGCAAAAGAACAGAACTAAGATTCCTGATGTCCAAAAATACCTCTGCACCCGCAGCCCCCTGCCTTGGAGAATCTGACGCCGGTCCAGCAACATTCAGAAGGCGGCCCTCCTCCTTGTCCAGCCTATGGTTTCCCAGAGCCGACCCTCTGGACCTAGCCTGCAGCATCTTTGTGACCTCCGGGGTCCCCCTATTGAAAAGCATTAGAAGCCCTACGCTGTGTTTGCACCCTGCCGCCCCTGTGCCACTGAAGATGTGTTTAGTGCTGACCTGTGGCCTACCCGGTGCTGCCCTAAACTCCCCAGGTCTGCCCTCCGAAGAGAAAGGTACTTACCTGTAAGCAGGCCTGATTCCCAGAGACCCTAAAGGAGCCCATTTTAAATCTACCTCAACTTTGACCTTCTCACCCAGCCGGCCCCGTGTTGCTGGTGGTGGGTGTTTGGGGTTAACTTGAACTCCAACCTGTGGACATCCTAAATCCCGGAGACAGGAACTGTTAGTCTTGTACTTACCTCAAAACTGTACTAACTTTTCTTCCCCCTGAACTGTTTCTGAAAATTGCATTGTCAACTTTTAAAGCAGATATTTGCTATTTTCTTAAAAACAATTAAACTTGCCAAATTGAAACAAAGTGGTATTCATACATATGTTGGATACTTATTTGCAAATGTACTTACCTGCAACTTGAATCTTGTGGTTCTAGATATAAACTAACAAAATATATTTTTGCTATATAAAAACCATTGGTTTGGAGTTATGCATTGAGTGTGTGATTCCCTGTGTGTGTACAACAAATGCTTTGCACTATCCTCTGATACGCCTAACTGCTCGACCACAGTACCACAAAAGAGAGCATTAGTATTATCTACTTTAGCCTGTGTTACGCCTCTGGGGAACCCCTGGACTCTGTGCACACAATATCTCATTTTGATATAGTATATACAAAGCCAGCTTCCTACACGTACTGCTCACGAAAATCTCCGGATCCAGTCTGACATCTAGTGGGATCTCAAAGGTAAGGAATCTGCAACTAGAAGTCTCTATCAGATTTAATAAAACAACCGTCCACATGAACAGGCATCAGGCAAAAACTGCTTTAATAAATACAAAGGAAAATTTGATGTTATTAGTCAAACTGAATATATAATTTTCTGTTTTGCTTTTTCATTTGTATTTTCTTCTGAATTATATACATCCATCGCAATTTAGATTGCCCGTTTTTGTCTGATTCACCATTTAAGATGGTCACATTGTGGAGTACCTGTTAGTTCTTTTTTATTAGACTAATTTCTATATTAATATACTATATATATATATATATATATATATATATATATATATATATATATATATATATATATATATACACACAAGTCACCGTATATCCAGCACATTTTGTTTACTCTCTAAACGGAGTTAAAGAGGTTATAACTAGTTCCACATGTCTGTTTAACCCTTTCGCTGCCAGGCCTTTTCCCCCTCAGGTGCCAGGCCTTTTTTTTGGCTATTTGGGCTAGTTCACACTTAGGCCCTCATAACTTTTTGTCCACATAAGCCACTCACGCCAAATTTGCGTCCTTTCTTTCCAACATCCTAGGGATTCTAGCGGTACCCAGAGTTTGTGGGTTCCCCTGAAGGAGACTAAGAAATTAACCAAAATACAGCAAAAATTTCATTTTTTATTTTTTTTAAAGGGAAAAAAGGGCTGCAGAAGGCAGCTTGTGGTTTTGTCCCTGAAAATGGCATCAACAAAGGGTCTGCAGTGCTAAAATCACCATCTTCCCATCTTTCAGGAACAGGCAGACGTGAATCAGAAAACCCAATTTCTCAACACAATTTCGGCGTTTTACTGGGACATACCCCCATGTTTATGATTTTTGGTGCTTTCAGCCTCCTTCCAGTTAGTGACAGAAATGGGTGTGAAACCAAATGCAGGATCCCAGAAAGCGAAACATATCTGAAAAGTAGGCAAAATTCGAAATTCAGCAAGGGGTAATTTTTGTAGATCCTACCAGGGTTTCCTACAGAAAATAACAGCAGAAACTAAAAAAATATTGAAATTGAAGTAAAAAAAAAAAAAAACAGCTGTTTCTCTCCACGTTTTACTCTGTAACTTTTTCCTGCGATGTCAGATTTTTTCAAGCAATATACCGTTACGTGTGCTGGACTTGTTGTGGGGATATATAGGGCTTGTAGGTTCAAGAACCCTAGGTACCCAGAGCCAATAAAAGAGCTGCACCTTGCAATGGGTTTTCATTCTATACCGGGTATACACCAATTCATTTGCTGAAATATAAAGAGTGAAAAATAGGCATCAAGAAAACCTTTGTATTTCCAAAATGGGCACAAGATAAGGTGTTGAGAAGCAGTGGTTATTTGCACATCTCTGAATTTCAGGGTGCCCATACTAACATGTGAATTACAGGCCATTTCTCAAATTGATGGCTTTTTTACAGACGGTCTTGCATTTGGAAGGAAAAAATGTAGAAAGAATCTAGCTCAGCCGGCACCTAGGGAAACCTACCAAACCTGCACCTTTTTGAAATCTAGACACCTAGGGGAATCCAAGATGGGGTGACTTGCTGGGCTCTCACCAGGTTCTGTTACCCAGAATCCTTTGCAAACCTCAAAATTAGGCCAAATAAACACTTTTTCCTCTCATTTCTGTGACAGAAAGTTCTGGCATCTGAGAGAAGCCACACATTTCCTTCCACCCAGCGTTCTCCCAAGTCTCCTGATAAAAATGGTACCTCACTTGTGTGGGTAGGCCTTGTGCCCGCAACAGAAAATGTCCCAAAACACAATGTGGACACATCACATTTTCCCAAAGAAAACAGAGCTGTTTTCTGCAAAGTGCCTAGCTGTAGATTTTGCCCTCTAGCTCAGCTGGCACCTAGGGAAACCTACCAAACCTGCGCTTTTTGAAAATTAAACACCTAGGGGACTCCAAGACGGGGTGACTTGTGGGGCTCTCACCAGGTTCTGTTACCCAGAGTCCTTTGCAGACCTCACAATCTGGCCAGAAAACACTTTTTCCTCACATTTCGGTGACAGAAAGCTCTGGAATCTGAGAGCAGCCACAAATTTCCTTCCACCCAGTGTTCCCCCACGTCTCCTGATAAAAACGGTACCTCACTTGTGTGGGTAGGCCTAATGCTTGCGACAGGAAACCTGGAAATGCCCCAAAACACTATTTGGACACATCAAAATGATCAAATACGCAACTACCCATGTTTGGGGGGGGGCACCTGCGTTTTTGGTCCTGGCCTCTGCAGCCATCTAGGAAAACCTACCAAACACAGACATGTCTGAAAACTAGACACCCGAAAAATAGCCTAAAAATAATTTGCTCCCCCCGGGAGCGACCCTTGCCTAATGAGTCGCTCCCCATACAATTTTTTTTTTAAATGAACACAACAAAAATTAACCATGGTGTCTAGTGGTTTTCCTGGAGGTATAATCCTTTATAGTCCTTCTACGAAGGCTTTAATAACTGGGATTCTAAAATGTGACTTTGTAAGTTTAATCTGCAGGTAAGCAGAGATTGCAGTGAGATTAATTTTGATAGAAGAAAAAGTGAGATTTGCTTTTTGTAGGTGTAGTAAGTAACTCACAATGTTTTGTATGGAAGCATCTAACGGTGTGATTTGGTTTGCTTGGCAGTAGAAAACAAACCTTTTCCATTTGTTAGCATAACAATGCCTTGTTGTCGGTTTGCTTGCTTGTTTAATGACTTCCATACACTCATTTGAAAGGTTTAGGTAGCCACATTCTAAGACTTCAGGAGCCAGATTGTTAGGTTGAGCGATGCTGGATTGGGGTGTCTGATCTATTGTTTGTGTTTGTGTTTGTGTTAACAGATCGGGTCTGTTTGGGAGTTTAATGTGAGGTACTACCGAGAAGTCCAACAGTGTGGTGTACCACGGTTGGCGAGCCCACGTTGGTGCTATGAGTATTAGTTTGAGTTTGTTTTGACTCAGTTTGTTGACTAGGAAAGGAATGAGTGGGAGAGGGGGAAAAGCGTAAGCAAATATCCCTGACCAATTGACCCATAGAGCATTGCCCTTGGACTGAGGGTGTGGGTACCTGGATGCAAAGTTTTGGCAGTTTGCGTTTTGTTGCTAAAAGATCTATGTCTGGTGTCCCCCAGCAGTAGAAGTAATCTTGTAGAATCTGGGGATGTATTTCCCACTCGTGAGTTTGCTGGTGATCTTGACTGAGATTGTCGGCTAACTGATTGTGAATGCCTGGTATATATTGTGCTATCAGGCAAATGTTGTTGTGAATTGCCCAATGCCAATTTGTTTGTGCTAGGAGGCATTGTTGTGACGAGTGTGTCCCCCCCGTTTGTTTAGATAGTACATTGTTGTCATATTGTCTGTTTTGACAAGAATGTGTTTGTGGACTAGAAGGGGTTGAAAAGCTTTTAGTGCTAGGGAGACCGCTAGTAGTTCTAAGTGATTTATGTGTAGTTTTTGTTGATTGTCCCATTGTCCTTGTATATTGTGATTGTTGAGGCGTGCTCCCCACCCAATCATGGAAGCATCTGTTGATAATGGCGTGAGGCACAGGGTCTTGAAATTGCCGCCCTTTGATTAAATTTACAGTGTTCCACCATTGAAGCGAAGTGTGTGTTTGGCGGTCTATCAACACTAGATCCTGAAGTTGACCCTGTGCCTGCGTCCATTGTTTTGCTAGGCACTGTTGTAAGGGCCGCATGTGTAGTCATGCGTTTGGGACAATAGCGATGCATGAGGACATCATGCCTAGTAGTTTCATGACAAATCTGACTGTGTATTGGTGATTTGGTTGTATGTTTGACACCATAGTTTGAAACGATTGAACTCTCTGTGGGCTTGGAGTGGCAATTGCTCTTTGTGTGTTGAGTGTGGCTCCCAAGTATTGTTGTAGTTAGGATGGTTGCAAGTGAGATTTTTGGTAATTTACAGAAAACCCTAGTTTGTCAAGGGTATCTATTACATATTGCATGTGACTGACATCGGTGTTGAGTGTTGGCTTTTATTAGCCAATCGTCGAGATATGGGAATACGTGCATGTGATGTCTCCTTATGTGAGCTGATACTACAGCAAGGCATTTTGTAAATACTCTGGGCGCTGTTGTTATCCCGAAAGGCAATACCTTGAATTGGTAATGTTTGCCCTGTATGACAAATCTGAGGTACTTCCTGTGAGATGGATGGATGGGTATATGGAAATACGCATCTTTTAAATCCAGTGTTGCCATGTATTCTCCCTGTTTTATTAAGGGAACTACATCTTGTAGTGTGACCATATGGAAATGTTCTGATTCGATGAAGATGTTTAATGTCCTGAGATCTAAAACTGATCTTAGTGTTTTGTCTTTTTTGGGGATAAGGAAATATAGGGAGTAAACCCCTGTTCCTTTTTGGTGGTGAGGTACTAGTTCTATGGCTTGTTTTGTTAATAGTGCCTGTACCTCTATTTGTAGCAGGTCTAGATGCTGTGCCGACAGTTTGTGCGCTCTTGGGGGAACATCTGGAGGGAAATGTGTGAACTCTATGCAGCAACCACGTTGGATAATTGATAGAACCCATGTGTCCGTGGTTATGCCTGACAAATGTTTGTGGTATTTTGTTAATCTTCCCCCTAGCGGTGATGTGTGTTGGGGAAGTGTGACATTGAAGTCACTGTTTGTTACCGGGGGTCTGCTTGGAAGGCTGACATTTTCCCCTTTCTCTTGGGAATTGTCCCCTGAATGAACCACGAAACCCCCCTCATTGGTATTGTGACTGATAGGTGGGTTTTGTGTGAGAGGTGGATGACTGAGGGTTGCTGTCTAAACCTTCCCCTAAATTGTGGCTTTCTAAATGTCCCCCTATCCTGGGAAGTGTAGAGCGCGCCCATGGCTTTGGCCATGTCCGTGTCCTTTTTCATTTTTTCGATGGCGGTGTCCACCTCTGGCCCAAATAATTGCTGCTGGTTAAACGGCATGTTTGACACTGCCTGTTGTATCTCAGGTTTGAAACCTGAACTTCGTAGCCAGGCATGCCTCCTGATCGTGACTGCCGTGTTTACAGTTCTTGCAGCGGTATCGGCAGAGTCTAGTGCCGAACGCATCTGGTTGTTGGAGATGGCTTGTCCTTCCTCAACCACCTGTGGAGCCCGTTTCTGATATTCTTTCGGTAGATGCTGAATGATATCATTCATTTCATCCCAGTGGGCTCGGTCGTAACGGGCAAGGAGGGCCTGTGAATTCGTGATGCGCCACTGACTGGCAGCTTGCGACCCAACTCTCTTCCCCGCTGCGTCAAATTTGCAGCTTTCTTTATCAGGAGGTGGTGCATCCCCTGATGATTGCAAGATTGCCCTCTTCCTTGCGGCTCCCACTACTACAGTGTCCGGAGGGAACTGCTGTGTAATGAACACAGGATCCGACGGGGGTGGTTTATATTTTTTCTCCAACCGCGGTGTGATGGCCATTCCCTTGACCGGCTCTTGGAAGTCTTGTTGTGCATGTTTAAGCATGCCTGGTAGCATAGGCAGGCTTTGATACGATGCATGTGTGGATACCAGGGTATTGAAAAGAAAGTCATCCTCCAATGGTTCAGAGTGCATAGTGACATTATGGAATGTCGCAGCCCTGGCTAATACTTGTGGTATAGGAGGTGCTATCCTCTGGAGGAGATGGCTTTGAGGGGTAGCACTCAGGGCTGTTGTCTGAAACCGGTGGGTCGTAGAGGTCCCAGGGATCTACATCTTCCTGTGTTTGCACAGTATGTGTGGGTGACTGTGCAGTTGGCGTGCCAAATGGCGACCTTGTCCTTTGTGGCGAATGTGGTGGTGATATTTCTGGTGAGAAATGTGGAGTTGGTGACTTTTCTCTAGCCACTTTTGCTCTTGGATGATCAGTTTCAGTCTCTGCCTGTGTGTGAAAATTTCCTTTTAAATTTGAGTTTTTCCAGTATCCTTCTGGATCTGTAATCTTGGTTGACTTTCATCAAACTCCTCCACATCCAACTCCTGTTCAAACCTGTGCCTCTCTTTAAGTTGCTTGGAGAGCCCATGTTCTTCTGTGTAAGAAGTCTTTTTCGGCTCCGAAGCCGGCTTCCTCAGCACCGAAATACCCATTGTCATGGTTGGCCTCGGCTCCGAAAGGCTCTTTCGAGGCTTAGTGGTCTCGACCAGTCTATGTCGACCTTTTTCTCGACTCGAGTCGAAAGACTTCGGCATGATTTCGGCCTTTTTCAGTGCCGAAGATGTTGCTTGGTCACTGCTTTTTTTGTGGGTCGAGCCATGGCCTTCAGGCAGTGGCGTCCCCGAGGGCTTTTGCTTTTTTGTCTGACTTTGGGGATGGGTCGGGGCACGCGTACTCACTTTTTGGCCTACTGTCGGTCTCCGTCGGATTCATCCGATTCCTGGATGGAGATAGCCATCCCCTCCTCTTCGACGTCGAGGTGTTGTGCAGATTTCGACGCCATCTGTAAGCGCCTCGCCCTCTGATCTCTCAAGGTCTTTTTCGACTGACCTTGCAGGCCTCGCAGGTATCCTCCCTGTGCTCCGGTGACAGACACAGATTACAGACCCGATGCTGGTCTGTATAAGGATACTTGGCGTGGCACGTTGGACAGAACGGAAGGGGTTCTGGTCCATGAGGCTTCGACGACGGGTGTGGTCGGGCCGACCAGGCCTCGGCTGGGTGCAGAAGCCCCGAAGGGCCGCTGAAGCGGTTGTCTCGTCGTGCCGATGTATCTATAGGAAACCGGTCCCGAACGCAACAATACCGACGGATTTTCGATTATTTTAATACTTTCCCGATTCGAAACACAGAGCGAAGAGGAACACGTCTGAACTCGATGGCGGAAAGAAAACAATCTAAGATGGAGTCGATGCCCATGCGCAACTTGTAACACTCCAAGCCCAACACTAGATGGCAGGAACAGTGCACAGCATGTGTATCTGCAGCTACACATGCCATCAACTATATATATATATATATATATATATATATAATGTTTATGCATGATTGAGTGAAAATATGGCTTTTGTAAAATAGGTCCATTCAATGTGAGGAATGTTGTAAAGTGACCACTTTCTGGGTAGAACTCCCAGTTTTTGATTGGCTTAGGAGTCATCTGCTGGTAATCTTAAACACTAACATTGGAATAGTACGATAAGGTCATCAGTGTGTGCTCTATCCCTAAAACATGATGAAATTGGCTTAAAACCTGATTGGAATATTAAGTAAGGCCACAGTATATGGTGCAGAACTAGACCTATGACATTGAAAATTAAATGCCACTCGTGAAATGTAGCACCTATTGTCTCATCCACTACAGTGCCAGTGAACACACAGCTTTTATGCCTAATTTGTATGTCCTGACAGCAGCAGTGCTGATCCTGCAGGCCAGACCCATTTAAATCACTCTTTGACAGGCAAAAAAACCTGGTTTTAATTATTAAATCCGTCACCTCTAAGCACACCTTGCTACCCAAAATGTATGGTGCATAATATTTAAAAGTGGAATATGTGTGTCCACAGAAGATATATGTCCCCCCAGTTACTAGATCCAAATATGCCATTCTCACTGGTAACAGGCACATAGGGGAAGTTAAAGTTTAGATTAGACACTTTAATCCAGTGGTTCCCAACTTTTTGACTTCTGTTGACCGCCACTTTATCAATACTGGAACCCGGGGACCCTCACTGAACCATTACTGGAATCCGGGGACCCCCCCACTGATTCATTACTGAAAGCTGGGGACCAAATCTGTTAAAATTATTACATTTTCTAAGCAGTCGCGGACCCCCTAAGGAGCCTTCACGGACCCCCGGGGTCCCCAGACCACAGACTGAGAACCATTGCTTTATTCTATCAATTTGACTTGTACCAGCTACAGACTCTATTCCAACACTTAAGATAATGAATAACCTTTACCTTACCCTGAAGGTGCTGAGGTCAATTTGTATTAGATCTCCAGCAACTGGTCAGCCCGTAGCTACCCAAAATTAGGAGAAAGAGGTGTGAAAACAGTTCCCAGAGCAGTGAGAGTGGCATGGGAGTGGGAGTGTGGAGGCATTTTCTTCCCTTGGCAGAAAGACTAGCTGAGGTGTGTCCAGGAACTTAATCAACATTAAAAGGGGCCTGTCCTGTCACTATCAAACGGTAGGTAACACTTTGAAAGCCCCTAAATTCCAGAGAAGCAGATCCTGATGACCTAAGAAGACCAAGGACACTGAAGAGGCCCAAAAGCAAAGAGGAGAGAAGCAGAAGCTGACCTAGTACCAAACCTACCGGCCTGTCTGCATCTCTTTCGAAATCTGCACCTGCAGCTGTGACCTCAGAAATCAGAGAGAACTGCCAGCCTTCGATAAAGACTCAAAACCTCCCGTGAACAACAGGCCTGTTCTCCTCCAAACTCCAAAGAAAGGACTCTGAAGCCTCCGGAACCACCAAAACTCGACACCTGAAGCACCCACTGCACCTGTTGCCTACGGCCCGAGCTGAATTGGGCCACCAGGGCCAACAGGGTGCCCCAGCCCTCCAGAGTAAGTGCCCATCATGGGTTTACTCTTTCTGGACTCCCGTATGAGGCCTACAGCCTCTGCATGCAGCCCTCCTCTCCCACGACCGCTCCAGTAAGGAAAATTCAACACCTGAAGATATCTCTGCATTCGTAGCCCCTGAGCCATGGGGAAGAGGACGAATGATGCCTACCTGTGTCGAAGCATCGTGAGGTCAGATTCCAGCTGTTGCTTCAGCCTGACTGGCTTCCTGGCCACAACCTGCAGCCTATTCGCACTGACCAATCCCCACTGACACGCATTGGGTACCCAACGCCAGTATGCACCCTGCATCCGGCCGCCCCTCCTGCCACTGGTGGTGTACTGCTGGTGCTGCCTTGAACCTTGCCCACCATTCACCTTAACTCCTAGAGGTTGGTCTTGTAAGTCGCTGTACTCTACCTGTTTGCAAAACTTGTTTTGCCTTCCATAGGATAACATTGCACAACTCAGAAATTTTACTAAGTGCTCACTTTTTAAACTGAAAATAATTTATATTTATTAATGTACTTACCTGAATGATTTTTCTCGGATGCCAAAATATACTTAAAGGTACCTGCTATTTGTATAAATTGGTGTAGATCTCCTCCTTGAGTTGTGCGTTTCATTTATTGACTATTGTGTGTATTTGTTAATGTCCTGCACTCCTCTGTGTTAAGCCTAAGGCTGCTCTACCACCCTACCTTCAAATAGAGCACACTTTGGGATTGCATAGCAAGCCCCTGTCCACTCATTGGGGAATCCCTGGACTCTTTACATGGTAAATCTAATTATTGACATACCACATTAAGAGTCAGCTTCCTACATCATTTTAAAATAAATGTATGTAAAAATTACAAAAGGCATGCTACCCACTTCTACAGCATGGCTTATGAGATAAACTAAGGACATCTGTCTGAAAAGCAAATCTATTCATTTTATGACCGAGGACAGGCACATTGAAACCAAGTCAACATACCATGTGCAATTATCAAATACATATTCTTCTATAACAAAATGTTGTGGATAAGTCAGTCAGTGCAAATTTCAGACTATATGGTTATGTTACGAAAGAGGTTTTATGCAAACCACTCAGTGTACCACTGCCCAGGCTGTGGAGGAGGCCCAAGTTTAATAAAAGCATGGTATGCAACTAGCATTTATTCAGAGTTCATAACGTGGTAACAGCTACTCTGGGTAACAGAAAAACTATATAAGACAAAATATTTAAGTCTGTGAAAGTTGGGTACCTTGGGAGTGCCTCTAATAAGTACGCTTGTTATGAAACAATTAGAATGTACCTCTAATTGACCAAGTAAATGATTATGGTGTTGCAATATTAAACACACAAAACATCTAAAAATCGGATTAGAACAGTTATATTTCAATTTTTGTAGCATACCTTTGACCATGAGGTCTCGGTCCTATGGAAGAAACGTCTCCTGCAAATAGGGGTCTGTTA
Source organism: Pleurodeles waltl (assembly GCF_031143425.1). NCBI lineage: Eukaryota > Metazoa > Chordata > Amphibia > Caudata > Salamandridae > Pleurodeles > Pleurodeles waltl. The sequence continues at coordinate 628,652,267 of NC_090449.1, forward strand.
AACTGGCCATTAACAGGAAATGGCCCACACTGTTCGTTTGGAACAATAGCAAATCTTTCACTTGTTGGTGCCACAGAGAACCGTTCACTTCCTTGGGGCCTAAGAAATCTTTCACTTCCTTGTTGCATAGCAGTCTGATTATTTCCAGGGTAAGGCGGAGGGGGTCTGCTGAAAAGTTCATTCTGTCGATTTAGATTCTCATGCTGCCAAGATGGAGGTGGGCCCGTATGTGGTGAAGTGGTTGGATTCTCCAGCCCCTTTTCTTGACGGCCAGCATTTTTGTTTTGCTGTTGCAGTAGGAGACGCTCACGCAACTTCTGTCGCTAGCGAAACAAAAACAGCAATTATGATTAGTTAATAAAGTAAAAAAGGCAAATTATATTGGTGAAGCCAAAATTAAGTAACTTTACTTAAACTATTGGGTTAAGGTACTTAAAAATGAGCCATTTCTTAAAATCATCATGAACCACAAACAATAGCATTAAAAGTAATTTACCAAAATAATTTTGCAAATGGCAATGAAACTAGCAAATCCAAAACTAAAGTATCAATATCTTATGTTCATAATCCTCATTCCCGAAGAATCATTTTTTATGTTGCAAGTACAACAATTTAAAACCACAACACCATATTTTACCAGTAGGTGAAGTAAACATTCAGGACGTAAGGCCAAGAGTAAAAAGAAGGCCTTTGATTTAAGGCATGAAAATGTAAACACTGATGCATTTTAAGTTTGAGTTCCAGCCCTTTGGTGCTGATTTCAAAAGGAGTCTTTTCTGGTGCAATCTACAAAGAAAAACTATTTATTTAAATACTGGGCTTGCCTCACACCTCCAAAGCATTACCAAATGATTGATGGTGGAAGGTCTGACACGATGACACATCCAACATGACTAAGGCTGAAATGTAGCTCATATTTAAAACCAAGGGAGTATCCCCTACCAACCAGAAAATAAAAAAGCTCAGTAAGTCAAGCGTGCAGCCTCAAACATTCATTCAGATAAGGAATGGTCACCAATGAACAGCCTTTATGTGGTGGACAGGTGGGGGATGAGGATGGAGACCAGACATCTCAGAAGATGGTAATCTTGCTTCAGCGCACCATCACAGTCCTCTCAATCACAGCTGAAACGTTCCTCATGAATATTACTCAGTGAGGTAAGAAACCAAAGCAATGGAGCACTGTTATATAGACTATAAGGTCGAAATTGTCCTCTCTGTTAAAAGCCTCAGTATTAACCTAATTCATATTAGTGCAGAGGAACACTACCAAGCTTAAAATAGTCACTGCTGTCTAACGTGGAAGGTCCCAACGTTGAGATGCTCGCACTTGACTGCGACCATGCTGGGCAGATACATAAAAGATAGTTTGTTAATGCTTTATGGTGCTTATGACTAATCACATTCTCTGAAAACATTTGTCAATAGGAAATGAGCTTTTACATTTTAAAATCATGGATACTTGATGGTTTCCAGCCCTGTGGTACCTTATACTTATTTATTTCTGAAAACCAGAGAGAAGTAAACTTGCATCAGCGACAGAGACTGGATAATGCATTTGCACATTCAACCATTTAGGTGTTGTTTTTGGACCATGTTGGTAAAGAAAGCCTTGGAACACACAAAAGGAATGGGAGCTGTCAGACAATGGTACTGTGATGTGGTACGTAACTGGAACTACTGTGTGTTATATGATACTCTACCTACCTTTTTAACATTGGAAGACATTCAGAAAGTAATTATTGGGAAAATAAGCGATGTAACAAGGTATTTTGGAAATGAATCCAAGATTTAGTGTGGTATTAGAATTTAAGTAAAGGCTATTTTATGATGGCTAGACACTATTTGCAATCTTTGTGTTTAGAAGTACAAACTTTATAATCAATAGTCGTATCTGTCATCTGCAAACTCTTGCGCTTAACACCTGGCAGACTGAAAGAGGTGGTATTCCAAAAAGAAGCTAAAACAGTTTAGAATTATTTGATCTCTGTAAGTGAATACAATGGCAAGCAGTTTGTCACAGAATTCTGTAGGAACAAAAAATTGCCTGCCTCAACCATCACATTAGCCAGGTCAAGATAGATACACAGATGTGCAGAAACTAGATCAGGCTGCAGCTTGCCATAACACCACAAAAATAAGATGTGAATGAAATATTACGAAGAGTGCATTCCCACCTTGAGGGCATAGTTCATCTGCCAGCTTTTATCACTTGCTGTCAGGCTCTGTTTGTGAGGGCCACAGGCAAGTAGGGGCCACTCTGCCTCACCCATGAAGCTTGGTTGGATTTGCCTCTAATGTCCCGTAGTGCATCCCTATAGCTCTGCAAACTGGGCTAAATACACCCCTTTCAGCACTTGACTAACTGGTAGTGATGGCAAACAGTCACAGGCTTCTTAGGGAAGTAGTGTGGGTGTGCTGGAGTTATGGACTCTAAAAATCACACACCATCACAAGAACTGAATGTCCCACTTAGTGTTTATCTTTGGACTCCCAGCAAGATTTCACTAGTCATGGTCCAAAGGACGTGTAACAGCCCAGCAGACAAACAGTATTTACGGGGCACCGTGCTAGACAGCGCTGTCAAGAGGTGTGGTGCTTGATGAGAAAATCAGGGTCACCAGGTGCCAGTCTGTGATGTTTGGCCACTGCCTCTTCACAGGCGGCCAAGAACAAGGCTTTGACCAAGTAGCCATCAAAGTATCAGTAATGGTATTATTAAAAAGAAATAATGGCTCAGAAGTTGCTGGCTCAGATTGCAAAAACTTCATTAGAACATTTATTTTGGTCTCATTCGAGGATAGATTCAATTCTAGTTCCTTAGTTGCCAATGCAAATGAGGCACTTGCTTCCATGTGTGGCCCAAGTGGCAGGTCAAGCTCAGTCTCAGATGAGGTGTCAAGGACAAATGCCATTCTCTCCATGTGGAAGGCGTCAAATGTATAATGTGGGGGGGAGCAAGCCATCCTCACAATCATCACTATCCTGGGGAGTCCCCTGCTCTGGCATGGAATCAGCAACAACTGTGATTCGCCCATGGTAAATTTATGGTAAATGGACTGCATGTGTTTACCATCAGTGTCCACATCTTATGACAAGGGGCTGTATGATGGAACAACACATGCCATTACCACATGTTCATTACCACACATTGCCTTTATAGCACATGGCTTCACAACAAAAGCGTAAGTAGTGAACTCATCCAAACTAAACCGTAAAAACTACCCTTATTCACCCTAAAAATATCCCTACTACCCAAATACCGTTGCCCACCCTAAAAATATCCTGCCACTCGAATAACTTTAACCACCCTAAAAATACCCATCTTGCAAACACCCTTATCCACCCCTAAGCCCTAATAATACCCTTGCCACCCAAATACCTTCACCCACCCTAATCCTAATCCCTTAAAATACTATTCCCACCCGAATACTCTTACCACACCAGTGAGAGACAATAAAAACTCCTGATTGAATCAAAGCTCTTGATTGAATCAAAGCTCTTGATTGAATCAAACTGGTAAAAAATAAAACATTTAATTTACAAAGGAACACAATGAGGAAGTTCATTTAGTCATAGAAATTATGATAAGTGATGTAGAAAGAAAAATTAGTAAGCGTTTTACGTGAGTTCTCATATATCTTTGTTTTGTACTTCAATAGGAGCAGCAGGTCAGTTGATTCCCCTGTGATTTACTGCAGCCTGCCAGAGTGTTCTAAAGAACAACTAGAGTGCTAACAGTCTTACTTATGATGAAAAAGTTGCACACCTGAAGCCATCTTCATTGAATCCAACTGGTAAAACTTAAAACATTTAATTTAGAAAGGAACAACATGAGGGGGTACATTTTGTCACAGAAATTATGTGAAGTGCTATTGGGTAAACAGCCTCTACAACAAAGGTTGAACCCTGCATGCCATTACCACACAGACTTAACCACGCATGCAACACTAACCTGCATGCCTTTACTACAAATATGTCTTTACAACCCATGCCATTACAACATATTGTGTTGGAAAGGAATGAATGGTAAAGGCGTATTCACTGTAAAGGTTTTACAGGTAAGTATTATTAAGTATATAAATACATTCATTTTTAGGGTTTAGTGTGGGTATGGGTTTTTGGGGTGCCAAGAGTAATTTTAGGGTAGGTATGGATTTCTGGGTGGCAAGGGAGTTTCTACGGTTTAGGGTGGGTATGGGTTTTAGAGTGGGAAGAGTCATTTTAGGGTCTAGGGTGGGTATGGGTTTTTGTGTGGCAAGGTTGTATTTATGGTTTAGGTTGGGTATGGGTTTTGGAGTGCTAAGTGTAACATTATGGTTTAGGGTGAATATGGGTTTTTGGGTGGTAAAGACAAGTTTAGGTCTTAGGGGGGTATGGGTTTGCGGGTGGTAAGGGATTTTTTAGGTTTTAGAGTGGGCACGGCTTTTTAGGAAGCAAGGGCTATTTTTAGGGTGGGTATGGGTTTTTGGGTGATAAGGTGGTTTTAGGGTGGGCATGGGAGACGGTTGGATTAACTTATAGTAATTAAAATGACTTCACGAAAAAACAAAGGTTTCAGGGGTTTTCTAGCCAGACTCACACTTTAAAAGTACAAAACCATAGATATTCAGCTGTAATAGTTACAGTTATTTCAAGTAACTATAACTCGTGCTCTAATGTAACTATAACTTGCATCCTGGTGAAGTATTTGGGCTGAGCAGGAAAACGCAGGTTTTAGAACTTGGAAAGCATCACGTTGTAGTACTCTGTGGGAATCAGTTAGAGTACGAATGGAACTAGCAAAAGCTCTAGCTTATTGGGAGGACCAGATATCAGTGGCTTATTGCATCAGAGCGCCTTTGCATCAAGAAGGTAAATTGTCCCAAGATACAGGAGTCAATAAAGAACGTAGTAAGACTAACTTGGATGTTGTAGAAACCGGGGAGCACCTCTTTTTCCCTGTCCGAAGTTTCAAGCCAAATTAGCGATGCTAGTACTTTATCTGAGGCAGATTCCGACAGTGTTTGAGTGCCTCATCAGTCGGGTCTAGTGACACAGCTATGGTTGACGTATCAAGAAGATGCAAGCCAGGAAAGAGCCTGAACAAAATGGCTAAGAAGAACGGCAAGCAGGCTATTCATGGTTTGAAATGGGATTACTTCTCAACTCTGTCAGTTTATGATAACCTCGGGAACCTACCACAGAATGCAGTGGATCAACCAGAAGGATTAGCTGAGCCTCTACCATTGGATCTTATTTATGCACTATGATGAAACATCATTAGGAGACCCGATAGAACAGTAATAAAGTGAGAGTTGGGGTAGTCAGGAGGATCTCTAAAGCCTGTACTGAAATTGGTGAAAGGATTGCAGTTGTTGAGACCCATGAAACAGTGTTGGAAACAGATGTGGTGGGTATCAAAGAACAATCCTCTAAGAAAGAGTCTCAGACTGTAGAAAGCTGGCGGAAAACAGATGATTTTGAGAACCAGCAACAGAGAAATAATTTACCAATTTTGGGTTTTGAGGAAAGTGTTAAGGGCGATGATGTAAGGTCCTTGCTGTAAAATTGTTTAAGGTCGCTTCCTGGAGTTGGAACTTACAGATTCAAAGGGCCCATAGGTTTCTACATGCCCTAAAGAAAACAGTCCAGGCAGATGGTAGGAGCTCCCTAAAGCCTAGTGCAATTATTGTCTATTTTGGAAATTTCTTGTTAAGACAACCTGTATTTGAGAAGGCACGTCCAGCTCTAAACAGAACTTAAATGGTTTCACTTTCTTTACTAGGCTTGACTTGGGTCATATTATGGTGCAGAGACCCGGGAGTCTCAGGCAGCTCATAAAGCCCCATCTGGAGAAAGGGGCGGAGGCGTACCTAATGAACACTGCTAGATCTAAGATAACTCATAAGAATGTGACCCGGTTTTTACCTCCAAAATCAAGGCAAAGAATATCTAGACGGACTAGCTTAATGGGCCGTGAATTATGAATGTTAGGCTATGAAGTTAACTTTAAGTGGGGATCTTCCCCACTGGTGTAGGGGGCTTGGATACTTCTGGATTGCTCTAAGGCAAATACAGCTGTTTATTGCTGGGATCTAAGGGTGATTAGCTCAGTTGCAGGTCTCTATTTTTCTTAATGTTGATTTATTAATGTTAATTCTTTATAATTTTGGAACTATTTTCTCTCTTCCTTACAGAACACACTCGTAAAGCTTATCGCGGGTAGGGTGTGGTATAGCTGGAAAGTGAGGAGAGCATGCAGTTCATCTTTCAGACCAGTGTAGGTCTGGTTGCTTCAAATGGTGGGTGGGGTCACATGGGTGGGCTGGGCTTTTTGTGGTGGGGGTTCACGGTGCTCTGGGGATTACAATGTAGATTACTTTAGGGGGATAATATTCTACAGGAAAAATGACTTAACAGGGGCAACCCTAAGAGGATTGGGAATTCTGCCATTAACTGTGCTTGGTACTGTCCTAGGGAAGAATTAATACAGACCAAGAGTAAAACGTCCCTGAACAAATTGGTATGTGTCATCAAATTCAGTCCACATACCAACCAAGTTAGGAACTTCATCACTAAACATTGGCACATTATAGAGAGTATGGAACCCTCTAACTGTTCACTTACAAAAGAGGTAAAAATATCTAAGAGTATTTGGTTCACTCCACCACTAAGGACATTAGTCTAAACACCAACAGAAGACTGAAAACACTTGGGGCATTCAACCCATAAAAGGGCACTATCGCTGAGGGGATTGTGCAGCGTGTGAGTACATGAAAGACACTAAAACATTCGAACATGACACCTTAAAGACTGAGATGAAGGGTTTCTCCAACTGCAACTTCAAAAACTTTATTTATTGTATTTGGTGTCCGTGCAAATTGGCATACATAGGGCAAACATTGCAACTGGTCAAGACCAGGAAATTCCAACATTGCAGCAGAATAAGGTGTGGAGCAACAAATGCACCATTGGTTGCACACTTCCTTTGACTCCACCACACTGCTGAAGATCTTGTTTGGCAAGTAACTGAAGTGGCATGCATCCCTGAGAGAGGTGGCGACCTCACACAGACTCTACAAAGGATGGAATACCAATGGATTAAACTGTGTAATTCTATACACCCAGGACTTAATACTGCTAAAGAGAGGCACTCCTAAGTGGCACAGTTGAGTACCTGATCCTCCACTCATGCTAATGAGTTGGGAGGGTTCTTATAATGAGACACTATGACGTATCTCAGAACTTGCTGCAATATGTATCTCGGCAGCAGCATATTTTCATAATGTATGTAGTACAGTACCAGGTGGTGCATATAGCGTAATAAGGTCTTACTGATATGCTGTCATTCTAGCTTTATTATTCTTTTCTTTGCTTTTGTCCAAATTGTAAATTTTTTCCAGACCAGTAGTTAACTCTTCTAAAACTCCTCTCTTCACAAGTGCATTCCATTCCATTGTTGGCTCTTCTTTTTTTATATAAATGGTATAATGTTGGTTTGGGAACGTCTGATTTCTATCTTTGTGCTTGCATGTCACACCTCTTTCACTTTTTAAGCACTGCAGCCATTGTGGAACGTTGGTGCTTTATTTCCTCAAGCATTTCCATGCATGGCAAGTATCTTAATTATAATTGATAATTTACATATGGGGCTCAATGTGGATCACCCTGACACCCCCTGCCCCCTCCCCAATCCCAGTGCCAGCACTTTTTATGCATTCTGCAAATCATTTTCCTATTTCTTATTCTTTTTTCTATCTGCTCGGAAGACCAATTTGAAAATGATTGTTGACATCCTAGAAAATAGCTAGAAAAACATTTCTGCATGCTTTCTCTGTGTATGTCATTATCTTGCCGAATTCCTTGGCAATTTTGTGCCTGGACCGTGATTACACATTACATTGCTTACTTTTCTGCATGCCAGTTCACGTGGCCTGTGGCCCCTTGGTTGTCCTTCACACTGCTGATCCTGTGAAAACATGCTGCATTGGTTGTATTGTTTTATTGTTTGTTTTTCAGTTCAACTGATCCTTTCTACCAATCCTAATTTGAAGCCTCACCCTCCATCAGGACTACGTCTCCTCATATGTGACCTGGAATTGTATCATTATTCTATGGTTATGGCAATACCTGCCAAACCAACTGGCCTTTCCATGAAGTGAGCGCAGGTATGAAGCAACTCATGTCACTCTTTTCCTTGGTTACTGCATGCTTCTTTCTTATCACTTAGGGTGATTGTTGGTCTTTATTTTTTGCGAGCTCTGAGGGAGACTATTAAGGTACTAGTGTAATTATTATCCCTTGCGGATACAGAGTAGTTACTTTCCCCTTTATCTTTTTAGGTGTCCCACTATATTGTTTGGTCCCTATATCTGAAAAAGGATTGAAACGCAATCTACACTAATCTAACAAGTTACTTATCTTCGGTAATGATTTATCTGGTAGACATATTCTAGATGCAGATTCCTTACCTTAGAATTTGTCCCAGGCGCCAGACTGGATCTGGAGATTTTTCTTCAAGCAGTACCCTTGCGCGCCGTCAGATGGCGTTGGTCGACTCCGCGTGCATCAATGGTGTTGTGGTCGCCGTGATGATGCCGCAGTCTAATATTGGCGCCACCCCAGCGCGCTGACGTCACTTTCTTTTCACTACCTTCCATGCCAGTAGCGTGGAGCCATGAAAAACACAGAGAAGGGTGCGCCAGAACTAAGGCCCTGAAAAAGGAATCCCTCGCCCTAGAAATCAGTTCACAATGAGGGGAGGATGGGCGGGTCGGTAAGGAATCTGCAACTAGAATATGTCTGTACCAGATAAATTGTTACCAAAGGTAAATAACTTGTTCATCCGATAGAGACTTCTAGTTGCAGATTCCTTATACCTTAGAATAGATACCCAAGCAATCACAACCTGTGTCCAGCTACATAATGGTAACTCAGAACCTGGGCATGTTTGGTATCAAACAGGTCAGAATCGTACCCCAATACTGTTGCCAGTATTGGTTGAATGAGTCCAAGCAGTCAGGGGGCCCCATAGAGGACCAACAGCATTGCTCCTGACAGTCTTCTGGGGTTTTCCAGGCGGGCCGCGCTGCTGCCACCCAACAGACAGATTTCTGCCCTCCTGCTGCTTGACCAGCTCATGCCAAGGAAGGCAGAACAGAGGATTTCCTTTGGGAGCGGAAGTCAACACACTCTCCCTTTGGAAATAGGCATTACATGGCTTGGGAGGGGTAGCCTCACCAAGCCACTGGTATGCTTTGAAGGGGACATTTGGTGCCGTCCTTGCATAAACCGGTTTGCACCGTCCGGGGACACCCCAGTCCCAGCTCTGGTGCAAAACTGGACAGTGGAAAGAGGAGTGATCACCCCCCCCTGTCCATCACCACCCCAGGGGTGGTGCCCAGAGCTCCTCCTGGTGGGCACTTGATTCTGCCATCTTGACTCCAAGAGGGGCCAGGTGAGGCAGGTGATGTCACAGCCCAGCCCCTCCCCCGGATAGGTGGTCACCCTGCTAGGTGACCAAATCCCCCTTTCTGGGCTATTTAGGTCTTCAGATTTGATGTGCAAGATTCCAGTGGAACTCCTCTGTATTGTTTACTCCAGTGACGATTCCGCTCTGCAACACTGTTTCTCCAGCTCCTTCCACCGGCTGAAACACTTCCCTAGCTGTGCATCCTCAGATGGCGACAAGTCTTCAGCCTGCACAAGAAGCAAGAAGGAATCTCCCTTGGAGTGAAGGAGTCACTCCCCTGCATCCACAGACACCTACTGCAATGATGACTGGCTGTGTGGATCCTCTCTCCTCCAGAACAGCATGGATCCTTCATCACAGGTGGTGGTCTGTAGTGGTCACCTTGGTCCTCTCTATAAGCTGTCCAACTTGGGAGATGGTACACCCTTGCCTCTTCTTGCAGGACAGTACCCCTGTGCACGGCAACTCTTGCAGTTACCAAGGCTGCTTTGTTCCTCCTCAAAGAGAACCTCAGGCTTCAAGTAGCCCCGGCCTCCATCACTCTTTCCTGCAAAGCATAGTCTCCTGTCTGCTGCTCCAGGAATGTGGGATCCTCTTCAGGTGTGCTGAGTGGGCCTCACTGCAACTCCTGTGCCTGCTGCCTGTGGGGCTGCCTCCTCCTCTTGTGACTCTCCCAGCTGCTGAGGGACACTTCTGACTCCCCCCTTGGGTCGAGTCCCCTGGGCCTTGCTGGTCCTCTTCAGCCTTGCAAAACCCTCTTTTGCGACTCTTGCATTTGACACGGCTTGTTGGTGATTCTCCAGTGCCACTGACTGACTGCATCACGATTGCTGACGTGGGATATCACTTGCATCACCTCTGGAACTTCTCTTCTGCTTTTGTGCTGCACTGCTGACTTTCTCATCCACCATCGTCCTGGTCCTGCATCCACAGAAGGATGGGTAGTTGCTCCTGCCAAAGCTGGACACACAAACTCGAACCGGACTTGGTCCCCTTCTTTTGCAGGTCCTTTTCTGTCAGGATCCAGCTTTCATTTCTTCAAATCTTGTCTGGGCCTTGGACAGTCCTTTTCCAAATGTCTCCTGTGGGTTTGGGGAAAAAACAGGTACTTGCCTCTTCTCTCCTGATCGCTGGTGGGCACCCTGGTACTTACCTTTGGAGTTCCTAGTCTCTCCAGCTCCCCTCTACTGATTCCACTTTCTTGGGTGGGGGACTCCCTTTTACATTCCACTTAGTATATGGTTTGGTCTCCCCCTGGGGCCTTCGCTATTTACTATTGATTTTACTATTGCTATTGTTTTCTATGCTAATCTCTGACTTCTAATGTGTACATAATAGTGTGTTTACTTACCTCCTATTGAAGTATTGCCTATTCAGTATTTTAGCATTTGTGTTACTATAATAAAGTACCTTTATTATTATTTTTTTTTAACACTGTGTGGTTCTTTTGTGTGTGTAAGTGCTGTGTGACTATAGTGGTATTGCATAAGCTTTGCATGTCTCCTAGATAAGTCTTGGGCGCTCATTCACAGCTACCTCTAGAGAGCCTTGGCTTCCTACACAGTGTCTACACGTCACTAATAGGGAATACCTGGTATAAGGTGATAAACCCATAGGTGCTCATCATACAACAGGCCAGCTTCTTACACCAGGGTCTTATAACCCCTTTCATTGATGAATGGGGGTGGGGAGCTGTATGCCAAGATCTTAGCTTCTTGGTTAAGTAAAGGTATTGGTAAACTGGTATTCCCATGGCAACATGGGTTATTCCTGGAAGAGGGACTACCAATCATACTAGTCGGGTAATTGCACTGTTTGATACGGCCGGTAGAGTCCATGATATTCCATGATGCTGAAAAGGCTTTCGATTTGGTGGCATGGCATTACTCTTGGACTGTCCTTAGATGGAAGCAGCATAGGCTGGGTTTTTATAAAGGCTTTGCAGGCACTGTACAGATATCCTGAAGGTAGATTGCAAATAGCAGGGGTAGAGTCAGAGGCCTTTCGAATGAGAGGTACAAAGCAGGAATGCCCTTCCTCGCTCCTTCTATTAGCGTCATAATTCGATTAGTAATTAGGAGGCTCGAGGAAAATGTGTTATTCTTCCTGGTTGTTTGTCATGGCTTATGGATAAAAGTATTAGCTTAGGCAGATGATATTGCTTTAGTGACATCCAATCGAGAAACAGTTAAAGGGCAGTGGACCATGAGGCATTAAGGTTTGGAAAGGTGTCTCTTGAATAGGAATAATAAACATATAGTGGCTAACGAGTGGATAGGGCTGGTGGATAACCGTAGGGCAGAGCTTGCTGTATATTTTTAGGAATAAACATTACCAGTAAGGTGGAAAAGATAGTGGTATTAAAAATCTGGCTCCGGAGTTGCAGAATACCAAGAGGGACTACAGGCACACTCAACAGTAGTGGGGTGCTGCAATGTAATTGAAGTACAAGTTACTTACCTTCGGTAACAAAATATCTGGTAGAGACATATTCTAGTTTCAGATTCCTTACCTTTGAATTTCCCCAGGCGTCAGACTGGATCCGGAGATTTGTCTTCGAGCAGTACCTCTGTGCACCGTCAGGTGGCGTCTGTCGATTCTGCGGGCATCACTGGTGTCGTGCTCGCCGTGATGACGTCCCAGTCGTATATAGACGCCACCACGGTGCGCTTACGTCAGTTTCTTTTCACAACATTTTTAACGCCAGTAGCGTGAAGCCATGAAGATCACAGAGTGGTGTGCACAAACTAGGGCCCTTAAGGGAAAGTTCCTGTCCCTAGAAATCAGTTCGACAGTGCGGGGAGGATGGGCAGGTCGGTAAGGAATCTGCAACTAGAATACGTCTCTACCACATATTTCGTTACTGAAGGTAAGTAACTTGTACATCCGATAGAGTCTTCTAGTTGCAGATTCCTTACCTTTGCATAGATACCTGAGCAATACCATCCCCGGTGGTGGGCTGAGAACCAAGATCACACCAAAAAGTCCTGCAGGACCGAACGGCCAATTAGCTGTCCGTTCGGACCTGATTGTCTAGGCAGTAGTGTTTGGTAAAAGTGTGCAGAGATGCCCACGTTGCTGCCTGACATATCAAGGACTGGAACGCCCCGTGCGAGCGCTGTGGTAGCAGCAGTAGCTCTGGTGGAGTGACCTTGCAAACCTTCAGGAGGTTGCTTTTTAGCCAGAGCGTAGCACATTTTGATGCATAGGAGTACCCATTGTGAAATAGTCCTCTTCCGCACCGCCTTCCCCTTCTTCGTACCTACATATCCCACAAAGAGTTGATCGCCCATCCGTAAGACTTTGGTACGATCAAGATAGAACACCAATGCTCTTTTTGAGTCCAGACGGTGGAGTCTCTCCTCTTTATGAGAGGGATGTGGGGGTGCATAAAAGATAGGAAAGGTGATGGACTGTCAGACATGGAAGGGTGTCGCTACCTTAGGTAGAAAAGAAGAACTCGTGAGACGCACCACTGTCAGGATGTATGGCAAGAAAAGGTGGCTTAGATGACAGAGTCTGGAGTTCACTAACCCTGCGGGCAGAAGTAATGGCAACTAAACAGACTGTCTTTATAGTTAAGAGCCGTCAAGGACAGTTGTGGAGCGGTTCAAATGGGGTACACATTAGGTATATTAAGACCAGGTTGAGATCCCATTGGGGCATGATGAATGGGATAGGTGGAAAGAGATGTGTGCAGCCTTTAAGAAACCACTCAACTATGGGAGATTTAAATAAGGAAGGCTGATCTGGTAACCTCAAGAAAGCAGAGAGAGCAGAGAGTTATCCCTTAAGCGTGCCCAAGGTGGAACGCTGCCAGGCAAGGGAAAGAATAAAGAAGAACTTGAGAAAGAGGAGCAGATAGAGGATCGACAGATGTGTTGATGCACCATGCCACAAATATCTTCCAACAACAGGCATATACAGTTTTGGTTGAGGGATGCCTGGCTGCCAAGATAATGTCACAGACTTTGGGTGGCAGGTCAAAAGACGTCAACTGTCACGCTCAATCTCCATGATTGAAGCAGCAGAGTTGATAGGTTCGGGTGAAGGACCCTCCCCTGCTGCTGCGACAGAAGATCCTCCTAAAGGGGCAGTCTGATCAGAGGAGCTATGGCCATGTTCAAGAGCTCGGGATACCACACTCTCTGTGCCCAGTCCGGAGGCACCAGTATTACTTGGGGCCAGTCTTGCCAGATCATCTTCAGAACTCTGGGCATAAGTAGTATAGGCGGAAAGGCGTACAGGAGGCCTGAATTCCACTCGCGACAAAAAGCGTCACCAAGCGAGCAAAACAGGTGACATTGTGCGTTCTCTACGGAGGCAAACCAATCTAACCAGGTTCTCCCCACCGCAGGAAGAGACCTTGCGCCACCTCTGGATGGAGACGCCATTCGTGCTCAACCAAGCATCGTCGGTTGAGTTTGTCTTCTCTGGCATTCAAAGAGCCTGCCAGGTGTTGAACCACCAGGGAAATGCCCTGATGTTCCAGCCATGTCCAGAGGCGAAGAGCCTCTTGACAAAGGGCCCACGAGCCCACTCCGCCTTGTTTATTGCAATACCACATGGCGGTGGTGTTGTCTGCGAACACCTGCACTGCTTTCCCCTTGAGGGAGGGAAGAAATGGTTTCAATGCTTGTTGAGTCACTCAGAGCTCCAGATGATTGATATGGAGCCAAGTTTCCGCCAGAGACCAGATGCCTCTGATCTCCGCCTCTCCCATCTGGCCACCCCATCCCAGGAGTGATGCATCTGTCACGGCCGTAAGATCTGGTTGGGGAAAGGAGAGTGATCTGCCCTTGACCCAATCCTGATTCATTAACCACCACTGCAGGTCTCTCGCTGTTCCTTCCAATATCTGGACCTTGTCTGAGATATTCTCCTGAGGCTGCGCCCACTGGAACTTCAGGTCCCACTGCAGAGCCTGCATATGCCATCTGACATTTTGAACCAGCAGGATGCAGGAGGCCATGAGGCCCAGCAGCCTCAGAGTCATTCTCACCAAAATCCAGGACAGAGTTTGAAACATCTTGATCATAGCCCGAATATACTGGACCCGCTTTTCGGGAGGATATGCCCGAAACTGCACTTTATCCAGAAAAGCTCTGATGAAAAGGAGCGTCTGAGAAGGAGTCAGGTGTGTCTACGCATGTTGATAGTGAATCCCAGTGAATGTAAAAGGTTTCCTGTAGTCTGGAGGTGGGAGACGACTGTCTGGGGTCAGTTTGCCTTCAACAGACAATCGTCAAGGTAGGACCCCTAACCTGCGCAGAAGAGCTGCCACCACTACCATCACTTTCGTGAACACCTGAGGGGCACTGGTAAGGCCAAAGGGGAGCACAGTAAACTGAAAGTGCTTGAGACCTACTACGAATCGTAGGTAACGTCTGTGGGCCGGCAAGACAGGAATGTGGAAGTATGCGTCTTGTAAGTCCAACTCTACCATCCAGTCTCCGGGATCCTGGGCAGATGGGACCTGAGCCAATGTCAACATTTTGAACTTCTCCTTTTTGAGGAAGAGATTGAAGGACCGAAGATCTAATATAGGCTGAAGACCTTTGTCCTTTTTCGGAACCAAAAAGTAGCGGGAATAGCAACCACGACCTACTTCTGGCAATGGAACCCTCTCTATAGCTTTTATGGCCAAAAGGGCCTGGACTTCCTCGAGAAGAAGCGTTATATGATCCTCCAATATCCGATTGTATGAAGGTGGCATGGCTGGAAGAGATGTCTCGAAGGGGAGGGAGTAGCCCCTTGGGACAATTTGGAGGACCCACCTGTCTGAGGTAATGGATTGCCATTGGGGCAGGTGATTGCATATCCTGCCAACCACTGGCTCCTGATGTATCTGCAGACTAGGATGGCTTGGAGGCTGAAGAGGGTGCAGGGGTGGACTGGGCGACCCGCTGGTTCCCTGATCCTCGGGGCGTGGGATCCCATGTCCACGGCCACGCAGGGGCTGTACAGCATGCGCAGGTCGGTGGCCAGGGGGGAAATGATGCGGTTGGGTGCCCCTTTCATAACCACGAAAGGCGGACTGCTGGAGTTAGGTGCGGGCGCAAAGCCAAGGGATCAGGCTGTGGCTTGGGAATCTTTAAAGTGCTTGAGCGCCGAGTCTGCCTGGTCTCCGAAGAGACGTGTGCCATCAAAGGGCATGTCCATCAAGGATTGCTGGACATCCCCTGAAAAGCCAGATGTGCTCAGCCAGGCGTGGCATCTCAATGCCACCGTCGATGCAACCGATATGCTCAGAGAGTCGGTCGTACCCAGTCCACAACGAATCATGAACTTCGCTGCATCCCTCCCATCTGTTACGGCTTGGGAAAGGACAGTCCGGGAACTGCAGGCAGCACTTGTGCCACCGTATCCCAGAGAGTATAGGAATAGTGGCCCAAAAGGCATGCAGTGTTCACGGACCACAGCGCCAGACTGCAGGAAGAAAACAACTTCTTCCCCAAATTATCCAGTCTTTTTGATTCCCTAGCTGGAGGTGCGGCCAGATGAAGAAGAAGCCTGGATGACTAGGCTCTCAGGCGTGGGGTATTGGGTAAGGAATTTCGGGTCTGACGGCACAGGCCGATGGCAGCGGGCAATCGTCCTATTCACAGGAGCCCCTGTAGTGGGTCTGGACCAAGTACCCAAAAAGACATCTGTCAGTGCTTTATTAAAGGGTAGAAGGGGCTCGGAAGAGGAAGACCCCGGCTGAAGCACATCTGTTAGGATATTAGGCCAAACCTCCACAGGAGGTAGCTCGAGGTGCAGGACCTCAGCCGCCCTTCTCACCACCATGGAATAAGACGCACGCTAGGAGGGGCGAGCATACCAGTGCCAGGGGAGGTGTCTAGACCACTGGTGTCACCCAAATCCTGTACCCAGTCCATTTGGGGGTAAAGCTGGTATTCTAAAGGGTCCAGGGTCCCTTCCATGCTCTCCCCATATCCATACCCACAAGAATAAGTGTCTGGATCAACCCTGGGCCCAGGAGAGCCCATAGAGTACGGAATCAGCATCGAGCGATGTCGTTCCGGCTCTGGGTCGTCGGTTATGAGGATGGGATCGACATTGATTGTGGGTCCAACCAACGTCAGGAACGATGACGTCTGACCTGATGCGGGGGAAGGTCCCTGTGGCATGACTGGTGTCGGGACAGATTTACGATTGGATCCGGAGGGGCCCTCCAGAGCTGTGGCCTAAGCAGACAACTTTGAAACCGAGGGAACCCCAACCGACTCACCTGTGCCCGAACGCGCAGAAAGTGGGTCGGACTGCCCAAAAATGAGGCACATGGCCTTGTAAAATTCTTTAAGTTGGGCAGGGGTGGCTTTGGCTCCTGGGAAGTCGGGGAAGCGCGGAGCTGACTCAGACGAAGGCTCCATTGATGGAGGCCTAAAGCGTCAACGCTCCTCCTGCGTCACATCATCCGATCGAAGGGGTGAAGTCAAAGAACCCTTGTACTTCAACATCATCTTTTTGTGACCCGAACGTCCCGATGACATGGAGGACGAGGAATGGTGGTGACTCAGCAGCCGGTCTCGAGACCTTCCTCTCGAACGAGACCGTGAGCGCTGCTGAGTCGACTTTGGGTCATGATCGCGCTACAGGCAGCAAAGACACAGGAGGGGCGGATCAGTCACTGACATAGTTCGGTGACAAGAGTCCCAGGGATTGAATATGGACTTGCAGGACATCCCTCGATAACATCCACAAAAGCGTCAAAAACTTCAACAAAAGTGTTGATGTAGTAAAAAAATGACTGAGATAGCTCTCTCCGGATCTGGGGGTAGGCTGGTGTGGAAAGAAAAGAACTGATGTCAGCGCGCCGGGTGGTGCCTATATACAACTGTGACATCATCATGGTGAGCACAATGCAACAACGCCCCCGGAGTCGACCAACGCCACCTGACGGCGTGCAGAGGTACTGCTTGAAGAAAAATCTCTGGATCCAGTCTGACGCCTGGGGAAATTCAAAGGTAAGCAATCTGCAACTAGAAGTCTCTATCAGATATGCTTTTTCTGCTCAAAGTTCTTTACTTTTTAAGGCAATTCCTCTAAAAATTGATAAATGCTGGTTTAAACAGATGGATGATATTGCCAGTAGCTTTATATGGTCATACCCCACAGCTAGAAGGGCCCTTAAATATGCCACACAGGGCAGGGGGTGGGTGAGCCGGGCCTTACTTTAGGTACTACTATTGGGCAGCCACTCTGCAATATATGAAGACTTTAATTGTGGGCAATCACTCTGGGGATCAAATGGAAGAGTAACTGCTTTCCCAACCCCACATTCATGTAATTTAAATGGGGACAGAGGCCAATGCATGTTTCTTAAGAATAGTGGAACCTAGATTTTTTTTTTTTTGGTAAATTAAGTTGATGGGAGCGCAATCTGTATTCAAGATTTGGACTTTGGTCAAAAGCAAGATGGAAAGGTATATTTATTGCTCTCCATTGTGGAGAGCTCAGATCCCTTCCAGACATTTTTCACGATGAGTACTGTACTAAATGGTAACAATGTGGAATAGGAAAGCTCAGGAATGTTCTTAATACAAAACTATTGGAATCCTATGAGGTGCTGCAGTGGGTAATATGGGCTTGAAAGGTGGGATTTTTTTTTAAGTTTCTCCAGATTAGGAACTTTATGTTAAAATGCACCAGTGGAACTGCATCTTGTGTTTCTAGAAATAAAATAACAAAATATATGTTTGCTATATTAAAACAATTGGCCTGGAGTTAGTCAATGAGTGTGTGCTTCATTTATTGCCCCTAGGTACAACAAATGCTATGCACCCTCTGATTAGCCTAACTGCTCGACCACACTACCACAAAGAGAGCATTAGTATTATCTACTTTAGCCTCTGTTAAGGCTCTGGGGAACCCTTGGACTCTGTGCACACTGTATCTCATTTTTATATAGTATATATAGAGCCAGGTTCCTACAGTTTGTAAATTACTGAGTCATTAAAGTGAGTGTAATAAATATACTTTTCCTTTTTCTAAAGAAAAAGCTCATGTGTTTTGTGATCGGGAGGGTAATTGTATGGAAGGACAGTGCTCTGAGGAAGGTGCTTTTGGTTTGGGCACATCTGGCCTTATGATGGTTGTTACTTAAGAAGTCTCCTCAAGAGTACAGCCTGGATGACTGACCCTCTTGAAAGGGCTGTTGTGGTTTGTACTGAGAGAGTTCTGAGGGAGACACAGATCTAGGTAGAGGTTACGCTTGTTGCTTCTGAAACCCAGATCATGGAGACTGGGTTGGAGTGCCCCCTTTGACTGGTCAGTGTCCTTTTTAATCTTCTCGAGAACTGAATTCTTCTGTGGCTCGAATGTGTGCTTACCATCGAAATGCAAATTTAGAAGGATTTGCTGGACTTCTGGCCAGAATCTAGAGACTCAGCTCTGAGACAGTAAGTTTAGATTCTTGAGGTGGAGATGGTGTCTCCAAAAGTCAATTGGACCCCTGATGTCATGGCTTCTTGGGAGCAAAAACTTGCTTTCAGGGTCAAGATGGCTCTTGATTAGTGGTCGGTGTCTATTATGGAGGCATTTTTAGCGAGGGCTTGGGGGAATCCAAGCACGACCATCTCTAGGTCGTTCCTCATCTCAGAGTTCCACTCAATGTCAAACTCCAGAGAGAGGATCCTTGAAAAGGTTTTGGCAAGGGAAGCCAAGGTTTAGCCTTTGTATTGGGTGTGACCTTTAGTCACCGGAGGAAACATACTTTGAAACCCACTCACCCTGGATACCAGTGGGCCCTTCAATTTCTATATTCAAAAACATACTTTGGAGACTTGCAGTGGCCAATGGATCAGGAGAGCACCTGCACTGTATTCTATGATGCATCGCCTTTGTTCCCCTTCAATAGCTGTCATTTTGCATCTGAAGGCCTGACAGCTGAGCAGGATGATCCTTTGCAGACCCCTGTGTTAGTCTGACCACAGGAACCTATTATTGTAATTAGTACAACATAGGCAGGATGTAGTCCCCAACCCTCCCCCCTCCACTTTCCACCCTCCCATCACCACCCACTCCCCCACCACCACCACATGAGTCTCAATGATCTGCACTCAAAATGTTCTGTCTGATTCAGTTCCAAAGCAGTCATTTGTCATACAAGGTCTGTTTGCATTGCTGTAGAAATACTGGTAAGCTGAGGTAAACAATTTATCTTCTTTAGTGTGGTGATGCTGGAGCTCTGATAGCTATGTCCAAACTTAATTACAGACAAAAAAAAACCTGAGTCTAAGATAGTGTTTATCTCCTGGTGCATTGTGGATTTCAGTGACAGAACCACAATCCATCTTAAAATTGAAACTACTACTTCGAAGAGAAAAATAAGAACATTTCACTCCCAAAACAAGATGGTTGGTGTGGGCAAATCGTGTGACCTACAGCAGCACATTCTGCAAACAAAATGTTATCAACTGAAAATAACTTGCTCTTCTAACAGATGGCTGTTTTCCTAGATTCATGACAAGCACAAACAACCAATTATACCAAACAAACTGGAAACACCACTACCAAAATAGCTGGACTTGCTCTTCTCCAGATCAAAGCAATGTTATACAAAAGTATGTCCTGAGAACAAGGAAGCAGCCTCATAAATCCTGTGGATAGGCACTTCTCTTAAAAACACAAGACATAGCTATATCTCTAGTGCAATAACCAATAAATCATTCTTTTGAACTCTTAATCACCAATTCATAATTGAATGGAAGAGTGTTTAAAAGCCAAAGATATCAACATAGAAATGGTCTAGCAGCACACAAACTTTACTAACTTGCTTCCTTCATAACCAATGAAGAGAATATTGTCAACAGAATAGAAGCAGTCATAAGAATGCATTAATTATTCCACCTCCTTTGATAAAGTCTCAACAAGTGCTCCACTTCCATACAAGGATGAGGTGGAGTGCAAAATTAAGAAAGAAATAACCCGATTGATATTAAAGTGATAATTAACCTTAGGTAAAAAAATAAAATAAAATAGGCTTAATCCTCAAAGTTAGAGTTGTCGTAGAAACAGTAAAACAAGGTAATAAAGACAGACTGTAATACACTAACCATCCTTGCTGGAGTTATGGTCAAATTAAAGACAATTTCCAGAATTCAACTGGCGAAAACAAAAAGGTCCTGAAAGAAGCCCCTTCAGAAAAGCAAGAACCAAAATCAGATCTCGCAATGGAAACGCAAATAGCAGAAGTGGCTAATTGATTTGAAAAACTTTTTAAAACTTGGCAATTACAGGCAACTTAAACAGAGAGCCTTGACAAGTTGAAAAATGAACAGGCAGAAAGAAACAGGCACTAAATATCCCTTAAATGTACCTAGTTGAAGATCTTTATGAGCCAAGGATAATGAAATCCAAAGAATGCACAGTCTGCACAGATGAAGGCTCAAATTACTTATAATGTCAAAAGCCTTCAAAAATCTTCCTATCGTTGGAGTGACCAGACTTGATTGATGGACATCTTACAGCAAACAAAACTCCCCAAACCACCTCTTGAAGATCACAGTAAGATAGAGGTAAGCTTTCAAGTTCCACTCTCTCAGCCTTTGAGTGATCAGATACTGTGATGGAACCATCTGCCCTCTTTGTGTGACAAACAAGTCTCCTCAACTTAAGATGATATAAGGGAACCTAAAGGATCTAAATAACATCTCCTGACCCAATCTAGTCCATTCAAGAGGACATAAGCCTTAAAGAGGTAGGTCAAATGCAAGACTTTCTAAATGAGAGATAAGTGCAAACATGATTAGTAACATCAAAAACATGACCTAGACCTATTTACTGGGAAAGTCCAGATTGCATTCTTTCTGAATTGAAGCAAATAGCTCTATTAGAATGATGAAAGTATCTTGCACCACATTCTAATGAAATAGCCACTTGCAACTGGCAGAACCAATTCTGCTCAGAGAATCTACAATCATTCTTCTTCCCCACTAGATGAGCTGCTGGCAACCCTATTCTTCTGTTACAGTCCTAGTCAATTCATAATGTCTAAGCACATCTGCACTCAATACAGCATGTCCTGCTTGATGATATGAAGCATTGAAGTTATGCGGTCTGTAAGAATCTGCAAAAGAAGTTCAGCTTCTCTCAAATGCAGAACACACAGAATCTATGGTATTTCTGTCTACCTCTGGAAGAATGATGTCACCTGTGCTTAATCATTTTTAGACCTCTGTATGGAACAGAAAGGTTTTGCTGAAAGTGGCACAGAAGAAAAAGATGCTTCTGATGCACGAAATCATTTTCCATTACTTCAGATCTCAAATGTGCAAAATAAATGCTGCTGCTGTTGATGACGCACATGTGCCTGATGGCTGGAATGACTGGTATGGTCCTTAAAGCATCAAAACAGCTAACTTAACTTGCAGCAAGATGATAGACAACTAAAGATATGGCCATAGTCAGACTCTTCTTAAACACTTCTAGGAAGGAGCCACTCTCTCCAAAAGTCTCCACATTCAAATGATAGATACATTAGTTGCGGTTAAAAATTTCCAGAAAAACTGGTTATGCCCACCGAGTCATGCCTACACAGCCCACTACTAGAGTACATTGACCCTGCATTGGCATCTATTGCATGGATACCTGTCTAAATGGAATGCTTAAAAGCTGAAATACTATATTTATCTAATCCCTAAAGATGCTTGTATTAATCAGGTAACCTCTTTAAAGCCAAAGCAGCCATCCTCCATAAGTCATGGTTACACCATGTAATCAAACAATTCTTTAATACAGTGTCACAAGAGCTGTTTGTCTTGACAGAAGCTAAGGGTCAGAAAAGAGAACTAGGGAAAGCAGCAAAGACCCACTGATATCTAAAATGATTGCACAGGATTTTAAAAAACTAACTGGAGGTTAAGCCCATTAAAAACTGGACAATGGGTCTTTTAGTTCTCTTCAGTGAAGAAAATAATGATTCCTGTGGCTCCTCTCTGCTTGCTTGAAGTATGTGGCCGTCCCTTTAATGGTGCTTGTGGAATCTTGACTAGAGTGCTTGGAAATGTCTAATGTTGTACAACAGACTAACTGTGGAGCAAACGATAGGTGATTGGTGTAGAAAGGAACATCCTTGGGAAACTGGAAACCAGGGATAACTTTGGGATGCCACTCCTTAGAAAAACTGCAAGCTGAAACCTAAACCCACTCTTTTCTTATAAACTGTTGTGATGCATCTTCTTGCAGTAAACATTTGACGTTTAAAGCACCCTTTACAGCTCTTCACCAAAGTCTGAATGGGCTTTGGCGTTCAGTCTCCCTGCAAACCAAAGGATGTAAATCTTTTTAAGTATAGTATACAGGAGTACATTACCTCCCCTGACCCAACATAATTTCTATAACATGAGCTAAGTTCTGATGACACACTGCAGTTAACATCTCACCGAGAATTGTGCCGATATGCATGATTCCAATTTTGTTTTTTGAACATATCATACATAACAGGAACAAAGGACCTTCATCCTGGCAAAAATTAACCCACATTATAATCCCAAAAGGAATATAGTGTCAGCATCCTCAAATGTGATTACTGTTCCCCCACTTCAATCGTCCGTGATCCCTCACTGGAGTGGGTCCAAAAATGTGTCATGCTCAACTCAAACTTCGAGCCAAAGCCGACCCAGCAAGACAAACTTTTCAAGGTTGCTCTTGCCTAATTCTGAACACTGCCACTACTGAAGACTGTCAGAACTGACACCATTCTACAGAGGCAGACTTTTAATAATCAAACTATCCTTAATAGTGTATTTTTATAAGTGTCCTCAAGTTTTTATTTGTATCAGTGCTCCCAAGTTATTGTCTGACAATAGGGGCATTATGGAACAAAAGTAAATATCCAATATGGATCACTGTTTCGCTAAGGGTTTAGGATGATGTAATAAAAGAGGATGAAAATCAAAAGGCGTTGTATGTGCCCGAACCCAGGGGTCACTTTGCTC
Organism: Pleurodeles waltl; assembly: GCF_031143425.1. Classification (NCBI taxonomy): domain Eukaryota; kingdom Metazoa; phylum Chordata; class Amphibia; order Caudata; family Salamandridae; genus Pleurodeles; species Pleurodeles waltl. The sequence goes on from NC_090449.1 coordinate 628,675,664, forward strand.
AGGTGAATAACTGAATAACTTACTTTTCTTCAGTAATGCTTTTTCTGTTGGATTCTCTATCTAACCAAAGATTCCCTCACCTTGTGCTTTCTCCAGGTGCCAGACTGGATCCAGAAAACTTCTCTGTAAAACGTCCTTGATGGCAGTAGGTAGCACTATTGACCTTTGTTCTGCTCTATTCGCCCCCGAATGTGAATGCAAAAAGCTACACACAGGCATCACTCCTGGGGGCTGGTGTCAGTTTAATCTTCAGCTTTTCCGCATCTTCAGACTAGGCCGCCACCAGCACATCAGCAAAACAGAAGTGAGTGTGAAAATTTATCAACTCTTAGAAATCCACTATACAGAATAGGGAGGAGGCTGGCTGCACAGGAATTTGGGGTTATATTAGCCACCAGAACAAGCATTACATAATGAAACAAACTTTGATACATATTTCCAAACACAAACTCATCATTGTGTGAATCGATGCCAAAGAAATACCCTTTGCAAGGAGGCAGATTTTACATAAGGAAGTCCTCCAGAACGCACAGGAACTATGCCTTCCTCTGCGGACTAGAGAATAAATACTCTTGTGCCTGTCGCTGGGTGGTAAATGTCCAAATCTGCAGTAAGCTTGGTTGAAAGCAGTAGTCCCAGTCTTTATGTTAGAGGCATAAGCTGTAGTGCCTTCAGGAGGTTACTATAAAGCCACTACAAAACACATTTTGACACAGAGGACAATCTGCCCGCATAAAGTTCAATTCTGGACTGCTGCTGCTCTCTTTTCACATCAGAAACCCCATCAAACAGTTCATCATCTGTAAAATGCTAATTCTTTCAATGTAGAAAACTGAAAGCACTCTTTGGATCCAACCAGTGAAGCCACTCTGGAGGAGAAAAGAAAGCTGAGAGCCTGACTGGCTGTCCATAAAGAACTGTGCTACTAACTTTGGAAGAAAGGATGCAAAGGTCCTAAGGGCCAGTCTATCAGGGAAATAGGTGGTACACAACACTAAACTGGCAAAACTGCAGCTTGTTCACACAACATGCAGAAGTAAACAGTGTTAAGAAAAGACTTTGATGTCAGGAGCCTCAGAAAACAGATAAGAGGCTAAAAGGGAGCACTTCTGAAGTTGGTCAAGATCAAGTTACTGTCCCACTGCAGCATAATGAAGTGAGCAGTAATAAACATATTCACAAAACCCCTATCAGAAAAACACTGCAACGGGTGATTTAAATAAAGAAAGCTGATCTAGGAAATGAAGGGCTGACAACTCTCCGCTGTCCACAAATTAAAGGCTAAAGACAATAAAAACGAACTGTGCCAGGCAACAGGCAATACAAACAACAACGTACGGAGACACCGGGAGCTTTGGATTAGGCAAGGAGGAGCGGCGGCCCTTAGAGGAGGGCGGCCCTGGAGGTGAGGAGGGTCAGGACCCTCACTCCCAGGGTAACGCTCAGAGAAGCATCCGGGAGCACACCGGGCAGAGACAGCACTAGTTCTACCATTAGGAGTGCTGCCAGAATTAGGAAAAAAAAACTGGCAGCGACGGAGAAGGAGGTGTAGAAGACCGAAGGAAGTCTTTCCTTCCATCCGGGCCCTGGAGGATCTTGTTCAGCCAGATAAGTCTTTCCCATATTTTCAGGAGTCGGGGGAGGGTATACTGGTACAAGGGGTATCAAAATACCTAGGGGGGCTAATTTAAGAAGGGGATTGTTATCTAAGCAAAGCCTGGAAAAAAGGAAAAAGGAGTCCCCCAGTAAAGATCAAACTTCTGAGGTCCAGGGGGGGGATAAAGGGCCCGGCACGGATAGCATTACGGGGAAGGACAAGAAAAAAAGCGAAATCTCCCGGCCTGCAACAAAAAATAACCCCCTCTTTAAGATCATATTTCAGGGCTAAGGATTTAGCCACTTCTATGGCTACTCCCTCTTTTTTTTCTCCCCCGTCGCGGCATTCGTTGCCGGGAAAGGGGTTGTCGACAGGATTGGAGGAAACAGATGAGGGGCAGATAATGGGAGCCTCCTGTGAGGCAGACATCATGGTCCAATGGAACTATTGAGGGAGGGGATCCTCATGAGGGTGCATCGAAAGGCCTAACACAGTCAACGGAGAAGAGTCAAGAAACCTTTTTGGGAACCTTAAGTGGGCCCCAGGTGGAAAATTCTGTCCCGGAGGAGACTGTAGGATCCCAGTTGGTGATTTTGGAAATGGCAAGCCCGTCAAGTTCACAATCCGGTTCTCTGGAGTTTCTCTTACAATCCTTGGCAAAGGAGGTGAGGCAAGGTTTCTCGGTCTCTCAATCCAACCAGAAAGGAATTCAGGAAGTTTGCGAAGGACTAGCAAACAAGATAGACTTGTTAGCTCAAAGAACTCAGGTCTTGGAAACTCAAGTGGAACACCTAAAGGTAGTGTCGGAGAAAAACACTTATGATATAGTTGGCCTAAAGGCTGAAAACAAATCTGATGCAGAGAAGCTAGAGTCACTGGAGAATAGTGCTAGGAAAAATAATATCAAGCTAATGAATGTTCCAGAAGGGAAAGAAGGCAATGATATAAAAACTTGGGTAGTAGACCTCTTGATGCAGAGCGGCGTGTGGGATGGTACAGAGTCTGTATTAAAGGACGATATACAATGGGTACATAGAGACCCCTTTTGGAAAACTGCCAATAGAGTAAAACCCAGGAGGATCCGGGTGAATTTTCTCACATATACAGTTAAGGAAAAGATTTTGTCTAAGGCTTTAAAAATGGGAACATTGAAGGTGAATGACTGTTCTTTTGAAATTACATCTGATGTTTCACGCATTACTTCGTACAGGCAATGGGAACTAGGTAAAAGGATGGAGGACTTTACGAAGCTAGGTGCAATGGTTCAATTGAAGTTTCCTGCAACTTTGAGGGTAATGAGGAACAACAAAATGTACAATTTGAGAAATGTGCAGGAAGCCGATACCCTTTTGAATGAATTTAGGGGAGTTTAGATCTATGGGGCGGGGGGGGGAGGTTTTTGATGGTGGTTCTTTGTGTACATAGGAGGCCTTTTCTCTTTTTTTGGCTTAAGTTAGAATATAATAGCCCATAGTGCTGAATGGCTTAATAGTCAGTAGAGATGGGGGGGGGCGGTTCTCCAGGGTGAGGGAAAGAGTCTAGGTGTAGAAGACGGGAGGGGGAAATTGGGGAGGGGGGGGGAGAGGGGGGGAGGAGAATATGTGTGCCTCATTGCAAGTAAGCCCGACAGCTAGTTCTTTTTGGTTTGGTGGATCCGTAAAGTGAATGTAGCTAAAGGGAATGGCTGAAAAAAAGTTTATTACTTTCCTGGAATGTGAATGGGCTGCGGGCAAATCCTAGTAAGAATTATGTTCTTCAATATATTAGGGATTCCCCAGCCCAGATCATAATGCTGCAGGAGTCTCATCTCGCGATTTCAGAGGCGCAGGATATTTTTGGGACTCAGAAATGGGTGAAACATATGGTTTGTTCAAACAAAACGTCTCATGTAAAGGGAGTAATGATCCTGGTTAAAAAGGGGATAGATGCAGCTATATTACATCATAAGGCAGACTTGAAAGGTAGATGGGTTATAGCTGATGTTAGGTGTAGTGGGAATAACTATACACTTGTTAGCTATTATGGTCCTAATTTAGATATAGGGCCATTACAGGATTTAGGTCATGAATTGTTAGAAACTCAATATCCAATTATAATGTCAGGAGATTTTAATTTTGTCCTAAATGAAGCATTGGATAAATCTACTGGAAGCAGATCAATAGGTCATTTAAAATTGCGAGCGTGTATCAAAACAATTATGAAACAATTTGCGCTGGTGGATGTTTGGAGGGAAATTCATGGCCAATCTCGGGCTTTTAGGCACTCGGTGATGGTTAGTACTGGTCATATTCCCACACACCTGTCTGATCATACTGTGGTAACTTTGGCCTTGGAATGTGAAGTGGAATGTTACCTGCCTAGGTGGACACTGGATCGATCCCTCGTAAATGATCCCCAGATAGTGGTACATTTAGAATGTGCTTTTTTTTAAATCAATAGGAATTTGCAGCTCCTCAAGTGGTCTGGGATACTTATAAGGCTTATATGAGAGGGCTTCTGATAAGTATTTCTGCACAGAAAAATAAAGGCTATAATAAGGAAATACAAGATCTTGAAAAAGACAGAGGGTCATTCCGACCCTGGCGGTCAAAGACCGCCAGGGCCGCGAATGACGGAAGCACCACCAACAGGCTGGCGGTGCTTCCTTGCCCATTCTGACCGCGGCGGTAAAGCCGCGGTCAGAAAACCGGGGCCGGCGGTTTTCCGCCGGTTTACCCCTGGCTGGGCGAATCTGCCATGGCGGCGCTGCAAGGAGCACCGCCATGGGGCTTCTGACCCCCTTACCGCCAGCCTGTTTCTGGCGGTTGTTACGGGTGTCTAGGGGCCCCTGGGGGCCCCTGCACTGGCATGGGCAGTGCAGGGGCCCCCTAACAGGGCCCCATTAAGCTTTTCACTGTCTGCTTAGCAGACAGTGAAAATCGCGACGGGTGCAACTGCACCCGTCGCACCCCCGCAACACCGCCGGCTCCATTCTGAGCCGGCTTCTGTGTTGCAGGGCTCCTTCCCGCCGGCCCAGCGGGAAGGTCAGAATGGCACCAGCGGTCTTTTGACCGCGGTGCGGCCAAATGGCGGTTCCCGCCAGGCGGGCGGCAACCGCCGCCTGCCGGGGTCAGAATGACCCCCATAGGGTGTTTAGAACAAAAGCTGGTAAAGATACGGAAGGAAGGAAAGAACGAGGAACTTACACGGTTGGATATGTCATCAAAGCAGGCCTTGTTGGTAGCTATAATAGAAGCCGCGGTCAGAAAACCGGGGCCGGCGGTTTTCCGCCGGTTTACCCCCGGCTGGGCGGCGCTGCAAGCAGCGCCGCCATGGGGATTCTGACCCCCTTACCGCCAGCCTGTTTCTGGCGGTTGTTACCGCCAGGAAAAGGCTGGCGGTAATGGGTGTCTAGGGGCCCCTGGGGGCCCCTGCACTGGCATGGGCAGTGCAGGGGCCCCCTAACAGGGCCCCATTAAGCTTTTCACTGTCTGCTTAGCAGACAGTGAAAAGCGCGACGGGTGCAACTGCACCCGTCGCACCCCCGCAACACCGTCGGCTCCATTCGGAGCCGGCTTCTGTGTTGCAGGGCTCCTTCCCGCTGGGCCGGCGGGCGCTACCTTGGGTAGCGCCCGCCGACCCAGCGGGAAGGTCAGAATGGCACCAGCGGTCTTTTGACCGCTGTGCGGCCAAATGGCGGTTCCCGCCAGGCGGGCGGCAACCGCCGCCTGCCGGGGTCAGAATGACCCCCATAGGGTGTTTAGAACAAAAGCTGGTAAAGTTACGGAAGGAAGGAAAGAACGAGGAACTTACACGGTTGGATATGTCACCAAAGCAGGCCTTGTTGGTAGCTATAATAGAAGCGAGAGTAAGGGAAAGGTGGGAGGCAAGCAAGTTGGCGCATTTTGAATATGGTGAAGGCGCGGGTAAGCTATTAGCTTGGAAGGCTAAATCAGATTCTGTAAGAAATGAGACAGTAGGAATAAGGGACCCTAATACAGGACGGTGTTAAGGGAGGTTTCCGAGGTCCAAAACGCTTTTGTAAGTTTTTTTGAGTCATTGTACACAAAAAGCCTGTCAGACTTATCAGAGGGTGGTCAACAAGAAGTAGAAGACTTACAGATGAAAAAATTGGATAATGAAGGGAAGGCGGTTTTGGAGGAGGAGTTTCTAGTTAGTGATTTAGTTCAGGCCATTGCCAAAGGTAAAAAGGGGAAGGCAGCAGGCCCTGATGGTCTGCCGGTTGAATTTTATGTGAAAATGCAAGCTGTTATAGCCCCAGTTTTAACTCAGCTTTTAAATTCTGTTTTCAATGGAGAAATTCCCCTCCCCGAGTCTTGGAAAGAGGCTGTGATTACCCTGATTTTGAAGCCAGGGAAAGACCCTCTATTTCGTGAGTCATACAGGCCAATTTCTTTATTAAATATTGATTATAAATTATTTTCAAGCATCCTGGCCAATAGCCTAAATTCGGTAATTGGGGGACTGATTCAGGGTGATCAAAAGGGCTTTCTAAAGGGGAGGTATATGCATGAGCTATCCCATGAATTGGTTGGGGCAATTGATTTAGCAATTGCATGTAAATTACCTCTGGCAGTCATAACATTGGATGCTACTAAAGCCTTTGATAGAGTAAATTGGAAATATTTACATCATACTTTGGCTAATCTTAATTTTGGAGCAAAGGTTTGTGGGGCGTTGAAGAATATTTATAATGTCCCACTAGCTAGGCTATTATTGAATGGGAATTTAACTAAACCCTTTCCTATAATAAGGGGAACGAGGCAGGGATTCCCATTGTCCCCGTTATTATTCGACTTATATATAGAACCTTTAGCCCTTGTGATTAAGACCTGCTGATTAAGCCATTTAGTTATATGGGCTGGGAAAAGAAAATCTCTCTATATGCAGACGATATCATGATTTTGTCCTCTGCGTTAGAAAGATTAGAGGTTTTAACAAAAGATTTTGGCCAGATGTCAGGCTATGCAGTAAATTTGGCAAAGGCAGAAATAATGACTTGGAACATGAATGAGAAGCACAGGTTGATCAAAAAGGAGATGAAATATTTGGGTATTAAGATATATAATAAACTAGAGGACATCCCAGTAGAAAATTTGAAGAGTGTGTTTAAATAAATAAATAAACTTCTGGTGAGTTGGTCTTATTTACCTCTGACATATGGGAGGGGAAACATAGTTAAAATGTCAATTATCCCTAAGCTCATTTTTCTTTTCAAAATGATTCCATTACATTTTCAGAAGGAAGAAATACATAAAATTCAGGCTAGAAATGATCGCTTAATTTGGTCTTCTAAGGGGGTCAGGATTGCAAGAAAAAAGCTTAGAAGGAAATATGACAAAGGAGGGACCGCGCTTCCTGATCTCCAATTATATGTTTGGGCATTTCAGTTAAAAAATGCAAAAGATCTGTTATCAGTAAACATGACAAATCATTATAGGAAAGCTCTGTTAAAATGTGAGAGACAGGAAGGGCAGAAAGTTATGTACAAGTTTGGTCACCCAAAATTTAAAATAAAAATTTAGGCTGAAAACGTTACAAGCAGCTGCCTTATTGTGGAAGTAGATAAGGAGCACCACAAATCTATCTTATTATAGCATTTACGGCAGGTACTCCAGCATGCCTTAAGGATGTCTTATCGCGGTCTCTACAGGAAGCAGGTATTGAAGAGTGGGGACAGTTACTTCAGGGGGGAAAATTGAGATCTTGGGAGGAATTAGAGATAGAAACACAAAACCCAGTTTCTAAGTTTAAATATTATCAGTTGCAAAGCTGGGTTAGGTCATTGCAAGATAAAGGAACAGATACGAATGAACTAGAGGAGGTATTGGTTAAGGGTTTGTCCGGTAAAAAGGAAATAGCAACCTATTATCGATTGCTTTTGGACAGCTCAGATAGGGATTTTAATTACCCAGGCTCCCTATGGGACGATTTAGTTCATAGCGACGAAATTATAAGGTTACGGCAAATGTCTTGGCAACTCTTATACCAGGTGGTTAAACCAGCCTTTTTGAGGAAGAACCATCTTTTTGTATTACATAGGGCTTATTATACCCAGCAGAAAATAGCTCAGTTTAGTTCAAAGGAGGACATTGCTTGTAGGAAATGTGGCTTACTTAAGGCGGATGATATTCACATGTTTGTGTCCTGTCCTCAGACCATAGGTTTTTGGTCAGAGGTGTTTGAAATTTTATGTAAGATATTTCAGACTCGATTAATTTGTACTGCAGCACTAATTTTATTTGGTTGGTCCCCAGACTTGCATTACCTGTCTAGTTATAAAAGGAAGCTTTTGTTTTGTTTCATCTTGTTGGGCAGGCGGGAGATATGTAAAAACTGGACATCTGAGACATCACCTATGTCATCTGCGTGGTTGAATGCGATTTCATATATATGCAGGTTAGATTTGAACCGGGCCGGGGCCAACCTGCAAAAATTATGGGAACCTTGGGTAAAGTGGGTGGATCAGGGTACCCAGGTTTACGTAAGTGTCCGATGATTATTTTTAAGAGCAGAAGGAGATACATTCCGAGAAGGTCTCCTGGGGGTAGCGTTACTCCTTTTTCTGAAGTGACTTTCTACTCCGATAGCTGGACCCCTCCAGAAGTTCCGGATTCAGGGTGTGGCTTAAATCAGTTTGGAAGTGATTAAAGTAAATGAGGACACAAAAAAAAACATAGCACACAACCTCGCCTGCAGAGGGTGAACGTTCTGTTGCTCATCACCAGATGCTAAACTTCCACAAACAACCAGAGCACACACAACTGGTGGAAGCCAGAATGATATCCAACATCTCCATTGGACGATTGAAGACTTCAGTTTGTTTCGTTCCCCATGCATGTAGTATTATATTATTGGAGAACTGTGGGAAAGATGTTGAAGATGTGATTTTGGCTTAGAATCCAAAGACGAACTGTAGCAGCACTACCACCAGTAGGTGGTAGAAGACTAGCTGAGGCGTGATTGCTTTTGTCAGCTCATCAAGGCGATGGAAAACGCATTTCCTAGACCTGCAAAGATAGGCAACAACCACAGACAAGATATTTGTAACCACCAAGAGAGGAAAGGGGAACGAAGAGCAGGATGGTGAATTTGTAGTGGACTTCCTCCAACTTGAAGCAGGGAAAGTTTATGTGGGATTGCAAGAAGTATGCATCATGCAAGTCTATCCAAGGACACAATTCAGTCTGAGGTCCAAGACCAGCAAGAACGTAGAAAGAGTCAGCATCTTAAACTATCCTTCCTAATGTAGTGGTTCAGAAGCCTTATGTCTAAAATTGGCCTCAGTTCCCCATTCTTATTGGGCACTGGAAAGTAGGCAGTAACAGTGAGCCTCTCTTTGCCTCAGGCACAAGCTCAATCACACCGTCGCCAAGCAACATCTGCACTTTGAGAGATAATATAGGCATGGATTGCTGACGGTACGATTGTGTGGAAGAGCATCCAAAAATCTAAGAGCTTAGACAAACTTAACAATATGAATAACCATAGGTCTGAAATAATTTAACACCAGTTAGAAAGGCAATTCTGCATCCTGCCCCCTACTGGACTCAACAGGTCGCGGGATGAAAAACTAAAGAGGTAGGACTGTGGCGCCAGTCAAAAAGGAAGAAAAAGATTGCTGCATTTGTTGTTAGCCATGGCCTCTACCACTACCTCTTCCTTGAGCCACAAAAGGCTGAATGGGTTGCTGAACATGCTGCCCTTAGCTGCCTCTGATAATGGTCAACAGCCCTTGAGTATCCACAGATGTTTGGGTACTGATAGCGGAGTTGACATGAAGGGGAAAGCAACTGCAGACAGCGGCTGTCTTTAAAGCACTTTAGCGCTAAATCAGATTTCTAGTAAAGAAACTTGGTTTTGTCAAATGGCATTATCATAAACTAAGTCTGAACATCCCCAGAAAACCCAATAACATACATCCAGACATGTCGATGGTTGTTCAGGGTAGGCTATATAGCCTAGGTTAGTTTATATAGCCCAGTCAGAAAACACACAGCCGAGGCCACAGAATTTGTATTGACCAAGCGGGCTATCTGGACAGATGCTGTGTCCAGGCAATTCTCAGTTGTCTGTGCAAAGGAATAAAGTAAATTCCCAGGCACAGCAAGCAAATTCTAATGGGCCATGTCCCAGAAGAAGAGTATAGTGGCCCAAGAGAGACACCATATTCAGTGAGCATAGGACATTGCTCAGATGCTTGCACAAAAAGTAGGAAGGTCAGATCATTGGATTGACAATGTTTGAACAAACTCTCTTATGATAGGGCACAAAAAGTGTGGTTACCCAGAGCAGATTTTTGGACGTCTATCAATCTTCCTATGGACTGCAAAGCCCAAAAGGGGTTTCTCCAAGGCAGATATGATAGGGTCCAGGAATGCCTCATTAAAATGAAGCAAAAGTTCTGTTACTGCCATGGATGGATGGATACAAGATTTCCATAGGAATGTTAGATTTTACATCTTCCATAAGCTTCCTGAATACTTGTCGTAAAAGGTAAAACCTACTCTGAAGCAGGGCCAGAGAGGGATCTAATGTTACCTCTTCTGGAGAAGTATTGAGGCCACTGGTATTTTGTGAGTCAAAGTTTAGGCCAGCATCAGTGTTGATTGGACAGTAGGTAATCAGCCTTTGGTTCATCATCCTCTATTCAGCCAAAGACGTATCCTCTTTAGCCAAGGCATTTGAATCTGAACCAAAAAATTTCAAGTGGGTGAACTTTAGGGCCCCGCAGATATCTCATCTTTTTCAGCAAACCAGACATCAAAGAAGAGCCAGGTACTAGTGAACATACAAGAGAGGATTTGACCAAGTCATCCTTACTGTCACAAGGACACATTTAGCATTTACATGATAGAGTGGAGGCACCCTTGCGTCTCTCATATAGGAGAGACCAAACAATAAACAAAAAGTGTCCTATTTACCTGATGCTACTGACTCACCAAGCCCACTTCTTGTCCAGGAACAGCACAGGCCATAGTTACTGTGGATAATATGACTATGACCAATCAAATATACACATAATTCTGGGGGCATTTCCTGGGATGCCCTGCCAAAGATTGTTTCAGAGACTATTTTTGTCTTTTAAATTGTTCTAAATGTATCAACTGTGGAAGGATGGAAAACCGAGTTGATACTGTTGGCCTCAGAACATTTGACCTGCAAATCAAACCAGATTTGTAGAGAAAACATTTGACTCACTGAGCTATCATGCCACCATCTAGCTACTAAAATAGCAAATAAATGTTTAAGCTGAGACCAGTCACTGAAAAACAAACACATTTTATCTGAATTTACACAATAATCAAAAGATGATACACAAATATGTCAAACAATCAAGACATTGAGGCACTATTACATTCTTCACATCAGGTATGTGACTTCTGTTTGTCCCTCTGCCCCCAGCCAAATTGTGTACAACATCACAGGACAGTAATAAAGGAAAATGTTGCACACACTGTAACCATCGGTTTGTAGCTTGTAGGTTCACTTGCTCTGCATATGTCTGCATTATAATGTTGGGTGTGGATATTTGCACATTTTTTTCTTAGAAGAAATCTTCAGTCTTTACTAATCCCTTGGCCCACAATGCACCAGGACAAAGACTTCACCTCAGACTGTACTCCTCCAATGGGTGAGCGATGGAAATGGGATATGGCGAAGCAGGACCAGAACTGCATTTTCCATTTGTAGAATGAGCTGCTGCAGATCATATGCTCTGCATAGACTGTAAAGCAATACTCTCGAACAAAGTAGGGGCTAAATAGCAAATAATATAGACGGTTTGGAATAAAGTTTGGCCAACTAAAACGGACAGCTTTAAATGCCCACAGAAAAATGTTCAGTGAAAGTGTTTTGTATTGACGAAATAGCAGTTTTGCACATATCTGCTACTGGCATGATACCTACAAAGGTCATAGTTGACCCCTTCTTTCTAGTGATGTGTGCTTTACGCACAGCATTCAGTGTGTGTTTTGCTTTGGCACATTATGTGTGTATGAATTTAACTACCCATCTCTCTAGGCCCACCTCGGAAATGTGATTCCTTTGGTGTGGTTTTGCCAACGCAACTAGTTGCTTTGTTCTACAGATTAACTTTGCTCTGTTAATGTAGTACATTAGAGCTTTCTTAATAACTAATGTATGTAATGCCCTTTTTGCCACTGTGAAAAGGTGTCCCCGTCACTAGAAATCAGATTGCAGAGCGGGGAGGATGGGTGTGTGGTGGATCCTGTTTAGTTTTAATGGGACTCAGGAGTTTAGCTTAGCCTCCTGGCTTGCAGGCCTGTTCCCCCGTCACCTAGTGACTTTTAACCCACTTAGCTTGGTCTGTCTAAGCCTATTTAATTATTTCATTCCAAATGGTTGCTATTTTTGTAGCTGGTTATGCAAAAAGAACTGTTGATGGACGGAATGTACCTGGACCAGAAACAAGCATCCTGGGACAGGTTTCGGGGTATCACCCCTCTTCAGCCAGACTAGCTTGAATCTGGTGGCATAGTGAGGTGTTTGTAGGTGGTGACATGTTTTGATTTTACACTATTAGTGCCACTCTGTGAAGGCTTCACTATCAGCGTTGAAGTTAAGTGAGATACATAAGTATTCACATCATGTCATTTTCCCACTTAAGCGTGACAGGGACATAATGGACTTTTGGAAGGAATTGTTTATGTAATTGTCGCCCCAAGCATGCCTCCTAATATATTGTTTGGGAACATATCTGCTTCAGGTGTCCGACAAAGTCTCTATATAAATACAACTCACGCAGACAAGGTTATCAGCGGGATTACTACCAGATGCCATCAACGCTATCTATGCTACTGCCTTTGTGTCCCCATGGAGTGTGATCCAGAGACCTCATTCCAAGGTAATAAGGGTTGGGGGGCTCTTCTCGTGGACATGGTACTGGTAGATTAGGTTTAATGGACAAGGTACTTACCTTCGGTCACGCATTATCTGGTAGAGACACAATGTAGCTGCAGATTCCTTACCTTTGAATTCCCTGGCGTCAGCTTCCAATTCTGAATCTTTTGCTGAGCAATACACAGTGAATGCCGTCGGGTGGCAGTGTTTGGATCAGTGTGGCGTCGTTGGAGCCGTCTGTGATGTCACGGTAGCCTATAAAGGCACCATCCCGGCGCACGTACGTGCGTCATTTCTTTTATCCACAAACTTCCATGCCAGAAGCGCAGAGTTATGAATAGAACAAACAGTTTGTGCAAAACTAGGGCCCTAAAAAGGATAAACCCTAACCCTGCAGAGCAGACCCAGAAGTAGGCTCAGATGATGGAGGCCTAGGGCGTCGACCTTCCTCCTGCGTTGCATTGTCTCAGTGATGGGGTGAAGTGGAAGAAAGTTTGTTCTTCTTCGACTTCTTCTTGTGGCCCGAAAGTCCTGAGGATTAGGAGTGGGACGAGGACAAGTAGTAATGGCTCTGTGAGCGGTCTCAAGACCTTACTCTCGAACGAGAACAACGTAGGGCCGACTTCAGGTCGTGGTCATGCTCCAGGCACACGAGGCACAGATCCATCACCAACATGCGGTGACAGGAGTCACACAGCTTGAATATGGTTTTGCAGGAAGACATCTTGGTGCACGGAGTTAAAAAATGACTGGGGGTAGCTCTTCTAGGAAGCTGGCCTATTGTGTGGTGGACACCTATGGTGTTTGTACCTTATACCAGGCCCAGGCAACGCCTATTAGTGACTGAGACAGTGTCTAGAAAGCCAAGGCTCTCTAGTGGTAGCCCTGATGAGCAGCCAAGACTTATCTAGGAGTGTAAAACACTTACAATATCACAACAGTTACACAGTGTAGGTAAGTGCCCTCTTTTTGGCATGGCTACCCCCACTTTTTGCCTGTGTGCTTTGACTGGGATTCTGCTAACCAGGGCCCCACTGGCTGTGCGCTCTACCTCTAAATTTGGTTGTCCCTGATGGAGTACACCCCACAATAGGCATACTGGTGCCCCCATGTACGTCCCTAGTATCTGTTACCTAGGGAACCCAAGGCATTGGGGCACCAGGGGTTCCCCATAGGATTCAGCATGTATTATGCCACCCATGGGAACCCATGAAAAATATGTCTGCAGGCCTGCCATGCAGCCTGCGTGAAAAGGTGTATGCACCCTTTCACTACAGGTCACTACACCAGGTCACTGTAAGTCACTCCTATGGCAGGCCCTCCTAACCCAGGGGGCAGGGTGAAAGTACCTCTGTATGAGGGCACCCCTGCATGAGCTCCATTTTCCTGGACTTCGTAAGTGCAGTGAAATCATTTTACCCATGTACTGGGCACAAGTCACTACCCATGTTCAGCTACATAATCTTAACTCCAAACCTGGGCATGTTTGGTATCAAATTGGTCAGAATCATAACCCAATACGGTTGCCAGTATTGGTTGTATGATTCATGCACTCTGGGGGCTCCTTAGAGGACCCCCTAGCTTTGCTCCTACCAGTTTGCAGGGCTTTTTCAGGGCAGCCCGTGCTCCTGCCATTCTACAGACAGGTTTCTGCCCTACTGCTGCCTGACCAGCTCACGCCCAGGAAGGCAGAACAGAGGATTTCCTTTAGGAGTGGGAGGCAACACCCTCTCCCTTTGGAAATTGGTGTTACATGGCTTCAGAAGGATAACCTCCCTTAGGCACTGGTATGCTTTGAAGGGCACATTTCATGCCTTTCTTGCATAAACTGATTTGCACCAGTCCAGGGATCCCCGGTCCCTGCTCTGGCGCAAGTGGACAATGGAAGGGGAGTGACCACTCCCCTGTCCATCACTACCCCAGGGAAGGTGCCCAGAGCTCCTCCAGGTGGCGACTTGATTCTGTCATCTTGAATCCAAGGTGGGAAGAGGCCCCTGGGTGCATCGGAGTGGCCAGGTCAGGCAGGTGACGTCACAGTCCCCCTCCTAATAGGTAGCCATCCTGCTAGGTGACCAATCCCCCTACCTGCCTGACCTGGCCACTCCCAGGGTCCTCTGCACATTGTGTTTCCAAGATGGCAGAATCAAGTGGACACCTGGACGAGCTCTGGGCACCACCCCTGGGGTGGTGAAGGACAGGGGAGTGGTCACTTCCCTTACCTTTGTCCAATTTTACACGAGGGGGTCCCTGGACTGGAGCGAACCGGTATATGCAAGGAGGGCACCAAATGCTCCCTTCAAAGCAAACCAGTGGCTTGGGGAGGCTACTCCTTTCCCTGCCTTTAACACCTATTTCCAAAGGAGAGGGTGTTGCCTCCATCTCCCACAGTTCTGTCCTCCCCTGCCTGAGCTGGTCAAGAAGCAGGAGGGCAGAAACCTGTGTGAGGGGCTGCAGCAGCACAGGCTGCCGGCAAATCCTGAAAGACTGGTAGGAGCAAAACAGGGGGGGTCCTCTAAGGAGCCCCAGGAGTGAATCATGCAACCAATACTAGCATTAGTATTGGGGTTTGATTATGACATGCTTGATAACAAATATACCTAGGTTTGGAGTTACCATTATGTAGCTGGACCACAGGTAGTGACCAGTGACCAGTACACGAGTGAAATGGCTTCCCCGCACTTACGAAGTCCAGACCATTTAAACTGGAGTTCGTAGGGGCAACTCTGCTCATGCAGGGGCACCCTCATACACAGGAACCTGCACCTTGCCCTCTGGGTTAGAAGGGCCGACCATAGGGGTGACTTACAGTGACCTGGTGCAGTGACCAGCAGTGAAAGGGTGCATGCACCTTTAAACGCTGGCTGCAATGGCAAGCCTGCAGACATAGTTTGCATGGGCTCCCATGGGTGGCATAATAGATGCTGCAGCCGATGGGGGACCCGTGGTGTACCAATATTCTGGGTATCTAAGTGTCAAATACTAGGGACCAACAGGGGCACGCTAGTATGCCAAATATGGAGTGTAAAGGGGTACCAAAGCAACCAAATCTGGAGGAAAGAGCACAATCACTGGGGTCCTGGTTAGCAGGAGCACAGTGAAAACAGTCTAAACATAGGCAAAAAACAGGGGTAACCATGCCAAAACGAGTGACTTTCCTACAGCATTTCTCTGGATCTGCTCGTAGGCTAGTGCCAAAAGAAAAGAACTGCCATCCGTGCGCCGGGATGGCACCTACATACGACTGCAACGTCATCACAGTGACCACTACTGACATGGAGTCGCCAGACACCATCTGACGGCACGCAAGGGTACTGCCTGAAGAAAAATCTCCAGATCAAGTCCGACGCCTGGAGGAAATTGTGAAGGCGGAGTGTTTGTGGAGGCTGAGGTTGCACAAGGCTGGGGGTAAGGTCACTACTCTTTTTGGAGATGTGATATAAAACTTTAACTCTTCCAAAATTTCCTCCTAAAAAGTTAGCTTCCTTCTCTTCCACAGTACTGGCTGTGGTGTCGGTCTCTCCTAAGGTGAGGGCATGCAAGAATGTTCCCTGAGGAGTGGTAGCTATAAATCTTGTGCTGCCTGAAAGGGATAACTCCACTCTGATCTCATCATCAAGATCTTTAGCACATTTGGCTTTTAAGCTGGATTCTAGGATGCTATGGGTTCAGAAAGGACCACTCAGGGACTCACACTTGAGTTGGCATCCTCTGATGCCAAGGTTTAAAGCCTGTGGCTCAAGGCTTCTCTGGAGCCAATAGAGGCTCTCAGGATAGAGTGGGGTAGGTGCCAGAGATGGAACCCAAAGGCTGGTGACTCGATGATCCTGTCTCAGGGCTCGATGCTAGACTCCCTGGGGAGCAGTGCTTGAGCTCAGGTTGAGACTGATTTTGAGGTTGATTGTGTGTGTGTGTGTTGAAGAATGGTGGCTCTGGTTGCAGTCTTTGTCCTAAGCCTAGATTTCAAATTCGAATGAAAGGTAAAACCAGAAACATCATGCATTGAATAGACAGTGTAAAATTGAGAAAGTCTGCGAGAGAGCCTGTTATGATGACTTTAACTGTGCATGCTGAGCTGGCATAACTGACCTTTAGTTTGTGAGTATTTTACCCCATAACTAGATGTCTTTAATTGCCATTCTAAATATGAAGGAATATATTTGTGAGGCAAATTTTTGGACTACTTGAATTTGTTTCCCTCCACCGGGAAAGCCTAATATTAAACCAAACACTGATGTTTAATGAATTTATGGTCCTGCCTCTGGTTTACATGTTTCCATAACAACTAGTTTTACAATAAGTGTAACAACATGTTCAAAAGAATAAAAGCAGACGTGAAAAAAAGAGTAAAAAAAAGTGTGCAAAATGTGTAGTTGGTATCTGCAATTTGTTTATATTCTTTAGGATATTGTTGACAAGTGTTTACAATATGTTTCTTTCCTTATAATTTTCTATGACTAGGCTATTAGTCCTGATGAGGGCCACAAAGCTTCCAAACCTGATTCTGATCCAACCATGTACATTTGGAGTTACATTTCAAGGAGAGGTGGAAGGGAGCATTCTCCGAACCTGGCTACCCAGTGTCATTCTCATACAATCCAAGTTCAACAGACTGTCCGATGTAGCTAAAACAGTGATGTGGCCAGTGGCTTTTAAAATGCTATATGGAGTAATTTGATGTCTGCAGCCAAAGGATTACGATGATCTTTGATATTCCCGGGGCGCGAGCTGCACGTCCGAACCGTCCCAATGCCCGCCTATCCCACTTACTCAAAGAAAACTACACTCTTGACCCCTCACAATCCGGGTTCCGCAAGAACCACAGCACGGAAACCGCCCTCATCGCATGCACTGACGACATCAGGACCAAAGGCGAGACTATCACACTCATCCTCCTAGACCTCTCCGCAGCCGTTGACACTGTCTGCCACCACACACTCCGCACACGCCTCCACAACATAGGAATTCGCCACAAAGCCTTAGACTGGCTCACCTCCTTCCTCACCGATCGGACCCAGAGAGTCCACCTTCCACCTTTCCACTCCACCGCTACCAAGATCATCTGCGGAGTTCCCCAAGGGTCCTCCCTCAGCCCCACACTCTTCAACATTTACATGATCCCCCTAGCCAACATCCTCCGAGCACACGGAATCACTATCCCCTCCTACGCAGATGACACCCAACTCATCCTCTCCCTCACCCGCAACCCCACCACCGCCAAAACCAACCTACTGGCTGCTCTCCTCGAAACCGCCAACTAGATGACAACTAACTACCTCAAGCTTAACTCCAACAAAACCGAGATCATCATCTTCAGCCCCAACAAAATCATATGGGACGACTCCTGGTGGCACACCGCCCTAGGACCCGCACCCACCCCCGCAAACGACGCACGCAACCTCGGCATCATCCTGGACCCCTCCCTCTCCATGACACAGCAAATCGATGCTCTAACCTCCTCCTGCTTCCACACACTCCGCACTCTAAAAAACAAATCCTTCAAATGGATTCCCCCAGAGACCAGGAAGACAGTCACCCATGCACTCATCAGCAGCAGACTAGACTACGGTAATGCCCTCTGCGCCGGCACCACACTCAAACTCAAACTCGAGAGAATCCAGAACACAGCCGCACGCCTCGTCCTTGGCCTCCCCTGCCACGAACGAATCTCCCCACACCTCAAATCCCTTCACTGGCTCCCCATAGACAAGAGAATCACATTCAAGAACCTCAGCCACGCACACAAATCCCTCCACAACACACGCCCAACATACCTCAACGAAAGAGTGAACTTCCACACTCCCACCCGCAACCTCCGATCAGCCGACTTCGCCCTAGCCACAGTCCCCCGCATCCAACGCACCACCACAGGAGGCAGGTCCTTCTCCTACCTCGCCCCCAAAACCTGGAACTCCCTCCCCACCAACCTTCGCAAAACCAAAGACCTCCTGCTCTTCAGAAAGAACCTCAAGACATGTTTGTTCAAACAGTGACCCTCCCCACGCGCCTTGAAATCCTCACGGGTGAGTAGCGTGCTCTATACATTTTTTTGATTGATTGAGATGATGGAGAAAAACAATCTGAGGAGAAGCTTTTGTCCTGGTACATTGGGTAGGTGGGTTCAGGTAATATCTGGAGATCAAAGATTTTCATGAAGAAAAATAATTTGCAAACATCCCCGCCCAACACCAGAAGGCAGGAGAATACAGAGCCTGTAAACTACAAAAGCAAGCACTTCAAGCATAACAAATCATCATTTGTGTGTATTGGTAAAATAATATATGTTAATTGCTGTATGGACTCACCTGTCTTAGTTTCTCTTCTGTGTCTGCCTGAGGCAAATTTATAGCATTTTGTGAATCCACTGATATTGATGTTCCACGTGGGCCCGGGACATGAGATGTGCTATTAAACTGCTGTCCTTGAGAACTGATGGGAGAGTTTCCAGATTTGGTAAAACCTCCATCCGATCCGGGCCTCTGCAGATCTACAGATTCATGACTAATCTGGTTAGATCCAAAATTGTCCCCTGAATGTGGTCGAGGAGTCATGGGAGGTTGATCATATGGGTCACGTGGCGGGGCTAGTTGGATATGACTATATGAATCTGATGTAGTAGACCCTGTAGTCCTTTGAGAACATGAGACCGAGACAGATTGTCTTGCAAATGATTCTTGTACAGAGGATGCTCTTCTCTGCTGGGACTGAAAGAATGAATCTTGGTTTGCCATTACCCCAGGTCTTGTCATACTATGTTGAATTAAATTCTCAGGTATTCCTGGTCTTGGAGTTCCAGGCATACAAGAATAATCATCACCCATACCAAGCCCTGTAGAGCCAGACATCGTAGTAAACAGATCAGTAGCATCAGGCCTCAACGTTCCAGGTGACTTAGAATAAGGATCAGTGGTAATGTCAGATTGGGGTTGAGGTTTTGCTAGTGGCTGAGCAGAGGGATCATCCATACGTCTTTGTTTTCCTGGAGGATGATTAAAGCGATCTGCATGTCTTCCATGGGATTGTGGCTGCACAAAGATTTCTCCTCCAGCAGACTGGCTGTAAGGGTCGACCAACTGAAAAGGAGGCCTCGTTGTTAGTGGCTGCTGGGCATACGTATCACTTACAGTTGGCCTAGGAGTAGATGGAGGCTGGGAATATACATCACCAACTGACTGAGTGGTACCAGGTGGATGAATATACTGATCTTGTGGCATGGGCCTTGGTATTGACCCAGACTGGGAAAAGTTATCACTATGTAGTCTAATGACTCTTGGTAGATGGGAAAATGTGTCATTCATTGTGGGGCGGGGAGTCAGAGGTTGATGACTGTAGGGATCACTGGGAGCATTTTTGGAAAAGCTGTCCAAAGGCCTTGGAGTCATGGTAGACCTTTCAAATGAGTCCACAACTGCATGTCTTGGAGCTGTTAAAACTGATGCATGAGACTCTTGTGGGGACTTTGGTGGGCACTGAGGAGTTTTAAAGGGCCCTGGGCTACCATCCATCACAGTAGGATTAGAAGTGAAGTGAGGTCTTGTAAATGAATCCTGAATCACTCTGGCTTGTGATATATGTTGTTTTTGAATAGGTTCAGTTCGAACAGATAGTCTGGGGAATATTTCATTTCCTCCGGTCAGTGAAGCACTCTTTAAAGACTGATCAATAGTTATAGGTCTTGAAATTCCGACTGGCTTGGGAGAATCTGGTGTTTTTTCATAGGGCTCACCACTTCGTGGGGAAGAACAAAGTGAGTCTCTAATTGGTGAAGGTTTATCTGCAGATGGTTCATTTCCTTGAATGAGTCTGGGGACACCTGATGATGGTGAGCATGGATCCATTTGTGGAAGTGAATTTCTTCTGGAAAAATGTGGACCCAAGTGAAGTGGTCTGGGTGTTCCTACCATTTTTGCATAGGGATCCATTGGAGACGATGGCCGAGAACCTGGAGAAAACATTTGCGGTGACAGTGGTTGAGACACGTGGCATAGTGAAAGCGAATCCTGTACCTGAGTTTTCGTTGGCGTTGGTGGTGGAGCTTGTGGTTTCAAAAACACATCATCTGCTGGCGTGGAAGAAGGCATGCCTGAAAGATGCTGCTTTCCATATAGCTCTTTGTTAAATGTTGGGTGCGCAGGAGATATGCTTCCATTACCTTGCTGTGGGGTTAAAGGGCTCTGCACTCCACTGGTAGGTGTGTCACTATCAGACTGGCTCAAATGCTGTTGGGAACCAAACTGCTGCTGCTGCTGTTGCTGTTGTTCACTCTTTACTTGTTCAAGTTTTTGTGTTGCTTCAATTTTAGCTTGCTGCTTGCTTTTCTGGCGCATTTGCTGTTAAGAGAAGAAAAAACATTGACATTAATGGCAAGGTTGTAGTAGTGGTGTACTTTTAAAAATTAATACATTTGTTTCCTTACTAGAAAGATTTTGGTTGACAAATCAATTATTTGTTTTGAAGCATAAACTCAAACAAATTCATAGATAGCAGGCAAACACTTTTGGTCAGAGCAAATGAACTATAAAAGTACTGAAGGCAGTTTCAAATCCTTGCAACATTCTCACACAATGAAGCGGCAAAGAGTAAACATAGAATAAAGCTATTCAGATACTGAATCAAAGAATGCTTTGTGATATTTAATACAGACCTATGAGGTAGGTACAATAAGAGGGAAAACAGAATTGTGAATACAAAATACAATGACAATCTGCCAGGTTCAGGGTTATATTAGGGTATTGTTGTGGCAGGAATGTCCCCTTAATGGTAATCAGGCATGACCCCCCCGCCATAAGTGACAACTGCATGTTAAACTAGTACCTTGATTCATCTTAGGCCCAGCTAATATGCTAAGCTAGCGTGTTGCGGAGTTCTGCCCATAATGATTCCGAGGTCAAAGCCTGTTCTGTGACTTTATAGGGAGCAGGAGCTGAGCTCTCTATCTTGATATGGAACTACTGCTCATGACATGGGTTGTGGACAGAAAACAGTGGTGGAGGTATAACTTTTTGGTGTATTAAAGTAATGAATAGACCTTTTCCTAGTTGACGTCCAGTGCGGTGCCTACTGGCTCCATTCATGTAAGGTTCTGCTTATACGTGATACCCAGACTAATGTGCTGACAGAGAGAGAGAATAAGAGAATATGTGCACTTGTGTATGTATGAAAGTTATGGGTGGTAGCAAGACTCAGTGTTATGGTGAAAGCAGGGCTGCTGGGGCCAGTGGGATCCGTTCTGAAGCCTTCGAAGGTGATGGGCGCCCGGATGGTTTGGGACTAGGTCTTCCACAGCGATCTATGTGTTACATCTCTGCAGTTGATGTGGGAACAATGGAAATTGGCTACAGTCCTGTAGGTGTACAGTAAACTTCTGTACCTGAACCACCATTACTGTAAGTAGCATCTTGTTTAACAGTGGTATTAAAGTACTTCTCTATTTACTATGAAAATCACTGGAATGGACTGCAATTTACTGTATGTGTGACTATGCTCTGAGTTTCGAACCACTACACTATGTCACTGAGAAGCTCGGATTGATTGCTTTCTGTCACTAAACTTAGATTGAAATGTGGAAGGGTGTACCCGGTCCAGTTTACACAGCCATAGTAGGTTGGACCCCACGGACAAATGACCTTAAACAACACAGGTGAAGCCCAGTAGCCCCTACCTGTGTTGAGGTGGCCCCAACAGGGTATGTGTGAAAGGTCTTAAGAGCAGTGGAAACAACTCATACAAAAGGCCGATTTTAATAAGGAATCAGTGATAGACAAAAAGTGATGGAGGACAGGTGCAGCTATAGGTGGGTAACAAAAGCTAAAAATAAAAAATGTGTTTCTCCTTTTAAAATATTGCTCTCCACCGACTGGCATCATCGTAAAGCAACACATGAAACATTTCAGTTTAAAAGGAAAATTATAATTTGTCCTACATCAGGCATATCCAACCTTTTCTGCAGTAAGAACTACTCAGGTTCGGTAGTAATCATCCCAAGCTACTAGTATTTTTAGAGTTTTAATATTGATCACATCAGAGAAGATTACATTAGTGCCCACCATGTGCAAGACTGACAACAATGATCACCTCAGTACATTAGGCATGTCTCCCAGCATTAATGTAAAAAATCCTTTGTCAATGTGGAATGCCTATACATGAGATGAATATAACAGCCACAGCTGCAATGCCCCTGACACCAAGTTAAAATGAGTACTAAGTCTCCTCCAAACACCAGCTGTTGAGTTCTGAAAATACACATATTTTTGTCTCAAACACACACTTGTCAATGTTGGTGTACATATATTTACTCACCCAAGCAAGAGCTTCACATTTATTAGGCTGGACTGAATACAGGGGAACTATGTATGGGTAGCTGAAGAGCAACCAGTGGTTCACAAGCTACTCAATGGAAATGTCAGGCCTAGATGTATTTGTCTTCTTGCACATTATTCAGAGAAGCAACCAACATTCATCAACTTACGTTTCAATGTGGCATGACAACTTAACAATCATGATTGATGTCAGTGACCATGTTGTGATGAAAAGCATGCTAAATGGCTTGGAAAAGTAATACCATCTAGCCTATGAATTTATACATTTCATATTGGTGTCCACCAATAAACCTGCAGCCTAAGACAACAATGTTTCTGTTGTTGCTAATTGCAGGCGCTTTGTTCCATAGTGTATTGCTAAAGTTTTCACATATTGACAGTGTGCCTTTAGTGCAATGAGCCCACATGCCTACATATGCTGGCTGACATGAAAAGGTGTTACAATTTCTGGCAAGGGACCAGATCCTCATTGAGAGTGATGTATAGGACATCTGCAATGAGAGTACCTGCAATTTACTTACACATCGGCAGATGTGATGGAAGACAAGAAAACTGTTTTGAGTGTTGCATCGGTAGCTGCAGTGAGTAACTGTGCATGGGTTCAAAAGGTGGGTACGTAAGTGTTGATGTTATATTCAAGTCATATTTTGACTTTCCTAATGGCTTAGAGGGAAACATGCGAGTCATACCTTTGATAAAAATCATTATAACAGGCAATTTAAATATAGAAAGGACTGATTAGCGAAAATAAAAAAGGGCAAAAGGACTGTCCCGTAACCCAGAACTATGCCCACCGACAGGCCTTTCTTGGCCAATGACAGGACAAAAAATACATCCAAAAGATTGCCTGCAGAAGGTCGATGTAAAAAGCGCCATATCTAGCAATGACTTTCTCCTGGCTCGAAAACATGGATTGATTTCCTCAAAGGGCATCCGGAAGCAAGGGGATGACATCAACCACTTTGACAAGCAATTTGAACACATTCAACTGCAGCCAATTCAAGCTCCATGTATAGAGGTGTAGATCATGGAGGCTGGCACACAGAATCCTCCCAACTGCTGCTGAGGCACAATGTCCTCTGGAAGTGAAAAATGGATTGGAGGCAAAATTCTCATACGCAGGAACTCTTGGTGCCATACTCTCCTGGCCCAGTCTGGGGCAGTTAAGATGTCTTGGTCCGTCCTGATTTTTCTCTGAACTCTAGCCAAGAGAGCTATGAGCCCCTTTTCATCTAGAATGTCTCCTACAGAGTACCCAGGAGAAGACTATGGTACACAAATGTTTTGACAAGTTCGACTGTAGGGAACAGGTCTAGCTAGGACGTACACCCCTAATCGAAGACACCCTGTGCCACCTATGGATGTAGATGCTTCCTGTGGACCACCAGTCGACATTGGTTCATCTTATCGGCTCTGACTTTCAGGGATCCAACCAGATAGGTAGCAACCATAAAGATGCCCGGCTGCTTCAGCCAGCTCCAAAAACAGTCTTTCCTGGCACAGGATCCAGGACCCATTCCAACGTCCTTATTGCATGGGGGTTGTGCTGTTGGAGTACCTGCACCAGCATCTCCTTAAAGGATAGAAGAAAGGCTTTTAGAGCCAGATTGATTTCTATTAGCCCCATAAGGTTATGTGGAGTTGGCCCTCTGCTGGAGACCTGAGGTCTCTGATTACAACCTCACCCAGGTGACGAAAATAAGTTACTTACCTGTAACTGTAGTTCTCAAGTATTGGAATCTTTCATATATTCACATGCTTGGATCCTTCGAGATGGGAGCCCCCCGTTACATCAAAACAGCTATACATACAGGCTACTGCAATGAAAAAAGGCCTAAAGGCTTTCACTTTAGTAGCCTATCCTCATCACCATGAGCAAAAAGGACCAAAGCAAGGCCCAGTCAACCATGCTTCCCCTTCCCTCTAGAACCCTCCTGAGAGGAGCTCCCTTCCCTCAGATTTTCTCAAGCACGAGTTTAAGAGTATCTGAAGAAGACAGGAAAAGGTGAGCTTCCCAAGGGAGGAGGGAGGGTCGCATGTGAATCTATGAAAGATTCCAATTCTGGAGAACTACAGTTACAGGTAAGTAACTTATTTTCTTACTCCAGTATTGGAACTTTCATAGATTCACATGCTTGAATAAGAATAGCAAGCAGTAATGAAGCACACTGTATAGCATTAATCCATATGTATACTTATTGTTACATGCATATATATATATATATATATATATATATATATATATATATATATATATATATATATATATATATATATGGAAAATGTCACTTACCCAGTGTACATCTGTTCGTGGCATGAGACGCTGCAGATTCACATGCTGTGCATTATCCTGCCATCTAGTGTTGGGCTTGGAGTGTTACAAGTTGTTTTTCTTCGAAGAAGTCTTTTCGAGTCACGAGGCCGGGGGACTCCTCCCTTTCAGCTCCATTGCGCATGGGCGTCGACTCCATCTTAGATTGTTTTCCCCGCAGAGGGTGAGGTAGGAGTTGTGAGTATACTAGATGTGCCCATGCAATGGAGTAGGTATGTATGTACTTAATGTGTATCAAAAACATAATTATTTACAAATTTAAAATTTTCATTCAACTAATAACGGCTACAGGCTACCGGGGAGCTGGGAGGGTGCATGTGAATTTGCAGCGTCTCATGCCACAAACAGATGTACACTGGGTAAGTGACATTTTCCGTTCGGTGGCATGTGTAGCTGCAGATACACATGCTGTGCATAGACTAACAAGCAGTAATCTCCCCAAAAGCGGTGGTTTAGCCTGTAGGAGTTGAAGTTGTCTGAAATAATGTTCCTAATACAGCCTGTCCTACTGTGGCTTGTTGCGTTGCTAACACATCTACACAGTAATGCTTAGTGAATGTATGAGGAGTAGACGAGGTGGCTGCCTTACAAATTTCTGTCATAGGTATATTCCCTAGAAAAGCCATTGTGGCGCCTTTCTTTCTAGTGGAATGTGCTCTTGGTGTAATAGGTAAATCTCTTTTTGCTTTAATATAGCAAGTTTGAATACATTTAACTATCCATCTGGCGATGCCTTGTTTAGATATAGGATTACCTGCATGAGGTTTTTGGAAGGCTACAAACAATTGTTTTGTTTTACGAAATTGTTTTGTTCTGTCAATGTAGTACATTAGTGCTCTTTTAATGTCTAGTGTATGTAAGGCTCTTTCGGCTACCGAGTCTGGTTGCGGAAAGAAGACTCAGAGTTCCACAGTTTGGTTTAGGTGGAATGGTGATATGACCTTTGATAAGAATTTGGGATTGGTATGGAGAACCACTTTATGTTTATGTATTTGTATAAAGGGTTCTTGAATAGTAAATGCTTGTATCTCACTTACTCTTCTAAGTGATTTGATAGCTATTAGAAATACTACTTTCCAAGTCAGGTATTGCATTTCACAAGAATGCATGGGTTTGAATGGTGGGCCCATGAGTCGTGTTAATACAATATTAAGGTTCCACGAAGGTACTGGTGGTGTCCTTGGGGGTATGATTCTTTTTAGTCCCTCCATAAATGCTTTAATAACTGGTATTCTAAAAAGCGATCTTGTATATGTAATCTGCAGATATTGCAGTGAGATGTATTATAATGGAAGAGAATGCTAGATTAGACTTTTGTAAGTGTAATAAGTAGCTTACAATGTCCTTTGTGGAGGCGTGTAGTGGTTGAATCTGATTAGTGTGGCAGTAGCAAACAAATCTTTTCCATTTGTTTGCCTAACAATGTCTAGTTGTAGGTATTCTAGCTTGTTTGATGACCTCCATACACTCTTGTGTGAGGTTTAAATGTCCGAATTCTAAGACTTCAGGAGCCAGATTGATAGATTGAGCGATGCTGGATTCGGGTGTCTGATCTGTTGTTTGTGTTGTGTTAACAGATCTGGTATGTTTGGTAATTTGATGTGAGGTACTACTGACAAGTCCAACAGTGTTGTGTACCACGGTTGGCGAGCCCAAGTTGGTGCTAAGAGAATTAGTTTGAGTTTGTTTTGACTTAATTTGTTGACCAGATAAGGAATGAGTGGGAGAGGGGGAAAAGCGTAAGCAAATATCCCTGACCAACTGATCCATAGAGTATTGCCCTTGGACTGAGGGTGTGGGTACCTGGACACGAAGTTTTGGCATTTTGCGTTTTCTTTTGTTGCGAATAGGTCTATGTTTGGTGTTCCCCAGCGGAGGAAGTGATCCTGTAGGATCTGGGGAAGAATTTCCCATTCATGAGTTTTCTGGTGATTTCGACTGAGATTGTAGTCTAACTGGTTCTGAATACCTGGTATGTATTGCGCTATCAGGCGAATATGATTGTGAATTGCCCAATGCCAAATCTTTTGTGCTAAGAGACACAGTTGTGACGAGTGTGTCCCCCCTTGTTTGTTGAGATAATACATTGTTGTCATGTTGCCGGTTTTGACAAGAATGTGTTTGTGGGGCTACCAGTGGTTGAAAAGCTTTTAATGCTAGAAACACTGCCAGCAGTTCCAAATGATTTATGTGAAGTTGTTTTTGTTGATTGTCCCATTGACCCTGTATGCTGTGCTTATTGAGGTGTGCTCCTCACCCCATCATGGAAGCATCTGTTGTTATAACAGCTTGAGGCACTGGGTCTTGGAATGGCTGCCCTTTGTTTAAATTTATAGGGTTCCACCATTGAAGCGAGAAGTGTGTTTGGCGGTCTATCAACACTAGATCATGAAGTTGACCCTGTGCTTGTGTCCATTATTTTGCTAGGTACTGTTGTAAGGGCTGCATGTGTAATCTTGCATTTGGGACAATGGCTATGCATGAAGACATCATGCCTAGAAGTTTCATTACAAACCTTACTGGGTAGTGTTGGTTTGACTGTATGCTTGATGTTGTGTTTTGGAACGCTTGGACTCTTTGTGGGCTTGGAGTGGCAATTGCCTTTTGTGTGTTGAGTGTTGCTCCCAAGTATTGTTGTATTTGGGATGGTTGCAGATGTGATTTCTGGTAATTTATAGAGAACCCTAGTTTGTGTAGAGTTTCTATGATGTACTGCGTGTGAAGAAGACACTGTTGGTGAGTGTTGGTTTTTATGAGCCTAAATATGGGAATACGTGCATGTGCTGTCTCCTTATGTGAGCGGCTACTACTGCTAGGCATTTTGGAAATACTCTTGGGGCTGTTGTTATCCCGAATGGTAGTACTTTGAATTGATAGTGTACGCCGTGCATTACAAACCTTAAGTATTTTCTGTGAGTAGGATGGATGGGTATGTGGAAATACGCATCCTTGAGATCCAATGTTGACATGTAGTCCTCCTTTTTAGGGTCGAGCCTGCGTTGCATGCGCTCGCGCATGCGTATCGCAGCGAGACGCTTTAGTATTTAGAAAAGGGCTCTGAGCCCTGTCAACTTCACGTCAGTGTTTTTTATTGGTTTGTGGGCTTGCCTAATAAAATCTGCTTGCTTTCATTAGTCGAACGCATGCATACGTCATGGCTTTTCCGGTGGCTAGCCCTCCTCGAGCGCAGCGACCAAGTACAGAAAACATGCGAGGCTCGCTGTTTTCCATCAGGCTCGTGGACTTCTTTTTCTCTAATTTACGAGCGCAATCTCGCTTGGCAGAAGTCGAGCGCTTTACATAGTTGATTTCACTTTTTCGGGTTAAGTACATAAATGCACTTTTGCCCGATAGGTGAAAAGTCGGGTTAGGAGTTTACAACGTGATCAGCTCTAACATGAGCAAACGCGAGACCCGTTGCATTGTAAATGCTTGTTTAGTAAGGGAACCACGTCTTGAAGTGTTACCATGTGGAAGTGGTCTGATTTGATGAAGAGATTCAGTGTTCTGAGATCTAAGATAGGTCTTAACGTTTTGTCCATTTTTGGAATTAGGAAATATAGTGAGTAGACGCCTGTTCCTTTCTGATGGTTGGGTACTAGCTCTATTGCTTGTTTTGTAATAGTGCCTGCACTTCTATTTGTAATAGGTGTAAGTGTTGTTTGGACAGATTGTGTGCTCTTGGTGGCACATCTGGCGGGAAATTTCTGAATTCTATGCAATAACCATGTTGGATAATTGATAGGACCCATGCGTCTGTGGTAATACGTGTCCAGTTTTGATAATATGCAGTTAGTCTCCCCCCCACTGGTGATAAGTGTTGGTGTTTTGTGACATTGAAGTCACTGTTTGGTCTGGTTTGTTTTGGTTGCCTGGAACTTTCCCCTTCCTCTCGGGAATTGTCCTCTGTAGGAACCACGAAACCCTCCCCTTTGATATTGTGCTCGATAGGTGGGTCTGGTTTGAGAGGTGGAAGGCTCTGGTGTTTGCTGTCGAAAACCTCCTCTGAATTGTGGTTTCCTAAAGGTGCCTCTGACTTGTGGGGAGTAGAGCACGCCCATGGCTTTGGCCATGTCCGTGTCTTTTTTTAACTTTTCAATTGCTGTGTCCACTTCCGGCCCAAACAATTGTTCTTGGTTAAATGGCATATTCAACACCGCTTGTTGGATTTCTGGCTTGAATCCAGAGCTTCTTAACCATGCATGCCTGCGAATGGTTACCGCCCTGTTGGCCGTTTGTGCTGCCGTGTCTGCTGAGTCTAGTGCGGACCTTATTTGGTTGTTGGATAAGGCCTGTCCTCCTTCCACAACCTGCTGGGCACGTTTCTGGTGTTCTTTGGGCAAGTGTTGTATAATTTGTTGCATCTCGTCCCAGTGTGCCCTGTCGTAGCGAGCAAGTAGGGCTTGCGAATTAGCGATCCGCCATTGATTGGCTGCTTGTGCTGCTACTCATTTGCCCGCTGCGTCAAACTTTCTGCTCTCTTTGTCAGGCGGTGGAGCGTCTCCTGACGATTGAGAGTTTGCTCTCTTTCTTGCTGTTCCTATAACCACTGAGTCCGGTGTAAGTTGTTGTGTTATGAACACAGGATCCGTTGGGGGGAGGCTTGTACTTCTTCTCCACCCTAGATGTGATAGCCCTTCCTTTAACTGGCTCCTGGAATACTTGTTTTGCGTGTTTGAGCATACCTTGGAGCATTGTCAGACTCTGATAGGAAGCGTGGGTGGATGCCAAGGTGTTAAACAGGAAATCATCCTCTATTGGCTCTGAATGCATTGCTACGTTGTGGAACGTAGCTGCCCTGGATAGTACCTGCGTATATGCAGTACTGTCCTCTGGAGGTGACGGCTTTGTTGGATAACAATCCGGACTGTTATCCGATACTGGTGCATCATATAAGTACCATGCATCAGCATCATCCTGTGTTATCCCTGTATGTGTGGGTGACTGCATTGGAGGTGTTACCACTGGATATAGTTGTGGTAAGTGTGGTGGGGACGGTTGTGGTGAAAACCTTGGTGGTGGGGATTTGTCTTTAGCCACCTTTGCCTTAGGCTGCATTTCTGTCTCCTGAAATGCCAGTTTTCTTTTAGACCTGATTGGAGGGAGAGTTTGTATTTTTCCAGTCTATATCTGGATATGCAACCTCCTTTGTGTATGGTCTGGTTCGTCCATACTTAATTCCTGCTCAAACCTATGTCTTTCCTTCATTTGGCTGGAAAGTCCTTGCTCTTCTGTGTAAGAGCTTCTTTTCGGCTCCGAAGCCGCTTTTTTCGGTACCAAGATTTCAGATATTGTCTTTTTCGGTTCCGATGATAGTTTTCTCACTTTGGGTGAGTCGAACTCTCGGTGTCGAGAGTGCTCGTTGCCGGAATCACGACTGGAGTCGGAAGTCTTCGGCAAATCCTTGGCCTTTTTCGGGGCCGATGTTTGGTCACCTTCTTTTCGATGGGTTAAGCCATGGCCTGTTGGTGGTGGCGTCCCCTTGGCCTTAAAGATCTTTGTGTGAGTTTTGGACGGGGCAGGTTTACTCACTGTTCGCTGCACCATCGAGGTTTGCTCACTTTCGGATTCTTCCGAGGCCAATCCCTGGATGGAAATTCTTTCCTCCTCTCAGACGTCGAGTTGCTCTCTCGGTGTCAACGCCATTTGCAGTCTTCTTGCTCGTCGATCTCGTAGGGTCTTTTTAGATCGAAATGCTCGACAAGCCTCACAAGTATCCTCCCTGTGTTCCGGTGATAAACACAGATTACAGACCAGGTGCTGGTCTGTATAGGGATACTTCGAATGACACTTCAGACAGAAGCGGAAGGGGGTCCGGTCCATTAGTCTTCGACGATGGATGTGGTCGGGCCGACCAGGCCCCGGTGAAGAACGGAAGCCCTGAAGGGCCGCCGGAGCGCTCTTGCTGTCGGTGCCGATACAATAACACTAACCCGGTACCGAACGAGAACAATACCGTCGATTTTTTGATAATTTAGCGAACTTTCCCGATTCGAAATACGGAGCGAAGAGGAACACGTCCGAACCCGATGGAGGAAATAAAACAATCTAAGATGGAGTCGACGCCCGTGCGCAATGGAGCCGAAAGGGAGGAGTCCCTCGGTCTCGTGATTCGAAAAGACTTCTTTGAAGAAAAACAACTTGTAACACTCCGAGCCCAACACTAGATTTCAGGATAATGCACAGCATGTGTATCTGCAGCTACACATGCCACCGAACATCTATATATAAAATATATATATATATATATACCTTGCAACATACATATAGCAGCCAAATCTTTAAAGAAAAATATTACGTAGGAAAGAATATCGTATTAGATAAACAATAAATAAGATAATAGAACGTTACCCTAAACAGGTAAAACAAGGAATATGAGAGCCATAAAGGAAGAAACAAACCTATGCAATGTGCGCAAATTAAACTGGGCTGGCGGGAAAAAAAGGAATAAAGAATTTACAACAGCTCACCGTTACTGGAAAAGATGTTGAAACACTGCTTTTCCTACTGCCATATCACCTTGCTGAGTTTCCTCCAAACAGTAATACTTGTGAAAGTATGCACAGACTTCCACGTGGCTGCCCTGCAGTTGTCCTGAATGGGCACTCCTGCAAAAAGAGCCATGGATGCAGCCATTTTCCTTGTAGAATGTGCAGGTGCTGGATTCTGCAAAGGTTTACCTGCTGCTGTATGACAATGGTTGTAAGGAAATGCCTTTTTGGCATTGTTACCCCCTAACGTTTTGCCTTTGCTGATGCTAAGTTATGATTTGAAAGTGAGCTGGGACCCTGCTAACCAGGCCCCAGCACCAGTGTTTCTTCCCTAAACTGTACCTTTGTCTCCACAACTGGCACAACCCTGGCACTCAGGTAAGTCCCTTGTAACTGGTACCAAGGGCATTGATGCGAGGAAAGGTCTCTAAGGGCTGCAGCATGTCTTATGCCACCATGGGGATCCCTCACTCAACTCAGCACATGCACACTGCCTCACAGCTTGTGTGTGCGGGTGGGGAGAAAATTACTAAGTCGACATGGCACTCCCCTCAGGGTGCCATGCCAACCTCACACTGCCTGTGGCATTGGTAAGTCACCCCTCTAGCAGGCCTTACAGCCCTAAGGCAGGGTGCACTGTACCACAGGTGAGGGCATATGTGCATGAGCTCTATGCCCCTACAGTGTCTAAGCAAAACCTTAGACGTGGTAAGTGCAGGGTAGCCATAAGAGTATATGGTCTGGGAGTTTGTCAAACACGAACTCCACAGTTCCATAATGGCTACACTTAAAACTGGGAAGTCTGGTATCAAACGTCTCAGCACAATAAATGCACACTGATGACAGTGTGCAATTTATTGTACCATACACCCAGAGGGCATCTTAGAGATGCCCCATGAATACCTACCCGACTTCTAGTGTAGGCTGACCAGTTTCTGCCAGCCTGCCACACACCAGACATGTTGCTGGCCACATGGGGAGAGAGCCTTTGTCACTCTGAACCAGGAACAAAGCCTGTACTGGGAGGAGGTTCTTCTCTCACCTCCCCCTGCAGGAACTGTAACACCTGGCAGTGAGCCTCGAAGGCTCACCCCTTTTGTTACAGCGCCCCAGGGCACTCCAGCTAGTGGAGATGCCCGCCCCTCCGGCCACTGCCCCCACTTTTGGCTGCAAGGCTGGAGGAGATAATGAGAAAAACAGGGAGGAGTCACCCACCAGTCAGGATAGCCCCTAAGGTGTCCTGAGCTGCGGTGACCCCTGCCTTGAGAAATCCTCCATCTTGAGTTTGGAGTATTCCCCCAATAGGATTAGGGATGTTCCCCCCTCCCCACAGGGAGGAGGCACAAAGAGGGTGTAGCCACCCTCAAGGACAGTAGCCATTGGCTACTGTACTCCCAGACCTAAACAACCCCTAAATTCAGTATTTAGGGGCTTCCCAGATCCCAGGAAATCAGATTCCTGCAACCTGAAGAAACAAGAAGGACTGCTGACCTACAAGCCTGCAGAGAAGGAGGAAGATGACAACTGATTCGTCCTCAGCCCTACCGCCCTGTCTCCAACTTCGAAAACCTGCTCCAGCGACGCATCCGACAGGGACCGGCGACCTCTGAAGCCTCAGAGGACTGCCATGGACTACAGGACCAAGAAACTCCTGTGAACAGCGGCCCTGTTCAAAACCAGCTACTTCTTTGCAACAAAGAAGCAACTTCCAAGGACTTCACGTTTCCTGGCGGAAGCGTGAGACTCTACCCTCTGCACCCGACGGCCTCGGCTCGACCTGCAGAAAACCAACACCTCAGGGAGGACTCCCTGGCGACTGCGAGCCCGTGAGTAACCAGAGACGACCCCCCTGAGCCCTCACAGCGACGCCTGCAGAGAGAATCCAGAGGCTCCCCCTGACCGCGACTGCCTGTAACAAGGGACCCGACACCAACACTGCACCCGCAGCCCCCAGGACCTGAAGGAACCGAACTCCAGTGCAAGAGCGTCCCCCCCTCCCCCCCCTACCCCCCTCAGGCGACCCTCTGCCTAGCCCAGGTGCTGGCTGTCCCGAGAAGCCCCCCGTGCCTGTCTGCTATGCTAGAGTGACCCACGGGTCTCTCCATTGTTTTCAACCTAAAACCTGACGCCTGCTTTTCTCACTGCACCCGGCCGCCCCTGTTCTGTTGAGGTTGTACCTTGTGTGCCATCTCGTGCCCCCCCCCCCCCCCCCCCCGGTGCTCTACAAAACCCCCCTGGTCTGCCCCCCGAGGACGCAGGTACTTACCTGCTGGCAGACTGGAATCGGAGCAACACTGTTCCCCATAGGCGCCTACGTGTTTTGGGCACCTCTTTGACCTCTGCACCTGACCGTCCCTGAGCTGCTGGTGTGGTAACTTTGGGGTTGCCTTGAACCCCCAACGGTGGGCTGCCTATGTCCCAAACTTGAGACTTGTAAGTGTTTTACTTACCTCCAAAACTAACCTTTACTTACCTCCCTCAGGAACTGTTGAATTTTGCACTGTGTCCACTTTGAAAATGGCTTATTGCCATTTTTACAAAGACTGTATGTGATATTGCTTTCATTCAAAGTTCCTAAAGTATCTAAGTGAAGTACCTTATATTTAAAGTATTACCTGTAAATCTTGAACCTGTGGTTCTTAAAATAAACAAAGAAAATATATTTTTCAATATAAAAACCTATTGGCCTGGAGTAAGTCTTTGAGTGTGTGTTCCTCACTTATTGCCTGTGTGTGTACAACAAATGTTTAACACTACCCTCTGATAAGCCTACTGCTCGACCACACTACCACAAAATAGAGCATTAGAATTATCTACTTTTGCCACTATCTTACCTCTAAGGGGAACCCTTGGAATCTGTACACACTATTTCTTACTTTGAAATAGTATATTTCCTACAATAAGTGTTCCAATTGTATCGTAAACTGCAGATAATGCGGTGGTACTGCAGGACAAGGATATGAAAATATACACCCTGCAAGTCCAGAAACAAAATGGGTACAAAGAAAAATGAATCTGAGGCAAGGTGATCATTTGGACTTGCCTTTTCTCAGAAAGGCATCAATGGGCAGATGCCAACTAAGACCGGAGACCTCTGTCCTTCAGTATGAAGGAGTAACAAAAACAGCACCCCTCTCCTCTACCCGCATCTACCACCCTTGGGCAACAGGAGGTTGACTTCTTGCAGAAAGATTGAATAATGGTCCACTGATAAGCACTCTCTGATGGAGGTAGAAAACTGGACAGGAGAAAATAAAACACATAGCTTTGTCCCTTTAAACAGATAAGCAAGACCCATTTGTGAAACGTGATGGATGCTCTGCAGAGGAGGAAATCTATCCTGCCTCCTACCAGCTGAGCGTGGCTTGTGAGAGCAAATTTAAGCTGCTTGGCAGCTGATGCAGCAGGTGAAGACTCAAAGGAAAGCAGTCCCTCCTAGTGTGAATGTCCTTGCCCACCACAAATGTTTCTGCCACAAAAGTACTGGGCTTGCTTCTCCCATAGAGGCTGAAAGGCCAGACATGTAAGCTAGACCCCCTGTAACAAACCCTGAAAATCATGTTCCTTACCTTTGGCAATGTCTTTTGTGGTAGAGACTCTAACTGCAGTTTCTTCACTTTGTGAATTTCCCCAGGCACCAGACAGAGTCCAGAAACTTTTGCAGCAATTTCCTCACATCATTAGGTGTTGTCATGCAGCTCCCCACTGGATCGGATCCGTCTCACCTCGGATAGGATGTTGGAGCCCCCCCATTTATGTACCACCTCCATGTGTGAATGTCATTTTTTTTCTGATCTCTCTCCATTGCGACAGACAAAGAGCAATTAAACTCAGATAAGATAGTGTTGTGTGAAGATTTTTAGATTGGCTTCTTTTTAATGATCAAATGAGTGCATTCCACAGAAGGATGGAAGGAAGGTCAGTAAGGAATCTGCTGTTAGAGTTTATACCAGAACAAATGCTAACAAGACTAAGTATGTTGTACTTCTGAGGGAGACTACTAAGTGCAGAGTCCTCACTTTGTGAACAAATACCAAAACAGTACAACTCCTCAGGTGGTGGGCCTGTGGAATGGCTCACGAAATCCTGCAGGACAGACCTGGCAAAGTGACCATCCCGCTGGACATGGATATTGAAGCAGTAATGCTTTGTGAACATGTGGAGGGTCACAGATGTTACAGACAAGCAAATAAGCATGACTGGCACACAGTGCACCAGTGCAGTGGTAGCACCCTTCGCTGAGAAGGGGGATGAGGGGCGAGAGTGCAAACCTTGGGTAGACGGAGGGGTACTTTTTGGCTAGCCCATAGCACATCCTATAAATAAAACAATCCTTCAGGAGATGGTCCTTTTTGCACTGCTTTGCCATTCTTAGGCCCAGAGAAACTGACAAAAACAAGGTCATTCTGATGGTAATCTACTGACTAATTTGTCCAGGAAGATGTATAGTAGTACCAGGGACAATGCTTGGAGCACATTCACTCATCTTCTTAATATTCACACACTGTCTTGATGTA
This sequence comes from Pleurodeles waltl, assembly GCF_031143425.1. NCBI lineage: Eukaryota > Metazoa > Chordata > Amphibia > Caudata > Salamandridae > Pleurodeles > Pleurodeles waltl. Next base: position 628,711,780 of record NC_090449.1, read on the forward strand.
AAGCAGATGAAGATAACAACTGTGCATGTGTTCAAAAGGGGTGCACATCATGTAGGTGAAAACCAGGTTAAGGTCCCACTGCAGCAGCACAAAAGGTTAGCATATGTTGATCAGCCACTTCAAAAAACGTCTCCGAACTGATGAATTGAAGGAGGATGGCTCGTCAGGGAAATGTAAAAATGCCAAACACTAACCTTTACTGTTGTCATAGCAAGGCCTTGCTAGGCTAAAGGCAAACAAAACAGGAGAACATTTGATGGCTGCTTGCATAGGCTGGATGTTTTAGGAGTAACACCAGGCAATAAAATTCTCCCAGTGTCTTGTGTAAACAGATTTGGTTCATGGATGCCTGGCAGCCAAGATGACACCACTTTGGGAAGGAGATCAAAAGCCATTAACTGCAGCTGTTCAATCTCAACACACGGTGGAGTAGATTGTTCAGGGTTGAGTGCAAGGCATAGCACTGCTGCTGGGAGAGGACATTGCTCACAAAATTGCAGCCGAATTGGAGGTTATATGCGCATGGCAAAAGTTCCTGGTACCACACTCTCCTTGACCAGTCAAGGGCCACTAGGATGACTTGAGCCCAGTCTTTCTTGATCCTTTACGTTACTGTGGGCAGGAGCTGTAGGGGCAGAAAGGCATAAAGACGTCACAACCACCAATCCAGCCAGAAGGTGTCTCCAATGGAGAGCTGCATTGGTAACACCAATGCACAAAAGCTGACACTCTGAGTTCTCTACACTCTATAGTGGTGAACAGATTGAGCAAGGATTCTCCTAATTGCTGAAACATGCCCTCTGCCACCTTTGAGTTTAACTGCCATTCATGATCTGTTAGGCGATGTCAGCGGAGGGGGAGATTAATCTGACATCGAGCAGCATGAGACCACCTGACGCTACAGGGAGTTGCTACAAAAGTTTCTGGATCAATTCTAGCACTTGAGAAAATTCACAAGCTGATGAATCTGTAGTTCAAAGTCTCTACTAGAATTCGCTCTACTGTTGGTGGAACTGCTTATCGGGAGGCAGGAGACTTGAGGCTCAGACTGTGGCTCGGTTGTCCTTAAATTTCTCGAGTGCTGAAACGGCCTTCTCTTCAAACAATCTGGAGTTATCAAAGGCCAAGTCCATCAAGGATACCTGGACATCCCCTCAAAACAGTTGCCCTTACCCAGGCATGCGTTCATTTTAAGCATGCCACTAGTGCCAGCAGCTCTACCTATAGAGTCTAATATGTTAAAGCTAGCAAAGCTTGCAAGGCACTTTGCGGCATCCTATCCTGTATCATTTGAGCCAGTGAGACTGTGTAGATTTCCACAACAGCTGGCAACATTTCTCTGGCCATGTCCCTTAAACCACAGGGGTATCCACCAAGAAGGCACTTTTTGAGTTTAAATTAGCATAAGAGAACACTCTCTTCTCAAAGGCATCAATATATCTTGACACTGACGGGTTGACAGAAAGGCATAGGGAGTGACTTTACTTGTTAAAGCCTGTACCATTAGGTTTTAGGCGAAGGATGTTTTGTCAATAAATTGGAATGTGTGGGGTGTGGTCTATGATGTCTGACCATAGGTCGACTGACCTGAACACCTTAGCATGTATTAGATCAAATGGCAACAGGAGGCAACTTTAGGTCTAGCACTTCTGCTGTACTTCATTCTAATACTGTGAAAGAGACTTTCTTCTATTGGTGGCTGAGGCAACAAGTCCAATTCAGTCTCTGGAGATGTATCAAGCCCAATGGCATTCTGTAAATGCAGATTTTTCACTTCATCAGTATAGTAAGGTGGAGCAGGTCATCAGCTTTTTTATCATTGGTATCGTAGGTAGCATTCTGTGTACTCTGAACTGCTCCAGAGGCAGATCCAAATAAGGCTTTGAGTCTCTTATAGTACTGGTATTGAGATAGAGTGTGGCTGTATAATGACTAGCTCCTCTTTAGTAATCTTGTACCATGACATAGGCCTACTGTGGGCCAATATCAGTTCGAGTTCCAAGGCTGTCATCAGAGTTTGGTCCAGGGCTGGTGAATTAGCCATCTGTGCCAGACCACAAAGGACTGGCATGGAACCACCAGTAGAACTATGAACAAGTGTTGGTACAGACCAGGGAACAAGTTCCAAGGGGGCAGCTGGCACCAGGGAGGGATTACTACTGGAAATCCTGCTGGGAGCCCTCTCGGCTTGCTGTTGCACTAAGATACACCAAAGTGGGACAGAAGCATATGAGAGAGTTGCAGCATGGCCTCCTTGAAGGCCACTAAAGCAGTTCAGGACACATTAAAACCAGTTGTCGGACATGATTGGAATCAGAAAGCACTTGTTGCATGGCTCACATTAGGTCTCCATATCAGATTCAGCTTTGACTTGACATATTTTTCTAAATGGTGCCTTTTTAAATGTTGTTGTCACTAACACAAGAATGTACCATATATGCATTTATTCCTAGAAGACATTGTCTTCCAGTCGTCTGCACATTCACTTTAGGGACATACAATCGGAACAAGATTAATTGTTTTCTTTTTCTGTGCTCATATGAGACAACCCCTTTGTGCTGGACGAACCACAGTGGAAATTATGCACCTTTGTCACAGTTTGATAAGAACAGTATTTTATTATTTAAACAGAATGAATTGTTTATATTTTTCACCATTCTCACAATGCCGATTACAATAACATGTCTCATCTTTCTAATAATCGCAGAAGATGCTTTTTATTCAAGACTTCGACCTTTTCATTAAATGTTTTGAAAATGCATTTTCGTATTGTCTTGTGTTTACCTTGGGCATTCAAGGGTGACCAAATAAAAGTGAAGATCTGTTTCCAGGGATTACTTGGAAATCAGAGTATAAGAGGATACCCAAAACATGTATTGCCATGGTCAGTTTAGGGTATTGGATGGGGTGTTGTGAGCTAGCCGAAACAAACCAACAGTTACTGATTACATAGGAAGACTAAGCTTCTATTTTGTGAAGTTCTTGTTGTTATAGACACAGTCCTACTCACCTCGTATGAACCTTATAACTTTGTGGGGTATGATCTTTCAATTCACGCTCTTGTGCCTTCTTAATGGATTTCGAATGGCAGGATGGGGTTGAGTTCCACTTAGCTTTCACGTACTTATTGCACATTTTCAACCTTGATTTACTGAAAGACTTCTAGAGTAAACAGGACTATCCATGGGACCAGTGTCTTGAATGAGATTGCATTGAAGCAGGACCTATGATTCAACCACAACACTTTTCTCATGTTTACCGAAATAGAGTTTTATCTTCCACTCCAGACTGCCTTTGGGTGCATGAGGGCACCCTTATCTCACACCTTAAAATAATGACCAGAGTCCAAGCACCTGGGAGAAATGCTTTGTGGGTCCATGATTGCCTCGGTAAGACAATCTTGTCACTTTTTTTTTTTTTAATTGGGGGGGGGGGGGGGGGGGGGGAGGGTAGGCATCTTCCCTACCATACTGTAGGAGACATTTTGAAGTTGGTGGAAGCCCGAAAAGATGGACGTGGAGCTCTGGATCTGTTTTTAAGAGCACAGAAGGAAAGGAACTGAGGTCAACAAGCAAGGATGGCACTAATGGGTGGTTCTGCTCCATTACTTTCTGGTGGTAAGGAGTCACCACCGAGCAATTGGTCTGTGTGATGGACATTTGCCAAATTACTCTCCAGATCTAGTCTTACATATGGGGATATTCTTAAGGTGCGGATCTACAGTTAGCAGTATCCAGCAAAAGTCTCACACACTGCTATAAATACTTGGGATGGCTGCTCTGTTAACATCACATTTACTTTTGAGGTTCATGTAACAAAGTCTTCATCTGCTGGACTATACTATTTGCTTTAAAGTGTCCGTGTGAGAACAAAAAACACTTAATTTTAGTTAAATTCTTTTGTGGGACACACAGATATATATATATATATATATATATATACACATATATATGGAAAATGTCACTTACCCAGTGTACAACTGTTCGTGGCATGTAGTGCTGCAGATTCACATGCAATGCATATCCCTTCCAATATCTAGTGTTGGGCTCCGAGTGTTACAAGTTGTTTTTCTTCAAAGAAGTCTTTTCAGAGTCACAGGATCGAGTGACTCCTCCTCTCGTTTCCATTGCACATGGGCATCGAATGTGTTGTTAGATTGTTTTCCCGCAGAGGGTGAAGAAAGGAGTGATAGAGTATAGAAAATAAAAAGAAATGTCCATGCAAATGTAAATGTATATACATATGTACAGATGTTAGAAACTTAAACTACAGGCTTCCAGGGAGGAGGGAGGGTGCAAGTGAATCTGCAGCATTACATACCACGAACAGATGTACATTGGGTCAGTGACATTTTCCGTTCTATGGCATGTGTAGCTTGGCCTACAGTGGCCTGTTGCTGTGACACCACATCAACACAGTAGTGTTTTGTAAAGGGATGAGGGGTTGACCATGTAGCAGCTTTACATATGTCAACCATTGGTATGTTTCCTAAAAAAATGCCTTTGTTGCACCCTTCTTTCATGTAGAATGTGCCTTAGATCAAAAGTTGTCTTTTTGGTCTGATTTCACATGGTTGTATACATCTAACAATCCATCTTGCTGTACCTTGTTTTGATATAGGATTGCCTGTATGTGGTTGTTGGAAAGCAACAAAAAGTTTTTGGGTTTTTCTAAAATCTTTAGTTCTGTCTATGTAGTACATAAGAGCTCCTTTGAGATCTAGGGTATGAAGAGCTCTTTCTGCCACAGAATCTGGCTGTGGAAAGAAGACTGGAAATTCCACTGTGTGTTTGATGTGAAAAGGAGATACTACTTTTGGCAGAAATGTTTGATTTGTTCTTAGTACAACCTTATGTTTGTGCACTTGGAAAAAAGGTTCTTCAAGAGTGAAGGCTTGTATTTCACTAACTCTTCTTAACAAAGTAATAGCCACAAGGAAGGCGACCCTCCATTGTAAAAATTCAATTTGGCAATACCGCATGGGTTCAAAAGGTGGTCCCATGAGTCTGGTAAGTACAATATTTAAATTCCATGATGGAACAGGCGGTGTTCTGGGTGGAATGATGTGTTTTAATCCCTCCATGAAGGCTTTGGTAACAGGAACTCTGAATAGAGAAATATGCTGAACAGTTTGTAAGTATGCAGCTATTGCAGTAAGGTGTATTTTTATAGATGAAAAAGCCAAATTTGATTTCTGTAAATGAAGTAAATAGCATACAATATCTTGTACAGATTCTGTAAGTGGATCTATGGTGTTAGATCGACAATAGTAGACAAATCTTTTCCACTTGTTTGCGTAGCACTGTCTAGTAGTAGGTTTTTGTGCTTGTTTAATTACTTCCATACATTCTGATGGAAGATTTAAATAACCAGATTCTATGACTTCAGGAGACAAAACGCTAGATTGAGAGCATTGGGGTTTGGATACCTGATTTGACCTTTGTTTTGTGTTAACAAATCTGGTCTGTTTGGGAGTTTGGAGTGAGGTACTACAGATAGGTCTAATAGTGTTGTGTACCAAGGCTGGCGTACCCATGTTGGTGCTATGAGTATCATTTTGAGTGACGTTTGACGTAATTTGTTGACTAGAAATGGAAGGAGTGGGAGAGGGGGAAAAGCGTAAGCAAATATCCCTGACCAATTGATCCATAGAGCATTGCCCTTGGATAGGGTATGTGGGTGTCTGGATGCGAAGTTTTGGCATTTTGCGTTTTCACTTGTTGCAAATAGATCCATGTCTGGTGTTTCCCACCTTCGAAAGTACCTTTGAAGTACTTGGGAGTGAATCTCCCATTCGTGTGTCTGTTGGTGATTTCTGCTGAAGAGATCTGCCAACTGACTGTCTATTCCTTGAATGTATTGTGTTAGTAGATTAATTTGATTGAGAATGGCTCTTTTCCAAATTGTTTAGGATAGAAGGGACAGCTGAGATTAATGTGTCTCCCTGTTTGTTGAGACAATACATTCATGTTTTCTGTTTTTATGAGAACATTCTTCTGCTTGAGAAAAGGTTGAAATATTTTTAGGGCCAGGAACACAGCTAATAATTCTAAGTGGTTTATGTGTAGCTGTTTCCGTTTGACATTCCATTGCCCTTGAATGGTCTGATTTTTTAGGTGAGCTCCCCAACCAATCATTGATGCATCTGTTGTAATTATGGTATGAGGCACAGGGCCTTGAAACGACCGCCCCTTCATTAAATTGCTGTGATTCCACCACTGAAGGGACATATCTGTTTGGCGGTCTATACACGCTAGATCTTTAAGTTATCCGTGGGCTTGTAACCATTGCTGTGCAAGGCACTGTTGTAGGGGCCTCATGTTTAATCTTACATGTGGGACTATCCTAGAATCTTCATGATAAATCTTACAGTGTATTGTTGATTTGGCTGTATGAGTGGTATTAAATTTTCGAACGCTTGTATCCTTTGTATATTTGGATACGCTAGAGCTATTTGAGTATTTAGGATAGCACCTAGGTACGGTTATACTTGTGCTGGTTGAAGGTGTGACTTTTGGTAGTTTATAGAAAACTTTAGTGTGTGCAGAGTTTTTATCACATAACGAGTATGTTTTTGGCATTGTGTAGGATTGCTTGATTTTATTAGCCAATCGTCTAGATATGGAAAGACATGGATGTGTTGTCTTCTTAAGTATGCCGCTACTACTGCTAGACACTTTGTGAACACCCTTGGAGCTGTTGTTATGCCAAATGGCAACACTTTAAACTGGTAGTGTTTTCCTGTATGACAAACCTGAGGTATTTTCTGTGTGCTAGGTGGATGGGTATGTGGAAATATGCATCCTTGAGGTCTAGAACAGTAATAAAGTCTTGTTTTTGCAGTAGTGGAATAACATCTTGCAGAGTTACCATATGAAAATGCTCTGACAAAATGTATAGATTGAGGGGCATGAGGTCTAATATGGGCCTGAGGGTGTCATCTTTTTTGGGATTTAGGAAGTATAGCGAGTGTACTCCTGTTCCTGGTTGGGACTGTGGAACTAATTCTAATGCTTGTTTGAACAGTAGCGATTGTACTTGTTGTAACAGAACTGTATGTTCGGGGGACAACTTGGCGGAATGTTTGGAGGGGTGGATATCAATTCTAGGCAATAGCCATTGCGGATAATTGATAATATCCAGTTGTCTGTGGTGATATTTTGCCAATGAGAGAGGAACTGCTGTAGTCTTCCCCCCCCACAGATGTGTGGAGTGGAGGAGTGGAAGTGAAGGAAGGAAGTCACTGTTTAGGTTGTGTTGTTGTTTGTTTAGAGGTTTAGAATTTACCTCTAATTCTGAAGTACTGACCGCTACAGGATCCTCTAAACCCACCTCGTTAATACTGGGTTTGTTGTGGTTGCTTTGTTTGGAAGGTGGAAGCCTCTGAGGATTGTGTTTTAAAACCTCCTCGAAACTGTGGCCTGCGAAATGAACCTCTATATGGGGTGGTGTACAAAGCGCCCATTGCTTTCGCAGTATCGGAGTCCTTCCTCAGTTTTTCAATAGTGGTGTCCACTTCTGGGCCAAAGAGGTGCTTTTTATCAAGAGGCACGGTAAGTACAGCCTGTTGAATTTCTGGTTCAAACCAGAGGAGTGCAGCCATGCATGTCTTTTGATTGTGATGGCAGTGTTTACGCTCCTTGGAGCTGTATCAGCAGCATCAAGGGCAGATCTCATTTGATTATTGCTAATCGCTAGTCCCTCTTCTACTACATGCTGTGCCCTCTTCTGGTGCTCTTTTGGGAGATGCTGTATAATATCCTGCATTTCATCCCAATGGGCCCTATCATACCGGGCTAGAAGTGCCTGAGAATTTGTAATTCTCCACTGATTCGCTGCCTGTGTAGCAACTCTTTTCCCTGCTGCGTCAAATTTTCTGCTCTCCTTATTAGGAGGAGGTGCATCTCCTGAAGACGGGCTATTTGCCCTCTTTCTTGCTGCACTGACTACCACTGAGTCTGGAGGGACCTGGTGAGTAATGTAATCTGGGTCAGAGGGTGCAGGCTTGTACTTTTTATCAAATCTAGGTGTGATAATCCTAGATTTTACAGGCTCGCTAAAAATTTGGTCTGCATGTTTAACCATGCCTGGTAACATTGGGAAACACTGGTACTTGGAATGTGAAGAAGATAGTGTATTAAATAAGAAATCTTTTTCCAATGGCTTTGAATGCATGATTACCCCACGATAAGCTGCTGCCCTGGATATGACTTGGTTGTATGCAGTGGTATCTTCTGGTATATAAGGTTTTGATGGGTAAGTATCTGGGTCATTATCTGGGATGGGATCAGGGTGATAGAGATCCCATGGGTCTGCCGTACCTCCCTGTGAATATAACAAATGTCATGGAGAAGGCATTGGCGGTGGGCTGTTGTGAGGTGAGAAAGTTAATTGTGGAGATTAAGGAGGAGAAGTATGAAGAGGTATTGGCTTCTCCTTTTGTTTTTGCACCATTGCTGCTGGCTGTACAGAGTCAAGTTCCTCTTGGAAAGCCAGCTTTCTTTTTCTTTTTAAAGGAGGTGCAGTGACAATTCTTCCTGTCTCTTTATGGATGTGTATTCTGGATTGTCTCTCATCCATGATTTGTAAAATTGGCTCAATGTCAAGCTCTTCCTTAGAAGTTTATGGGATTCTCTCAATTTTTTTGAAGTCTTTGTTCCTCTGTATATAAGGATTTTTTTGACTCCGAAGTTTGTTGTTTTTTTGGTCCCTAAAAGGTAGTGGAAGGTCTCGGCTCCGAAGCCGACTGCCAAATTTTCGACTCCGAAGAATGGCCTTTTTTTTTTTTTACTGGAGTCCGAAATTGTGCCTTTGACAGATTTACTAGACTCCGAAGTAGACTGAGGAGTGGCCTTTTTCTGCGCCGACCCCGAAGGACGGTCGCCAACATTCTTTTTTTGGGCCGAACCATGGCCTTCCGGCAGTGGTGTACCCAAGGCCTATAAATGTCTTTTGTGCAGGGGTGTAGGGGCAGACGTACTCACATACTGTCCAGCTGTGATGGGTCTGTCGTCTTCAGACTCTTGTTCGGAATCTGTGTCTCGGATGGAGACTGCTGTTTGCGCCGGCTCTTCTTCAGCGACGTTGAGATGTTCACTGCTTTTCAACCACAATTTGAGGCTTCTAGCTCTGCGATCTCTGAGGGTCTTCTTTGATCGAAATGACTAACATGCTCACAATCTTCCTCCCGATGGTCTGGAGAAAGGTACAAATTACAAACCAAGTGCTGGTTTGTATAGGGGTACTTCACGTGGCACCGAGGAATCAGAATGGAGTCCGATCCATCAGGCTTTCCACATGGTAGTCCCGAACAGGCCCAGAAGGGCGTAAAAGAAGATTCCGACGGTACTACCGGTTCGATGCTAGACGGAAACGCGATCGAAACAATACCGACAAATAAGAAGGTTTTCTGAGGTTTTCCAAATCGAAATCTCGGAGCGAGAGGAAACACATCCAAACCAGACCGCGGAAAGAAAACAATCTAACAATGGAGTCGATGTCCATGCGCAAAGGAACCAAGAGGAGTCACTCTATCCTGTGACTCTGAAAAAACTTGGACGAAAAACAACTTGTAACACTCCCAGCCCAACACTAGATGTCAGAAAGAATATGCATAGCATGTGTATCTGCAGCTACACATTGCCATCGAACTAATATATGTGTATATATAAAGTTCTAGATCAAGATCTTTGTTTGTAAAAGAACTATCAAGTATAAACCCATAATTTGTGTGTTTTACACAGAAGATGATTTCTGCATTCATCTACCCCTACTTTCCCATCTATTCAGGTGTGGGGCCTGGAAGCATAATCCTGCAATCTGAATGGAGTTGAGCAAGACACATTTCGAAGCATCTAGGACACGCAGAGACTTTCAAGACAATGTGGAAAGACTGATTTCCAGGCAGGCTTTCATAAAAAAATGAAATGGGCCAGAAGGTCTCCTGAAACGGAGAAGGTAACAGGTAACTTGTCACTGACACTCAATGGGTTAGAGAACCACTTGTCATGGAGGTGACGGCACGACCAGTTAGATCTCAGAGTGTAACACACTAAATTGAACCAATTTAGTAAAAATGTTTATATTTACAAATAACTCATTTATAAATAAACAGGGCAACCTAAGACATTACATATTAAGTATAATTCAACAAACAAGATTTTTTTTTTTTTTAACTTATTTTGTGTTATATATTTCTACATTTCCAAACAAACATTAGGATGATGAAAGATAATCCTCAAAGTAGAAAATTAAATATATTTACCTGTCTAAATTTCCATTCCTGTTCATGTTCAGACTCTCTCTGTCTTAAAGGATCTTTAAAAAGTTCATGGTCAATGCGAGCAGTAGGATCAACTATTTCTTGCTGCTGTTGCCGTTTCATGGAATCGTTAGACAACTGCACTTTATTGATGCGTAGAGCAGTTCGATTTTCTCTAGCTTTTTGCTTGAAAGTAACAATGAAAAAACACATTAATAGAAGAAGTTGTTTTTTCAAAAACCCATTCAGGTAAGTCTTAGTAGCAAATTCTGAAATAGTTATCCATACCACATAAGGGGCTCTCTCCTGAGAACTTGCTTTTCTCCAAAGTTTAGCAATCTGCTTCGCTCTTGTAGACCAGTCTTAAACAAAAAGATGTCAACATGAGCATACAATATTTGATATTTAAAACAAAGCACAATGTTATCAACAAGGACACTGCCATTCTATTTAGCATCTTCAACAAAGCCACCCTTTTATATGTAGTCCATTTGCCAGATTAGATTGTGCAGCCCTATATTTATTTCTAAAATATTAAGGTCAAAACCCATTAGTGTTGTTATGAGTCACTTTCAACATTACCCAGAGAAACGGGGCCCAACAGCATATCTGACTGAACCTTTTTGAAACAAGCACATAATCGTATGAGTGACTTCTGATGCCACAATGGACAGAAGGAAGTTACGTACTTGTAATCACAGTTCTGTTCCAGGGAAATCCTCATCCAAACTGTAAGCACTGAATTTCCCCGGCCACATGTTGGATCCCAGAGTAATTTGCAGAACATATTATATGTGTATTTATATTTCTGCCTAGATGTATGGGTATTTTGCTCTCTCTATCTAAAATTGCAGAACATAGTCAGAGAGTCTCTCTCTCTCTCTCTCTCTGTCTCTCTCTCTCTCTCTCTCTCTATATATATATATATATATATATATATATATATATGGAAAATGTCACTTACCCAGTGTACATCTGTTCGTGGCATGAGACGCTGCAGATTCACATGCTGTGCATTATCCTGCCATCTAGTGTTGGGCTCGGAGTGTTACAAGTTGTTTTTCTTCGAAGAAGTCTTTTCGAGTCACGAGACCGAGGGACTCCTCCCTTTCGGGTCCATTGCGCATGGGCGTCGACTCCATCTTAGATTGTTTTTCCCGCAGAGGGTGAGGTAGGAGTTGTGTATATAGTAAAGGTGCCCATGCAATGGAGCAAGTATGTATGTACATAATGTGATTATAAGTGATATATATTTAAAAATTTACAAGTTTTATCAACATGTAATATATAGTTTTCATCAACTTAAAACGGCTACAGGCTCCCGGGGAGGCGGGAGGGCGCATGTGAATCTGCAGCGCCTCATGCCACGAACAGATGTACACTGGGTAAGTTCGATGGCATGTGTAGCTGCAGATACACATGCTGTGCATAGACTAGTAAGCAGTTACTCCCCAAAAGCGGTGGCTTAGCCTGTAGGAGTTGAAGTTGTTTGAAATAATGTTCGTAATACTGCCTGTCCTACTGTGGCTTGTTGTGTTGTTAACACATCTACACAGTAGTGTTTTGTGAATGTATGAGGCGTAGACCATGTGGCTGCCTTACATATTTCTGTCATAGGTATATTTCCTAGAAAGGCCATTGTGGCGCCTTTCTTTCTAGTGGAGTGTGCCTTTGGGGTAATAGGCAGTTCTCTCTTTGCTTTAATATAGCAGGCTTGAATACATTTCACTATCCATCTGGCAATGCCTTGTTTGGATATTGGATTCCCTGCCTGAGGTTTTTGGAAGGCTACAAACAATTGTTTTGTCTTGCAAAATTGTTTTGTTCTATCAATGTAATACATTAGTGCTCTTTTAATGTCTGTAAGGCTCTTTCGGCTACTGAGTCTGGCTGTGGAAAAAAGACTGGGAGTTCCACTGTTTGGTTTAGGTGAAACGGTGAGATAACTTTTGGTAAACATTTTGGATTTGTGCGTAGAACCACTTTATGTTTGTGTTTTTGTATAAAGGTTTCTTGTATAGTAAATGCTTGTATTTCACTTACTCTTCTAAGAGATGTGATAGCTGTTAGGAAGGCAACTTTCCAGGTTAAGTACTGCATTTCACAAGAGTGCATGGGTTCAAATGGTGGACCCATGAATCATGTTAATACAATATTAAGGTTCCATGAGGGAACTGGTGGTGTTCTTGGGTGTAGGATTCTCTTTAGACCCTCCATAAATGCTTTGATGACTGGGATTCTAAAGAGTGATGTTGAATGTGTATTCTGCAGATAAGCAGATATTGCTGTGAGATGTATTTTAATGGACGAAAAAGCTAGATTTGATTTTTGTAAGTGTAATAGGTAGTTTACAATGTCTTTTGCAGACGCATGTAGTGGTTGAATTTGATTATTATGGCAGTAATAAACAAATCTTTTCCATTTGTTTGCGTAACAATGTCTTGTAGTAGGTTTTCTTGCTTGTTTAATGACCTCCATACATTCTTGTGTAAGGTCTAGATGTCCAAATTCTAAGATTTCAGGAGCCAGTTTGCTAGATTGAGCGATGCTGGATTCGGGTGTCTGATCTGTTGTTTGTGTTGAGTTAACAGATCTGGTCTGTTTGGTAGTTTTATATGAGGTACTACTGACAGATCTAGTAGTGTTGTGTACCATGGCTGGTGTGCCCAAGTTGGTGCTATTAGTATTAGTTTGAGTTTGTTTTGACTCAATTTGTTTACTAGATACGGAAGGAGTGGGAGAGGGGGAAAAGCGTAAGCAAATATTCCTGACCAACTCATCCATAACGCATTGCCCTGGGAGTGAGGGTGCAGATACCTGGACACGAAGTTTTGGCATTTTGCGTTTTCTTTTGTTGCGAATAGGTCTATTTGTGGTGCTCCCCAGCTTTGAAAGTAAGTTTGCAGTATCTGGGGAAGAATTTCCCATTCGTGGGTTTGTTGGTGATCTCGACTGAGATTGTCGGCTAACTGGTTTTGAATTCCTGGGATGTATTGTGCTATTAGGCGAATGTGATAGTGAATCGCCCAATGCCAAATTCTTTGTGCTAAGAGACACAGCTGTGATGAGTGTGTCCCTCCCTGTTTGTTTAGGTAATACATTGTTGTCATGTTGTCCGTTTTGACAAGAATGTGTTTGTGGGCTATTATCAGTTGAAATGCTTTCAATGCTAGAAATACTGCTAGCAGTTCCAGATGATTTATATGAAGTTGGCTCTGTTGAGCGTCCCATTGTCCCTGAATGCTGTGCTGGTTGAGGTGTGCTCCCCACCCTACCATGGAAGCATCTGTTGTAATCACGTATTGAGGCACAGGGTCTTGGAATGGCCGCCCTTGGTTTAAATTTATAGGATTCCACCATTAAAGCGAGGAGTGTGTTTGGCGGTCTATCAACACTAGATCTTGAATTTGACCCTGTGCTTGTGTCCATTGTGTTGCTAGGCACTGTTGTAAGGGCCGCATGTGTAGTCTTGCATTTGGGACAATGGCTATGCATGAAGACATCATGCCTAAAAGTTTCATCACAAACCTCACTTGATAGTGTTGGTTTGGGTGCATGTTTAGTATTACATTTTGGAATGCTTGTACCCTTTGTGGACTTGGAGTGGCAATCCCTTTTTGTGTGTTGATTGTTGCTCCTAAGTATTGTTGTATTTGACACGGTTGTAGATGTGATTTCTGGTAGTTTATAGAGAACCCTAGCTTGTGAAGGCTTTCTATGACGTATTTTGTGTGTTGAAGACACTGTTGTTGAGTGCTGGCTTTTATTAACCAATCGTCTAAGTAAGGGAATACGTGCATGTGCTGCCTCCTGATATGAGCAGCTACTACCGCAAGGCATTTTGTGAATACTCTTGGTGCTGTTGTTATCCCGAACAGTAACACTTTGAATTGGGAATGCATGCCTTAGATTACAAACCTTAAGTATTTCCTGTGGGAAGGATGTATGGATATGTGGAAGTAAGCATCCTTGAGATCTAATGTTGACATGTAGTCCTGTTGTTTGAGCAAGGGAATCACGTCTTGAAGTGTCACCATGTGAAAGTGATCTGATTTGATGTAAAGATTTAGTGTTCTGAGGTCTAATATGGGTCTCAGTGTTTTGTCCTTTTTTGGAATTAGGAAATACAGGGAGTAAACACCTGTTCCTTTTTGATGGTTGGGTACTAGTTCTATTGCTTCTTTTTGTAACAGCGCTTGGACTTCTAGTTGTAACAGATCTAAGTGCTGTTTGGACATGTTGTGTGCTCTTGGAGGCACATTTGGTGGTAATTGTCGGAATTCTATGCAATAACCATGTTGGAAAACGGCTAGGACCCACGAGTCCGTAGTTATGTTTTGCCAATTTTGGTAATAATCTGTGAGTCTCCCCCCACACAGGTGTTGTGTGTTGGGGGTTTTTAACGTAGGAGTCACTGTTTAGTTTGTGGGGTTTTTGAGCTTTGGAACTTCCCTCTTGGTTTAGGGAACTGTCCACCCCTATATTGTCCCCGAAAATTTCCTCTTTGGTATTGGCTCTGGTATGTGGGTCTGGCCTGTGAGGTGGAAGGTTCTGTGGTTTGAGCCCGAAACCCCCCTCTAAAGTGTGGCTTCCTATAAGTGCCTCTGCTCTGTGGGGAGTAGAGCCTGCCCATGGCTTTGGCCGTGTCAGTGTCTTTCTTTAGTTTGTCTATAGCTGTATCCACCTCCGGCCCAAAAAATTGTTGTCGGTTAAAAGGCATATTCAGCACAGCTTGCTGGATGTCTGGCTTAAATCCGGAGGTGCATAGCCATGCGTGTCTCCGAATGGTGACTGCCGTGTTTACTGTTCTGGCGGCTGTGTCTGCTGCGTCTATAGCCGATCTTATTTGATTGTTGGAGATACTTTGGCCCTCCTCTACAACCTGTTGGGCACGCTTCTGAAACTCTTTGGGAAGGTGTTCAATGAAATGTTGCATTTTGTCCCAATGTGCCCGGTCGTATCTTGCCAGTAGGGCTTGCGAATTGGCAATTCGCCATTGATTGGCTGCCTGTGCTGCCACCCTTTTGCCTGCTGCAACGAATTTCCGACTTTCTTTGTCGGGTGGTGGTGTGTCCCCAGAAGTTTGTGAGTTTGCCCTTTTCCGGGCTGCTCCTACTACTACTGAATCAGGAGTTAGTTGTTGCGTAATGTAAACAGGGTCCGTAGGGGGAGGTTTATATTTCTTCTCCACCCTAGGTGTGATGGCTCTGCTCTTCACGGGGTCTTGAAACACCTGTTTGGCGTGTTTTAACATGCCTGGTAGCATTGGCAAGCTTTGGTATTGGCTATGTGTTGATGACAGGGTATTGAATAGAAAATCATTTTCTATAGGTTCCGAATGTAATGCTACGTTATGGAAGGTAGCTGCCCTGGAAACCACCTGCATATAAGCAG
Organism: Pleurodeles waltl; assembly: GCF_031143425.1. Lineage (NCBI taxonomy): Eukaryota > Metazoa > Chordata > Amphibia > Caudata > Salamandridae > Pleurodeles > Pleurodeles waltl. The sequence continues at coordinate 628,727,435 of NC_090449.1, forward strand.
TACTGTCCTCTGGTGGTGATGGCCTTGCTGGGTTACAGTCCGGACTATTATCAGAGACTTGTGCATCGTATAGATCCCATGCATCTGGGTCAACTTGGCTCATCCCTGTGTGCGTTGGTGACTGCATCATTGGGGGTGTTGCTATTGGGGACAGATGTGGTGAGATTGGTGGCGATGGCTGTGGAGAAAACTGTGGTGGTGTTTTTTCTTTAGCCACCTTTGCTTTGGGCTGCATTTCCGTTTCATGGAATGCGAGCTTACGCTTCATTTTAATTGGGGGAAGAGTTCTTATTTTCCCCGTGTCTTTTTGTATATGGAGCCTCCTCTGTGTATGATCTGGCTCTCCCATCTCTAGTTCTTGTCCAAACTTGTGGCCTTGTAGTTGTGAGGAAAGGCCCTGTTCTTCCGTATAGGAGCTTTGTTTTGGCTCCGAGGCTGGGTGTTTCAGCACCGAAACCTTCTCAGCAGTCTTTTTAGGCTCCGAAGAAACCTTTTTCGATTTCGGGGTGCCGATCTCTCGGTGCCGAGTTTGGTCGGAGCCGGTATCTCGGTGCCGAGTATATTCTGAGCCGGTATCTCGACCGGAGTCGGATGTCTTCGGCTGCTGTGTGCCTTTTTTCGGTGCCGATGCTTGGTCACCGTGCTTTCGGGTAAAGCCATGGCCTGTCGGCGGTGGCGTCCCCTGGGCCTTCATGATTTTTGAGTGAGTTTTGGCTGGGGCTGGTTTACTCACAGTTTGTTGCCTCGTCGGCTGCTCACTCTCGGGCTCGTCCGAGTCCGAATCTGGGATGGAGAATGTCTCCTCCTCTTCGACGTCGGGGTGCCCGGCCGGTGTCGACGCCATTTGAAGCCTTCGAGCTCTCCGGTCACGCAGCGTCTTCTTGGACCGAAATGCCCGACAGGCCTCGCACGTATCCTCTGTGTTCGGGGGACAAACACAGGTTACAGACCAAATGTTGGTCTGTATAAGGATACTTAGCGTGGCATTTGGGGCAGAAGCGGAATGGGGTCCGTTCCATGAGCCTTGAAGATGCACACGGTCGGGCCGACCAGGCCCCGTCGAGGAGTGGAAGCCCCGAAGGGCTGCCGGAGCTCTTCTTTTCTTTGGTGTCGATGTGCTATGTCTAACCCGATACCGATCGCAAACAATACCGTCTAATTTTCCGTTTGTTAACTAACTTTTCCGAACCGAAATACGGAGCGAAGAGGAACACGTCCGAACCAGATGGCGGAAAAAAAACAATCTAAGATGGAGTCGACGCCCATGCGCAATGGAGCCGAAAGGGAGGAGTCCCTCGGTCTCGTGACTCGAAAAGACTTCTTCGAAGAAAAACAACTTGTAACACTCCGAGCCCAACACTAGATGGCAGGATAATGCACAGCATGTGTACCTGCAGCTACACATGCCATCTAACATATATATATACATATACATATATATATATATATATATATACACACACACACACACGTACACATACATACATAGAGTGCCAATTTTTGTAGGGAAAAAGTGCATATACATAAAAAAAAAAAAAATGTCCTTCAAGTGGAATAAGGAAGGCTAGAAATGGCAATTTTTTTAAGTATCTCCACTTATAGGAAATTATAACCTACTCTTGTGACTAGAAAAGAAAAAGAAAAGGAACAAAGGGCAATGCTAGCAGTGAGGCTGCACAAGCAAAACCATAATACTGACATTGTGTCTTGAACAGTCTCACCCTTCCTCCAGTTTCCTATCATGACTTAGACCTGTCAGTTCATGCTTCTGGTTCCTGGCAATGGGATGCTAAACACTGAACTCAAGTTTTTTTTGGACTTTTCTCTCCAAAAACATTTTACAACCTGGCTTAATCCACCTCACAGAATCACTGGTCATGGAGGTGATGGCACGATCAGTTAGATCGCAGAGTGTAATACACTAAATTGAACCTGTTTAGCAAAAATGTTTATATTTACAAATAACTCATTTATAAATAAACAGGGCAACCTAAGACATTACATATTAAGTACAATTCAACAAACAAGTTTGGTTATTTTTTAAACGTATTTTGTTTCATATATTTTTAAGTTTCCAAATAAACATTAGGATGATGAAAGAATCCTTAAAGTAGAAAATAATTAAGTATATTTACCTGTCTAAATTTCCATTCCTGTTCATGTTCAGACTCTCTCTGTCTTGAATGATCTTTAAAAAGTTCATGGTCAATGCGAGAAGTAGGATCAACTATTTCTTGATGCTGTTGCCGATTCATGGAATCATTAGACAACTGCAATTTAATGATGTGTAGAGCAGTTTGATTTTCTCTAGCTTTTTGCTTGAAATTAACAATGAAAAAACACATTAATACAAGAAGTTGCTTTTTCAAAGACCAATTCATGTAAGTCTTAGTAAGACTTACCTGAATGGGTCTTTGGACTAGGAAGATTTTTCACCCTTTTTCTAACTGAATTCTTTTTTAATTATTCCAATCAGATGGTTTCACTTTTTGCGAAGTAGCCTGCCTGTGACAAAAAAAAGTCCAGCCAGACACTAAAGTCCACAGGGCTTGCTTTGTGGTCAAATCACAGCAGATCCTAAAGCAGAGCACAACCCATTTGGAGACAGTCTGTTTCTGTATGGCTTTCCCTTTCTTTGCAGCAGTGAACCAAATGAAGAGTTCAACAGGTGATGGAGCCTCCCCATCTCTTTAGAAAAGTGAGATAGAGGAAATAAGGTCGGCAGCATGATGGTCTGGCCGATGTGGAATGGCGTCACCACATTTGGAAGGAAAGAGGGGTGCAGAAGATCAGTTTGTCTGGAAAGAATTGGTGTATGTGGGGTGCACAAAGAGCACCTGAGGCTCACTAATTCTCCTGGACGATATAATGGCAACTAGGAAGACTGTTTTGAAGGTCAAGAGACACACAGAGCAACTATGCATGGGCTTGAAGGGAGAAAACATTAAAAAGTTAAAAACCAAGTTAAGGTCACATTGGGGCAAAATGAAGGACTTCGGAGGAAATATGTGTTGAAGTCTCTTCAGGAAAAGTCTCACAACTGGTGACTTAAACAGAAATGAAATGGTTCGGCAACCGTAGGAAAGCTGATATGGCCCTAAGATACCCTTTGTGCCCAAAGCAAAGCCTTGCCGGGCTAATGATAAAACAAACAATTCCACCTTGGACAAAGGTGCACTGAAAGGATCAACATGTCTGGCAGTGCACCAAAGCAACAAACATGTCCCAATATCAGGTATATACGGTCTTAGTTGAGGGATACCTGGCTGCCAGAATGACTTTGTAGACTTCCAAAAGGAGGTCAAAGGCTGTAAGCAGCCTTTGCTCAATCTCCATGCATGATGGGGGAGCAAATGCATGCTCGGGTACAGGACCCTTTCCTGTTGCTGCAACAGGACAGCCTCTTGAAGCCTGATCAGAGGACAATGCTAATGCTCAGGAGCTCTCAATACCATACTCTCTGTGCCCTCGAGAATGAAGTGGGCCTGGTTGTTCCTGATTTTCTTGAGAACGCTGGCAGGAGTGGTATTGGCAGGAAGGCCTACAGGTGGTCTGAAGTCCATATGTGACAAATATGCCTAAAAGCAAGAGCTGCCTTGCAAGCACCATCACACTGAAGTGTGCATTCACTGGTGGCAAATAGATCTAATCAAAGATCTCCCCAGTTGCGGGAGAAACCCTGCACCTCCTCCAGATAAAAATGCCATTTGTGATCTGCAAGGTGACCGGTGAGTTCATCCACCCTGGCGTTCAGAGAGTTTTCTACGTGTTGCACGAGCATGAAAATGAACAGATACTCCTGCCATGGCCAGAGGCCCAGAGCCTCATGGCACCGGGTCCTCAATCCCACCCTGCACTGTTTGTTGCAATATCATATGCCAGGGTGTTGTCCATGAATTCCTGAACTAGCTGCCTCATTATGGAACGGAGGGCGACCTTCAGTGCAAAACAGGTCACTCTCAACTCCATCAAGACAATAGCAAGCGGAGACTCCGCCCAAGATCAGAGTCCTCTGATCTCCACCTCTCCCAGATGGCCACTCCAACATAGGAGTGACAGATCTGTCACTACTGTGATCTCTAAGTGGGGAAGGAAAAGCGGTCTGCTGCTGTTCCAATCGTGGTTCATCAGTCACCACTGCAGATCTTTTGATGTTCCCTCTGATATGGACCAGGTTGGAGAGATTTCCCCGATGCTGCGCAACTGGGACTTCAGGTCCAACTTCAGAGGCTGCATATACAAGCAGGCATGAATAACAAACCGGATGCTATAAGGCCCAACAGTCTCAAAGACAGTCTCACCGAAATCCAGGATAGGGGCTAAAAATCGGAATCTTTGTCAGAATACCTTGAACTCACCGTTCCAAAGGATAAGCCTGAAACTGGATGGTACCCAGAATGGCTCAGATGAAAGTGTTCGAGCGGCAGTCAGGTATATTTAACCACTGACTCAATGTTTGAACATCGACTCCATTTTGTGCGAGTGATTCCATTTTGTGCTCTGCCACGGTTGCAGGGCAAAGCAGGTGTTTTTCCCACACACAACTTGTTATCCACACAGACCTTGTTTTTCTCTCCACGAGACTAGGATCAGACTGTGCTGGAACAAATTATGGGGATGCGGACTTACAAGGTTGAGACGGACTTATACAGATGAATGTAAAATTCTGCCTCAGAACAAGCATGGGGAGCCTGGCAAGCTCTTTTGGTGTTTTCAATGCCGATAAAGTACAGCCAGCATTTAATTTCATAACAGAGGGAAGGGTGTTTTAGAATGGTCTTCTTGAGCTTGTTTAAGGTATGAAAGACGGGGAGACTGGGAGACTTGGCGCTATGACAGGAACTCACATGTGTAGTGGACGAGCTGCCCAGGATCTCTTGATCCCATTCGGGGGGTTGTCTCCTGCCTTGGCTGATCAAAGTGTTCCTCCAGTTTGGTTGGAGAGGATGATGGTGTCTACCCCATCGGTAATGTATTTTAAATCTTGATTATTTAGCTTATGTATACATGCTCTACTGATATATTGTATATTTCGTTTTAAATCTTGACCACTTGGTATATTTATCTTTGTATATACAAGTTTTGCTGCATTTAACTTATATGCTTATTCTCACATATTTGTGACTTTCATTTGATATTTGGGAAGTGCCTTAATAAATTAATTAATTAGACTGAGTGATGCATTCTTTTGGAATCGTGTCCTCTTAGTTTAAGTGAGAGCAATACAGTTCTGCATGTTGATAGTGAACCCCAGCGAATGCCGGAGGTCCGCTGTAGTCTAGAGGTGGGTGATCACTTACTAGTCAGAGCTCTTTTCCAGCAGCCAATCATTGAGGTTGGGAAAGATTGGACCCTCTGACCTCCACAGATGGGCTGTCATCACTGCCATCACTTTTGCGAACACCCAAGCGGTGCTGGTAAGGTTAAAAGGAAGCACTACAAACTGAACTATCGTGGCCCAAAATTTAATTATCCCCTCCGCAACAGTCTAGATCTTGACAGTACACTGTTAGGTGGCATTGATTGGCTCCCTGTCCATTGTCGCCCGACCCGGACATGACATTGTGGGTCTTATATTGGGTGCCACCCTGGCACGCAGACGTCAGCTTCTTTTCATGGCTCTCCATGCTAGAAGAGCAGAGCCACAAACAACACTGACCACTGGTGCCTCAAAACTAGGGCCCTGAAAGGGAAGTCCATGTCCCTAGCAATCAGTTTGTACAGCAGGGAGTGTAGGAAAGTAGAATCTTTCCGACATAGTTACCGCCACTTTTTGCCTGGTGTCAGTGTGTCTTGACTGTAGAACACTGGGACCCTGCTAAGCTGGACCCAGTGTCCGTGTTCTCTCCCCTAAATTTGGCTGGTAAGTACATTTCCCATACTGATGTACTCCTGAAAGTCCCTAGTATATGTTACTTGGGTACCCAGGGCAGTGGTACTCCAGGGGTCCCCCATGGGCTGCAGCTTGGATTATGCCACCCATGGGAGCACATGCAAACTGACTACAAGGCTGCCATTGCAGCCTGAGTGAAAAGGTGCATGCACCTTTCACCCCAGACATAAGGTTTACCTTATTTCGTGGGCAATGAACTGTGACCATATAAGTCACCCCTAAGGTAGGCCCTTCAGCCCAAGGGCAGGAGGCATGGTCCTAGGTGTGGGGGTACCCCTGCATGAGCATACTCCATTTCTGGGCTTTTTAAGTGTGTGGAAGGCATTTTAAGGTATGTAGCAGACACTGGTCATCACAAGATGTCCAACTACCTTATGGCTTCACCAAACCTGGTCATGCTTGGTATCAAACATGTTGGAATCATGCAACTACTGCAATCCCAGGGCTAGTATAATACCACCATGTACTTTGGGTGTTCCTTAGTGGATCCCCCTTGTCTGCCTGTGCAACCTTGCAGGGTCTACATGCAAGCCAGAGCTGCCGCCATCCGGAGACACTGTTCTGCCCTCCTGCTGCTGAGCTTAACACTGCCAGTTGAAGGCAGAACAAAGAATTTGTTAGTTATCCAGCCAGTTGTCCCATAGGCTAACACAAAAAATGTGTGGCATTCAGGACCCTTCCCAGCAGAGCCCAAGGAAACCAGCAGGCAAGAGGATGGATGGTGAGTGCCCCCACCCCAGGAAACCCAGAACACCGGAGTACTTACACCAGGGACCAGGATGGAGAGGGGAGAAGGGACTCTGAAGACTGGATGCCTCGGAGTGTCCTGCCATTGTCACAACCTGTGGGCTAGCCGGTGGAACCCAGGGACCGATTCCGAACGCAGAGGACCTGCAAAGGAAGGGGACAGAGTCCAGCATCCAGGGAGGTGCCCAGGTGGCAATGCTCAAACTCCTGAAGATGAAGTTACTGGAAATCGGTAGGAGAAGAAGTTCAGCTGCCGGGTCCAGCATTCGATGAAGATCCCAGGAGTCCACTACGAGTGGTCCCCCAATGGTCACCGGATTGCAGGAGGGTCAGTGACCAGCCAAGTCACCAACAAGCGCTGGCAAGTGCAAATAGGAGCAGAAGAGAAGTTTGCAAAGTAGTGGGGACTAGCAAGCTCCAGGAGACTTTACCCAGGAGAAGAGGTCAGAGCTGGCCATCAGCACACAGATATGCCAACAGGACTGCATATCAGGATGAACAGCTAACAAGCCTTGGCAAGTGCAACAGTCGCTGCGCACTGGGGTGCCAGTCCAGTGGCAGGAGGTCTCCCAACTTGGAGAGAAAGAAAAGCAGGACCCATAGGAGGCCACAGACTCACCACCTTTGAAGCAGAATCTTTAGATGTCTAGAGACAGCAGACTCCACCAATCTGTCGACAGTGCCTGGGGTTGCAGGGGAGTGACTCCTTCACTCCAAGGGAGATTCCTTTGTGCTTCCTGGTGCAAACAGAGTCCCCTTGGGACCCTGGAGGATGCACAGCCTTGGATGTTGAAGAATTCTTGCAGGATCTGGAGAAACAATGCTGCAGTGGGAGCCTTCCTACCAGAAGTAGACTTGTTCAGTTCCAGAAGAAGACCAGTAGCAGTTCCAGAGGCCAGGGGCAGAAGATGTCTTGCAGAGAGTTCCTTGTGGAGTCTTGTGGGACAAATCTTAGGACCCACCCACATGGGAGCTCTTCCATAACTCTAAAAGGGGGTTGGTCACTCTCCGCAGTGACCTACCTATCATAGGGGGTCAGGAACATCACCTGCCTGGCCTAACCAACCAGATGCTCCTTATTTGAAAGGCAGCAGGATCAAGTGGCTACTTGGCAGAGCTCTGGGCACATCCCGAGGGGAGGAGGTGGACACAGTGGGTGGTCACTCACCTGTCCTGAGTGTAGTTTCTCACCAGTGGTAGAACCGGGGGTTCTTGAACTGGTGCAAACCACATTATGCAAGGAGAGCCTCAAATGTGCCCTTCTAGGCAATCTGGTGGCACTCAGAGGCCACCGCACCCCAGCCATTAGATACCTGATACACCTCCCCTATGCAGGAAATGCTTTGTTTTTCTACTCCTGCTTGAGCCTGGCTCATCAGCAGAAGGGCAGAACAGTTTCTGGGGTCAGCAGCAGCACGTGCTGGCAGCTGGACCCCGTAAGGCTGCAGAGGCAGAACTGGGGGACTCTCATGGGGAACCCCCAGAGTACATGGTATCATGCAAGTAACACTGAAATTGGTGCAGTTGAATGATTCTAACATGTATGATACCAAACATGACAAGGTTTGGAGTTTCCATTATGTAGTTGAACCACTTGTGTTGCCCAGTATCCACTACATATCTTAAGAGGGCTTACCCACACTTAGAGAGTCCAGGAATTGGCCTGGGTCTGTAGGGGTACACTGCTCATGCTGGGGTACTCTCACACTCAGGGACATGCACCCTGACCTTGGGCTGAAGGGCCTAACAAAGGGGTGACTTATAGGGTCTAAGTGCAGTAATTAGGTTTGGCTGTGAAAGGGTGCATGCACCCTTTCTCACGCAGGCTGCAATGACGGAACTTCAGTCAGTTTGGATGAGCTCCCATAGGTAGCAGAATACATGCTGAAGCCATGGGGGACCCCCTGGAATACCAATGCTTTGTGTATCTAGGTACCATACACTAGGGGTTTACATGGGTGCACCATTATGCCAATTGTGGGAGTGAAAACTAACAAACAAGTTCATTTAGGGGAGAGAGCACTATCACTGGGGTCCTGGTTAGCAAGATCTCAGTGAACTACAGTCCAAGCACACTGACAGGCAAAAAGTGGGGGTAACTATACCAAATAGATGTCACTTTCCTACAGTCTAGACTCAGTCCCCTCTTTCCACAGGCCCTCATTGTCCAGAATCCACACCTGGGTTCCATCGACCTGCTCCACAGGTCACAACAGCAGCTGGACAGCCGAGGTCCCCCCTGACTTCAACAGGAGGTTCAGACACAACTTCACTCCTACGCACCCGGGCTACATGGTGTTGGTGCCCCACTTCTCTGGGAATCCAAGGGTAGGGGCACTCTTGAACCTTCCTTGGCCTAACTGGTTTCCTCGGGGTCCTGAAACACAAAAACTCTAACAGTGACTTCCCCATGTTATCCTATGGTCACCTGACCTGGGGTAACATCTCTGCACAAAGGCACCTGGGGAATCCTTGCTAAAGTGTTTTAGCACATCCCCAGCCCCTTAAGATCCTTGGGTGTCAGTCGTGATTAGTTGTAACTTCCTCATCCCATTTTTTTTTTAGTATATGGTTTGGCCCCCCCTATAGGGGCCCATGTTATTTTATGCTTTTACCTACCTGTTTTGAAGTATGTTTTTGTGTGTTAATATCTCCGCTTAGGAGATATACCAAAGTTAGATTAGTGCCTGTGTTGTAATAAATTATACATTATATTCCAAACACTTATGTGGTTCTTTCCTGTGTGTAAATCACTGACTGACTGACTGACTGGTTATTGCAATTGATTTACACCCTCCCCATAAAGCCTTAGCTGCTCTCCACAGCTATCCTTTGAGAGCTTTGGTTATTAGGAACCACTTTCAACATCACTAAGGGTTGCCTGGACTCAGTACAGGGTGCATCACGTATAGGTGTACACCATATACTCAGTCAGCCTCAACATGGAGGATCCGGGGGTCGGTAAGGAATCAGCAAATAGATACTGTTTCTACCAGATAAGGAGTTACCGAAGGTAAGCAACTTGTCCATCTGATAGAGACATCTAGTTGCAGATTACTTACCTGAGAATAGTTATCTAAGCAATACCATGTCTGGGAGAGGGTATGCAAACTAAGATTACACAAAGGGACCTGCAGGACTGAATGGGCAAAGTTTCCATGGACCTGACTGTCAGTAGTATTTTGTAAACATGTGCACAGATGCCCAAGTTGCAGCCTAACAGATGTCCAGGAGGGAACTCTGCATGCTAACACAGTGGTTGCAGCTTTATCTCTGGTAGAATGAGTATGCAAGTCCCAAGGGGGTTGCTTCTTAGCCAATGCACAGCACATTTTAATGCAGAGTGCAACTCATCTGGAGATGTTTCTATTCTGCACTGCCCGACCTTTCTTCACATCCACATAAAAAACGTAGAGTTGATCAACCATCTGCAGCACTTTGGTACGATTACGGAAGAACGTCATTGCTCTTTCTGGATCAAGATGGTGCAGTCTCATCTTCCTAAGAAGGATGTCAGGGTGCGTAAAAAGTAGGCAAGGTGATGAATTGGCCTACATGGAAAGGCGTAACCACTCTCAGAAGAAAGGAGGCCCCTGTGCGAAGCACCACTTTGTCAAGATAGATGGAAAGTTAGAGAGGCTAAGAAGTCAATGATTGGAGCTCTCGCCCTGCGGGCAGATGTAATGGCCACAAGGAAGGCTGTTTTCAAAGTGAGAAGCCTGAGAAGACAATTGTGGAGGGGCTCTAAAGGAGCGCCTATGAGGAATGTCAGAACAAGATTCAAATCCCCTTGAGACAATGAATGGGGAAGGTTTTTAAGGAATTTATTTACAATAGGAGATTTAAACAAAGAAGGTTGATCAGCCAGCCATAAGAAAACAGACTGTATGCAAATAACCTTGAGAGTGCCTACAGCAAAGCCCTGGTGGGTCAACCAAAGTATGAACAAGAGAACCTCAGTGAGAGGGGAGGCGGGTTGGGGTGGGTGTTTGCGGTTGAACAGACTTGTCTGTGCACCATGCCACAAATTTCTTCCAATGACAAGTGTACATCGTTTTGGTGGAGGGATGCCTGGCTACCAAGATAACATTACAGACTTTGTGTGGAAAGGTCAAAAGCTGTCGCTCAATCTCACTCAAGCTCCACGCAAGAAGGCGAAGACAGGTTTGGGCGGAGAACACTCTCTCTGCTGCTGCGACAGAAGATACCCCTAAAGTGGTATTCTGATCGAAGGATCGATGGCTATTCTCAATAGCTCGGAATATCATACTCTTTGTGCCCAGTCCTGAGCCACAAAGATTACTTGGGTCCGGTCATTCTTTATATTCTTGAGAACTCTGGGCATAAGTGGTATAGGCGGAAAGGCATATTGGAGGCCTGAGCTCCACTCAAGACGAAAAGCGTTACAGAGCGAGTGCCATCCTAGAAACTCCAACGCTAAATACTGCTGACATGGCCCATTCTCTGCGGAGGCCAACAGATCCAACCAAGGCTCTCCCTACTGCTGAAAAAGAACTTGAAGCCAGGGGCAGCTCATCCATTATGCTTTGAGCAGCATCATGATGGCTGCAAGGCAGGCCGGGAGCCTGTCCTGCAGCAGCGATGAGGGACAGAGGAGTGGTGCACGGCAGAAGAGGTATTTTTGTTTTCCCTTTAATTTTTTTAATTTTTTTTGCAACCCAAGCCCACATGCCCCTTCCCGGTGTCGCATGCAGCAACTGCTTGAAGCCACCTCCAGATGAAGATGCCAGTCATAATCGACTAAGCAGTGTCAACTGAGTTTATTCACTATGGTGTTCAGAGAGCTCGCCAGATGCTGAATCATTAGGGAATGCCCTGTTGTGCCAGAGGCGCAGAGTCTCAGAGTCTCTTGACAAATGGTCCACGACCCCAGCCTACCCTGCTTGTTGCACTACTTTCCCTTTGAGAGAGGTAAGCAATACTTTCAATGCCAGTCTGATCACCCGGATATCCAACACGTTGATGTGGACACCCAAATCTTCTAGAGACCAGATGCCACTGATCTCTGCCTCTCCCAGATGGCCGCCCCACCCCAGGAGTGACGCAGTTGTCACTACTGTCAGATCTGGTTGAAGAAGGGAGAGGGGATATGCCTCTGACCCATTTGTAGTTTGTTAGTCACCGCAGATCTCGTGCAGTTCCCTCCGAGATCTGGACCATGTCAGATATTCACCTGAAGCTGCGCACACTGGAACTTCAGGTCCTACTGCAGAACCCGCTTATGCCATCTGGCAAGGGTCACTAGCAGGATGCAGAAGTATATAAATCCCAGTAGCCTTACAGTCATTCTCACCAAACACACAATAGAGGCTGAAATATCTGTATCACTTTCTGAATATCCTGGACTCGCCACTCAGGAGGATAAGCCAGAAACTGCATTGTTTTCAGAACAGCTCAGAAGAAAGAAAGCACCTGAGAGGGAGTCAGGTGTAACTTCCACATGTTTATAGTAAACACCAGTGAATGCAGGAGGTCCACCATAGTCTGAAAGTGGGAGACGACAGCCTGGGGTGATCAACAGCATGTCATCAACCACCGCCATCACCTTGGTGAACACTCGGGGGGCCTTGGAAAGGCCAAAAAGGAGCACAATGAACTGAAAGTGCCCATGGTCTACTGTGAACTGCAAGTAATGTCTGTGGGCAGGCAGGATGGGAGACACGATAATAAGTGCTCTGTAAGTCCAATGCTACCATCCAGGCTCCTGGGTCAAAAGCAGATAAAATCTGAGCCAGAATAAACATTTTGAACTTCTTGAGGAAGAGATTGAAGGACCGAAGGACTATGATAGGTTGGAGGTCCTTGTCCTTTTCGGGCACCAGAAAGTAATGGGAATAACAAGTACAACCTACTTCTGGCACAGGGACACTCTCTATGGCTCACTAGACTAAGAGCTGTCACCTCCTCGCAGAGAAGAGTCAAGTGATCCTCCGCCATCTGAGTGTAGGATGGTGGAATGGATAGAGGGATACTCTTGGAGGGGGAGGGAGTAAACCCTTCAGACTATCTGAAAAATCCACCTGCCTGACGTGATGAACTGCCAGCGGAGTAGGTGATGGCGAATCCTCCCTCGGACGGGTATCTGGTGGGAAATCATCAGACTAGGACGGTTCGGAGGCAGCTGCAGAGTTGCAGGGGGGGATGGAATCCTATGACCCCAGCCATGCAGAGGCTAGGCAGCTTGTGCAGCATGGTGGCTGGCAGGAGAACAGAGGTGGTGGGGCACCCCTTCTGTAGCCCCAAAAGGGGCAAAAAACAGAATGAGGGGGTAAGAGGGTAGACAGAGAGGCCAGAGGACCTGGCCATAGCACAAGAATCCTTGAAGCGCTCAAGCGCCAAGTCAGCTTTGTCTCCGAAGAGACGGGTGCCATCAAAAGGCATGTCCATAAGGGTAGATTGGACAACCGCCGAAAAGCTAGATCCCTCAACCAGACATGGCACCTCAGGGCCACTGACAATGCAACTGCTCTGACCAGTCAGTCAGTAGTGTCCAGTCAACATCTGATCATGAACTTCGCTGCGTCCCTCCCATCAGCAACAGCTTGAGAGAGTACAGCACGGGCTGACTCCAAGACTCGTGGCAGCACTTGTGTAACCGTATCCCATAGGGTATGGGTATAAAGGCCCAAAAGGCATGCTGTGTTCATGGAACGCAATGCCAGGCTGAAGGAAGAAAACATCTTCCCAAGTTGGTCTAGCCTCTTGGATTCCCTGTCCAAGGGTGCGATAGGGTACGCGCTTTGGGACGTAGAGGCTTGGATAACCAAGCTCCCAGAGGTGGGGTGATGTGTCGGAAACACTGGTTTAGTTGGAGCAGGGCGATGTTTGCGGGCAATTGTCCTGTTCACAGGAGCCCCTATGACGTTGGATCAGGTATCCAGCAGGACTTTAGTAAGGGATTCATTAAAGGGCAACAGGGGCTCAGAGGATGAAGCCCCAGGCTGAAGCAACTGTATCAGGAGATTAGTCTTGACTGCCACCCAAGGCAGCTCAAGGCCCAGGACCTCGGCCAGTCTTTGCAGCATCATGGGATAGGACGCTCCCCTCTCCATAGCCACGGTAGGGGGAGAAAGCATACCGGTGTCTGCGGAATTATCCAGACCACTGGCTTCACCCAGTTACTGCCGCCAGTCCATAGGATCTTTTAGCTGGTATTCTAGTGGTTCCAGCGACCCCTCCCATTCCTCACCGTACCCCAACCCATAAGAATAAGGGTCAGGATCCAACATAGCGGCAAGGCACCTGTCAAAGTCAGAATTGGTGTTGGGTGACGCCAATCCGGCTGCGTGTCAGAGTTGGCAATGAGGTTGGGGTCGAAGCAAACCCAGAGCACGGGTGGCACTGATGTCCGAAACGGCATTGGGGAAGGTCAAGGGGGCATGACAAATGCCGGTTCTGATCCAGGAACGAACCAATGGGTACCCCCGGAGCTAAGGACGAAGCCACTAGCATGGAACAGGAGGGGCCTCTTCTTACCGTACGAGGCCAGAGGGTACTCCAGCAGGGTTTGACTGCCAAAAAATGAGGAGCATGGTCTCATTAAAACTCTGAGTTGGGCAGAGGTTGTTTCCAGAAACTCAGGGAGGCGGGGAGTCAACTTGCCCAATCATCCAGATGACTTGGAGTGGGACAACAAAGGGAGGGGAGCTCTACAACCATACCCGGGGCCTTCCTCTTGATCGGAATCCAGACCTATGTGAAGCCACTGCCAGCCCGCAAGGAGCTTTAGGGACCATTCCCTCAAAGCCTTCAGATTCATGACCTAGCACTTGGAGCACAACTTCGGGTCGTGGTAGCGCTCTAGACACCACAAGTACATGAGGTGCAGATCCGTCACAGACATCGTCATGAAGGACTTGAACTCAGTCTTAAGCGACGACATCCTCGATGCACCAGGAGTGTAGACACTCAATCTTCCACAAAAGGTCCAAAAAGATGAGGAAAAAAGTGACTTAAGGGTTGCTCTTCTGTGGGTCAGCGCTGGCTGGCATGGAAAGAAAACAACTGCCATCAGTGTGCTGGGGTCGTGCCTTTATAGGACCCGTGACATCATGTCCGGCGCGGGTGAAAGATGCAGAGCCAACTAATGCCACCTAACGGCGCGCATGGATACTGCTCGAGAAAAAGCTCAAGATCCGGACTGACGCCTGGGTGAAATTCTAAAGTAAGGAATCTGTCTCAGTCACTTAAGCAAAATGAAAAGTGACCTTTTAAAAACATCCTTCACAAAAGCTGTTCTTCCATACCTTCGCCATCACGCTAAAACAAAATTGCAATTCTCCTTAACTAGAGTACATTTAGTGCTTATTGAAAATGTCCTTCAAAAAAGTGCTTTTTCAGAATGCTGGTCGTCAAAGATTTTCTTTAAGGCATTAAGAAAATATATCCTCCTCTCAGGAGATCTTCTCCTCCATGGGAAGTAAACAGTGTCCTCTCTCTCCCTTCGCACCCATTCATAAGGCTTCTCTCCAACTCCTCTACTGGAACGCTTCCTTCTTGGTAGCCATTACTGAAGCTTGCAGAGTAAGCAAGATATAGGCTCTCTGTTTAGATGAACACTACACAGTATTCCATAGCAATAGCTTAGTGATGATGACCTATCCTAAGCTCCTCTCTAAGATAGTTTCAGATTTATATGTCAATCAGACTCTTATTTACCTACATTCTTTCAGAACCACTTTTCTCCTATGAAGAGGTCTATCCACAATCTCGATGTTGGGAGAGTTTTGAAGTTTTATCCAAAAAGAACAAAATGTTTAAGAACATTAAAGCGACTCTGTCAACTATGGTCCTCTCCTGACAGGATAAGCTACTTCCAGACACTTCTTATCTAAATGGTTTGTCTTCTTCATAATACTTTATCATCAAAAAAGCAAACAAACACGGACTGGTAGATGCAGGGCCCACTCCACCAGAGTTAAATCAGTTACTGCTGATTTTGCTTAGGAACATCCCAACTGCAGAGATTTGCAAGGCTGCAACTTGGAGAGTATTTCAGAACTTTACAAGGCACTATTGTCTTGATTCAGACGCTGAGGCTAATGCCCAAGTGGGGCAAGCATCTCTAACAAACTTATTTGTTTAATGTTACTCTTCTCCTTTTTACCTATTCCTTTGTGTGATATTTGAGGGATAAGCTAGCTCATCTATTCAGTGCTTATGATAATCAATGGCGACTTCCTGAGATAGGAGGAATGGATTCTGACCTGAAACCCTAGATGTCTCTCAGGTGAATCTTCACTGAAATCATACTCAACCCTCCCTCCTCGCCGACGGAAGAGATCATATATTTATACCACAATACTGCTAATTCACTCATCAAACTCATACATACAGTGCATGATGACACATTGGCGGTCAGGAGGCCCTTAGAGGCAAAGTGTCCTATTTACATTGTTTCAATGCTGCAGCCTAAACAGGCTACATTGATAAGTATTACTCCTTAATCTTACTTTAAAAAAGAAGTAAAAAGTGTGTGCAAGATGTTTTTAAAAAGTCACTTTTCATTTTGCTTAAATGACTTAAGGGTATAACCCTTTTTTCTTTTTAAATGTAAAAGTAATTCCAAAAAGATAGGCAATATAGCCTGTTTTTAAAGCTGCAAAATGTAACATGCCGGTCACATATGTTTCCTGGTTTTTCCAAAGTAAGGTAAACAAGATGCGACTTTAAAAGAACTGCTCTGGGGTCCCTGTACGTAGGAGGGACTATTCAGTGCTTATGATTTATCAATGGAGATCCCTCTGAGAGAGAAAATCCTCTCACTAAAGGTCTCCAGCCACTTGGATTCCCTATCCGGTGGTGAGGTAGGGACTGCGCCAGGGATGCCTTTGGACATTGGCCTGCACAACCACACTCTCCAGGGTGGGGTGCTGGGTGATGAAAGCTGGATCCTCAAGAGAGGGACAATGGCAGCAGGCAAACATCTTGTGTACAGGAGGCCCTGTGCAGAGCTTTGTTCTATGCCCTGAACATGACATAAACGAGGGCTTCCTTAAATGGGAAAAGAGGTTCTCTGGGGGCAACTCTTGGTTGAAGCTCTTCTGTCGAGATGAACATCATGACTGCCACTGAGGGCAGCATAAAGTAAAGGACCTCAGCCACCCCTCGTCACCACCATGATGAATAAAGACTCTTCCTACGTAGCCATAATAGGAGAGACTAGGTAAGTGTCAGAATAGGAGTCTAGACCACTGCCATCCGACAGCTCCTTATACCAGGCCTACTGAGCTCTTCCATGGGAATCCTCAAATCCAACCCAATCGTATTACCCCATAAGGCCTGTCACTAAAAGGAGGCACTGTCCCCGATTCAGAGGATCAAGTTCTGACTGGCACCGGAGTCTACGTCAGGTGACACAGATCCCGCTTCATATCTGAGTCGAGTAAAACAATGGTTCGGCACCTCCACGGGTCATTGACGCAGAGAGATTGGCACCACTGTAAGAGGCTCGGGGAAGGTTGTGGTCTAGTGATTGGAGCCAATACAGATCTAGGAACAGATCCAAAAGGCCCTGATTGGCGCAGAGGGCAAACCAGCTGGTTTGAATCCAGTGGAGGCATTAGTCAAACAGGTGGGGCCTGAAAGTGCCCAAGAATTTTAGGATCCAATCTGACACCTGGAGAATATTGTAAGGTAAGGAATCTGTGGCTTGAAGTCTGTATCTAATATAATGGTTGTGTGCAAAGCTGAAAATGCTTCTGTTTCTCACCCTCTGGTAAAGTGAGGCATAAGCCATCCGTAATCAACTCTGAAAACTTGAATGAGGTTTTATATCAAATGGTCAGTCACTACTTAAGGTTTATTTGAAAGTTCATGGCCACCTTCTAGCCACAGCAAACTGTAATGAGCTGCCTTTCGATCAGGAACTCTTGCCTGCTTACGATATACAAACTATGGGTCTGATTTAGAGTTTGGCAGACTGGGTACTATGTCACAAATCCGAATCAGTACTATCTGCCTGCTCTATTTGGGGTCAGGTAGACAGTCATCTTTCTGCTGGTGGAAAACTTAAAAGTATAGTTCAATGGACTGGGGCAGTTGATGTAAGCTGATCAAATGACTTACACTATTAACAGCTAGTGTATATTTTTCTTCTTCTGTTTGTGTCTGCTAAACAGAGAAAAGAAAAATTATGTCCACTTCCCAGAAAAAAACAAACTCTGATGCTGGCAAGGTTATTCGTTTTTTTAAAAATGTTGTTTTACAGAAACAAACTATTGCTTTGGAAGTTTGTCTTTGTCCAAACAAAAGTTTTTGCAGAGCAGCCGCTTGAACATCGATGTGACAGCAGTTCTTGTAAAGCAAAGGAGATCTCCGCTAGGGAGGTGGAGTTTTTCTTTTTTTAAATATGGTGGGTAGTAATCTGTCAGGGAGAAGGAGGTTAATCCCCCTGCCTGCTGGATGGGTAGCAGTGCCAAAGTCTGTATGTCACAAGATCTAGGAACAGATGTAAAGACCTGAAAAGGAAAATGGTACATACCCTTTTAGCCATCGGTTCATAGTGTATGTTGTTGTATGCAGTTGTAGTTTCACAAGCTGCATTGTCCTGTCATCTAGTGTTGGGCTACGAAATTTGGAAACTGTTTTTCTTCAAAGCTGTTTTTGACAGTCAAAACCTATTGTTACTCCATCCTTAGGTCACAATGCACCAGGAAAGAGACTCCACCTCTGATTGTTTTCAGATCAGTTGGTGAGTAGTGTCAGTGGAGTATAAAGTCGAAGACAAACAGCACGAACTGTGCATTGCAGAACCTAATTAAGTTGAAAGAGAAACATCTGTGATAATTACTGGCTTCTGGAGTGGAGGTCGGGCAAATGTTAATCTACAGCACCACAGTCTAAAAACAGATGATTTTGAGTTAAGTAACATTTTCCATCTTCAGCATGTGTAGATGTAGATACACTTGCTCTGCGCAGACTGCAAAGCTGTTTCTCCCCAAAACAGTGGCAAGCGAGGCAATGATGCAGATGTTTAGAACAAGGTTCTTCACACAGTCTTGCCATCCAAAGTCTTTTAGTGTGCTTGAACAGCCGCACTGTAGTGTTTAATAAATGTGTCTGCTGTGGGACAAATGGCAAATTTACAAATGTGTGTTAGAGATGTTTCCCAAAAAGGGCACTGTGGTGACTTTCTTCTGTGTGAAATGTACTTTTGGCAGAACAGATTGCGTTTGCTTAGCATGCCAGAATACATTTGACAATTAACCTACCAATACCAGCTTTAGAGATGGAATGCATATGCAAGGCTTAACAAACAGCTGCTTGCTGTGTTCTTGTGATGGATTGGATTTTATCAATATACTACATGAGTGCCCTCCGAACATCTAATGTATGCAATGCTTCTGAGGGGTGCTTCTTGACCAGTACTAGCCAAATTGTACTAAAGGACTACCTAACTCAACAAGGTAGTGTTCTGCACAGCCATTCATTTCTTTGCTCCAGAGAACCCTATATAAGAACAAGTTACTTACCTTCAGTAACGTTCTTTCTGGTGGATATTTCATCTAATTGCAGGTTCTTCATTTTTAAAATCCCCAAGACCCAGTCTGGATCAGGAATTTCTCAGCAGCACTCCCATGCACAGCTAGGTGCAGCCATGAAGCTCTGCACTGGCTTCCTTCCACCCTGGAAGTGACACAGATGAACCACATGTAAATGCCTACCCCTGCATGTGACATCAGTTTCCTGCTTGACCTTTCAGCACACTAGGACAGTACCAGTGTGTAGATCTTAAATTTAAGGCCTCTGTGCATGGTTAATAGAGGTTACTACTCAGAACAGAGGTGGGAGGGTAGTAAGGAATCTGTGGCTCGATAGAATATCCACCAGGAAGAGAGTTAAAGAAGATAAATAACTTGTTCTTCAGATGTATATTTCTAACTGCAGAGTTCTTGACTCCATAAGTAAGGTCAGTAATGGCGTTTTCCTTTGGTTTGATATTGTACAGTGGCCTAGCTTTGATGACAATTAAAGGACCCAACCCTTCAGTCTTTGTAGCTCTCTGATGGAGAGCAGGAAGTCATTCAGAGTCAAACAAATGGCTAAGGCTGCAGTAGACTGATGTGGAGCTGGCCCTCCAATTTCCACCTTACACTGGTGCCTAACCCAGCAGCAATGAGTTCATCACCATGGTCTGGTCAGGGTGTTAGGGGAAACAGCAGAGTGTACTGCCACAAGACGAAATGCAATTGGTCAAAGGCCATTGCTGATCTTGAGCAATTTTCTCTGAGTCCTCAATGGCATTGGCAAGGCAGCCTTGACTGTGGGTGCAGTAGCCACCCTCAATTTCAACCAAAACAGAGTATGAAAAATCAGGTTCGAAGCTTAAACATGGGCTTATGGCTGTGGGATAAAGGCCCTAATTTTCACTGTGTTTGGGAATGCCCCAATGAATGGAGGCCTCTGAGAGGGAATGCGATGGGACTTGGCTGATTTATGGTGAAACCCTATGATGTGAAAAGTCCCACCACCATCCGGAAGTGGTCCACGACTGACTGAGGCAAGCTCGCCTTCAGCAGCCAGCCAGAGAGGTACTGGATTAGAATATGTGCAGCGACACAGCCATCAGTTTTATAAACAATCTAAGAGCACCAGTGAGGCTGAAGGGTGGGTGTGAGGAGCAAACTTAAAATGTTCCTATTCCCCCGAGAACTGCAGATCTCCTCTGTGGGACTGGTATATGAAAATAGGCATCATACAAATCCAAGGACACCATCCAGTTATTTGGGTTCATAGCAAACAGGCTGGGAGCCAATATATGTATTTTAAATTTGTCCGTCCACAAGAAGGTATTCAGGGTAAGAGGTTTACGACAGGCCTGAAGGCCCCAACCCTTTTTCATAAAGAGGAAACAGGAAAGTTAACAACCCATACCTTTTTTCTAAGCCTGGTACTATCTCTATAGCACCCTTAGCGACCCACCACCTTACTTCCTGTAGCTTAATCGACAAATGAGATTCTTTTCTGGTGTGTGATGAACATTGTATGGAAAGGATGCAAAAGGATAGGGCACAGCCTGTTTGTTCAATCTGTAAGGCCCATCAATACACCATGACTTATCGTCAACCCAGGAGAAAGTGCAGTAGCCCGTCTTCCACTAGGGGAGGCATGTACCACTAAAGGTAAACTGAAGTAGTGTAGTGGCTTCTGTTTAGGAGATGAAGAGTTAGAGGACCCATGCCAATGCTGGCCTGCACATTACTTGTTAGTTCTATGCCCACGTCCCAAAAGGACTGGGCTCTCTCCTTCATCTCAGGCTAGGAAGATGGTCTCTGTCTAGAAAGTCAGGCGTTTGGAAAAGCCCTTAAATTTACTGAACTGCTGTGGAAATTGCTTATTAGAGTCACCAGTCCCAAAGAACAAGCAGCAGCTCTGCTGTCTTTAAAGCATCCCAAAGTGGAGTCTGCCTTAGACCCAAAGAGGTTAAGGCCCACCCAAGGGTATGTCCGTTAGTTAATCCTGTACATAGCCGTTAAAGAGTGGCCCTCCTTCACGCATGTCTACGAAAGACCACACTGGCACAGATCACCATGCCAATGCAATCCTTGGTATCCAGATTAGCACGGATAACATATTTGGCTGCATTCTCCCCATCATGTATCGTCTGAGCCAGAGAGGCCTTATGATCCTCCGGGACTGCAAGCAAGATCTTGCTGGCCATGTCCCAAAGGGCACGTGTACTGACCCAACAGACAGGCTGCGTTTACAGATTGCAGGGCCAAGCTGGCAGAGGAAAACTTGTGTCTGCCAAAGGCATCAAATCAGTTTGGATTATCTGTACAGAAGATTGGTTGGAAATGCATTAGGGCTCACTTTACTGGTCCAAGCTTATATAATAAGGCTCTCAGGAGATGGGTGCTTGGGGGGAGAAAATCGAGATCACCAGGTGCCGTCTTACAATGTCTGCCCACCCGCCTCTTCACAGGTGGTGAAAGACAAGGTTTCAATTAAGTAGCCATCCGAGGATCTGTGAAGCAAAAAAATTGAGAAAAGGGATCAGAAGCTGCGACTCGGGCTGTCGAATTTCCATCAAAACATTTGTCCTCGTATAGGAAAGTACCCTCTTTCTTGGGATGGTTAACCCCATTTTCTGCATGTTGTCAGTGTGTTTAACTGCATCTACTGGGATCCTGCTAAGCAGGACTCCAGTAGTTTTGCTTTCTCCTGTAAACTGTGCCTTTATCTTCCCACAGTTGGCATACTGGTCCACCTATGTAAGTCCCTAGTATATGGTACATAGGTACACAGGGCATTGGAGCTCCAGGGGATCCCTATGGGCTGCAGCAGTTATTCTGCCACCCATAGGGAGCCCATGCAAAGGGTTCTGCAGGCCTGCCATTGCAGTCTGCGTGAAAAGGGTGCATGCATCTGTTTTCACTACAGGTCACCCCTATGGTAGGCCCTCTCAGCCCAAAGGGCAGGGTGCAGGTACCTGTGTGTGAGGGCACCCTTGCAAACACCATATCCATTATGGACTTTGTGAGTGCTGGAACACAATTTTACGCCTGTACTGGACATAGGTCACTACCTATGTTCAGCTACACATTGGTAACTCAGAAACTGGCCATGTTTGGCATCAAACATGTCGGAATCATACCCAATACTGTTGCAAGTATTGGAAATATGATTCCATGCACACTGGGGGCTCCATTGAGGACCCCCAGCATTGCTACCACCAGTCTTACAAAGTTTTCTGGGCAGCCCAAGCTGCTGCCACCCCTCAGACAGGTTTCTGCCCTCCTTCTGCTTGATCCTATCAAGCCCAGGAAGGGAGAACAAAGGATTTCCTTTGGGAGAGGGAGGTAACACCCTCTCCCTTTGGAAATAGGTGTACATGGCTTTGGAGGGGTAGCCTCCCCAAGCCACTGGTATGCTTTGAAGGGCACATTTGGTGCCCTCCGTGTATAAACCAGTCTCCACCGGTTCAGGGACCCTCAGTCCCTGCTCTGGCGCAAAACTGCACAATGGAAAAGGGGAGTGACCACTCCCCTGTCCATTACCACCCCAGGGGGTGGTGCTCAGAGCTCCTCCTGAGGGTCCCTGGGTTCTACCATCTTGTTTCAAAGTTTGCCAGGGAACTCTGGGAACATTTGAGTTGCCAGTCCATAGAGGAAACGTCACAGCCCCTTCCTGATAGGTGCTTACCTGGTTAAGTGACCAAACCCCTTTAATTTAGGGTCTCTCTCTTGAGTGGGTCCTCAGATTCGGTTTGCAAGACACCAGCAGGATTCCTCTGCAACCTCCACTTCGACTTCTGGCCACTAGAACTGCGAATGGACCCTCCAGGAACCGACAGCGCTGCAACCAATGAAGAAGACTCTTCTCCAACATTGTTTCCACGACTCCTGCCATCCTTGCAACATTTCCCTGGCCGTGCATCCTCAGAAGATGGCAACTCTTCAGCCTGCACAGAAAAAGAATCTCCTTTGCAGTGAACGAGTCACTCCCCTGCAACCACAGGCACCTACAGCAATCGACGACCGGCTGCGTGGATCTCCCCTCACCTTGAGCTATGTCGATCCTGCATCATGGGTGGTGGTCTGGAGTAGTCCTCTTGGTCCTCTCTGCCAGCTGTCCAACTTTGTTGGAGGTAAGCCTTTCCCTTCCCACGCAGGACAGTACCGCCATGCACCGCGTGTTTTTCAGCTGCCAAGACTTGTTGGCATCTCCTCCAAGGGATCTTCAGGCAACTTGCAGCTCCTATCCCCAGCACTCTTTCCTGTGAAGCACAGCCTCCTGCATGGTTCTCCGGCGGTGTGGATTCCTTTTTTGTAGTGCTGCGTGGGCTCCTTCTGTGACTCCTGCGTCCCCATCCTGTGGGACTCCTGTGTGTGCTGCCTCTGCTCCTGTGGACTCTCTGCGATTCTGATGGTCCCCTGCGACTCCCCCTCCTGGGAGGAGTCCTCCTGGGCCTTGCTGGTCCCTGGCAGCACCAATTTTCCACTAACCGCAAGTGTGCCTTTGCCAAGGCTTGTTGGTGGAATTCCTGCACCGACACGCATCTGCAATCTTTACTCCAGTGGGACATCTTCTGCATCCATCAGGAACTCTTCTCCGGCTCCAGGGCTGCAGTGCTGACCTGTTCATCACCGTCGACCAACTCCTGCAAGTAGCTCTTACTCCTCCTGGACTACACTGTAACTCTTAGACTTGGTCCCCTCTCTACACAGGTCTTCTTTCTTCAGGGATCCACTGCTTTTTTTTTGCAGTCTTCTCTGGGTGTCTTCTTTTTCTTCTTTTCCTCCTTTTGGGTGGTTTGGGGAAAATCCAGTGATTTACTCTTGCTTTCCTGGTCGCTGGGGGCGGTACTGTGTTACTTAGCTCTGTGGTTTTCTAGTACTCCCAGCTCCCCTCTACACATTCCATTTACCTAGGTTGGGCTCCTGTGCTCTAGGGCACCTATTGGTTATTGCTATTTGCACTGTTTTCTAACTTTTCCTATGCCTATTTCTGATTACTAGTATGTATATATTTAGTGTATTACTTACCTCCTATTGGAGGATTGCCCTTCCAGTAACTTGTGGTATTGTGTTCCAAAAAATAAAGTACCTTTATTTTTGTACAACTGAGTGCTTTCTTTCATGTGTATAAGTGCTGTGTGACTACAGTGGTATTGCATGAGCTTTGCATGTCTCCTGGATAACCCTTGGCTGCTCATCCACAGCTACCTCTAGAGAGCCTGGCTTCTAGACACTGCCTACACTTCACTAAGAGGGGATACCAGTACCTTGTATAGGTGTACGTACCTTAGGTACCCACCAGGCCAGCTTCCCACACCTAGTCTCAAAGGAGGGCAGCTATAATTCTAGTACTTCAACTGTCTTCTGAACCACCACTGTGAATGAGGTGCTGTCTCCTATTGGTGGGCCATGTGGCAAGTAAAGCTATGTCAGCAATATCAAGCCCACTGGTGTTTCGTAAATCACAGTTTAGGGCACCATCAGTGTAACGAGTGTGAGCAAGCTATTCTCCTCTCCATCTCTATTAACAGCCTGGGGTATAGCCTGCTCTGGCACAAGGTCCGAGGAGGAGCCAAAAAGAGGATTAGCCCCTGCTGATAGCTGTAACGTGGTAGAGGCACATGGTTAGAGTCCTCGTGTGGTTGTGATTTTGTAATCTCATAGTGTAACATTGGTAGGGCTGAAGCTGATGTTGGTTTGGGACTTGACATGGAAATCAGCACCAGATCATCCAATTGCACCAGAGTCATGCAGTACAAACTTGCATGGATCTTAGTGCCAGGGTGGAAGTCTGTGCTGGAGTCTCTATGGGCCCAAAGGGAGCAGACAGTGCTAGGGAGGGATTTGCCAGCAGTAACCAACAAAGGAGGCACCTGCAAATGTATAGGGCTAGAAAGCGTGCCAAAGAAGCCAGAAGCATGCTGAAAATTTGCAACATGGCCTCCTTGAATGCATTTATCTGCTGCAGGGTTGACAACAGCTCGGGAAACTTTGGGCATGTTGGGATCAATAGAGGGATTTACCTTGATGGAATGCAATGAGCATCTCAACAATCTTGCACCTTCTCTTGCTTGCATTTGGACTTCAACTTACTAGAGGAGTGGGAGCGGGAAGGGGAGCTGCCACAGAGGCAGGCCCATGACCGGGCCTGAGACTTGGAGTGGAACATAAGCAAGGCTCTAACTTCTTGTGTTCACCTCTTTTTAAATTGCCCTAGGATGTATAAAGATGCAATTACCACACAACTTCGAGCTATGTCCTAAGCCCAGAATTCAAAGTCACACCTTATGCAGGTCTGTGACCAGCATCTGAGTCCTGCAAGTTGTGGCACGGAATGAATCCGGTTGTTCTCGGTGGAAACTTTGTTCCCTAGCACACTGTCAGCTTTCCAGTGACTCCAAACATCTCCATAAAGTCGGGAGTGGAGTTCCAGATCCACATCAGAAGGCACCAAGATAAATACTTTACCAACAGCAAGCAGGGGTGGTTCTTATATGCAGTTTCACTCCCTCACTTCCAAGATGGTATGAGTCAGCCCACTGCCACATGACACCAACAGCGTACTGGAGCACTGGTATGAAACATTGAGTCTAGCCTGGGTGATATTTTAAGGTGAGTAATGTGCTTTGAGAATAATTCATCAGCAACCGTAGTCCTAATTGATCTCCTGGCATCAATAAAGGTGCCTTGTATGCACTGCATTAAGAAAATCACTCAGGTTTTACAACTGGAAAAGGGAATTAATAGGATACAGAATACAGGGCATCTGGCCTCTGCCTGACCTATGTCCCTCATGATCTAAAAATATTTTTGGGGGAGCTTGAGGCTTCTGCTGAGGCTGCTGCCTTCAAAACTCAGTGATCATGGTCTCAGAATTTGAAATACTGATTGTGAAACGTGTGTGAGAGTGATGAGAGTTCCAATGCCCAAGCAGTGGGACAACTCTGCGTGTAACTTTCCAGGCACACACCCACTTTTCCGTAATAGCAGCTGCCCAACAAGGGCTCGTCTATTAACTTGAATCATGAGTGAGCATCAGTAAAAAAAAAATCTATAGGTCTGTCATTGCATCACTGTATTAAGCATCCACCCCTTCTCACAAAAGGTCCAAAATGTGACCATTACCATGTTCACAAAATTATAGCAGAGCTAGTGCAGCTAACTCCTGAAAGCACCACTGTAACCCAGCAAACAGGTAGCAATAGAAGATCTGAAAGCTAAACTACCTTTGTGAGAAAGTGGATAGTTATTTTGCGTTACTGTGAGAAATCACCGTGTAATGTCACTATTCTGAATCAGGCCAGATTAGGCTACTTTAAACAATCAGCTCAATCATGGGTAGCTGTGGGACTGAGCAGTCTGAATTTACTAAATGGAAACAGGTGAAAAGCATTTATCAGTACCCAAAACAGTTTATAAGTCGAAAACAACACATTAGAAATTCCACTCCAACTTATAAAAATAGTACAGATTTTAATAAACAAACAAACATCAAAACAACAAAATTCAGATAACGGAAACCGGAAATATGAGTTTTAAATATTTTTAAAGTTTTTGACTCCAGCCACGAGTATCTGGTTCCACTAGACAAGGTCTAAGTCAAAAGTTAAGGCCGACTGTGATTGAGCGTGGGTCGATACTGGGACCACGTTTCTCCTGGTGAAAAGTTTACCTTCTGGCTTAGACTTTTTTCTGGAGGAAATTTTTGGTCACAGAGGAGGGCTGTTGCCTGGATCGGATGAAGGGATTGATGATAGTGGGATGCTTCTCCGCTTTGGTCCTGGTGAAATCCTCCACGAACATAGAAACTTTTATGGAAGTCGAGCTGCTTTCAGCGGGGCAAACCAGCAATTTTAAACTGACTGGTGATGCAGTGTCAGAAGCAGTAGTTAAGCAGTGTTCTTGTGACAGTCTTTGGTTCTTTGAGAAAAAAATCTGACAAAGTTTCTAAGTGTCCACTTTTTCAACCTTTCAGAGGAAAGAGTGAACTAACACCAAACAATGGTCCAGGACCTTTTGGGTACCATTTGGCGAGTTATGACTCAATCTCCCTGCTAACAGGGTTCAGGGAAAATTTAGTTGGAAGTGGTTAGCTGGGCTCTTCTTTGTAGCCAGCTTCTTGCAGCTTTTGTATACCTGGAGCTTACCAGAAAGCTAGCTAACTAGCCCTTGGGGTCCAGTCTGCTATCCTAGTTTCAAGTGGGACATCCCTTAGGGTTTCTCTCCATATGAGAAACAGCCCTTCTTCTGAGTCCAGGTCTTTTGGTTCAGCAGGTGGAATACTTCTTCCGCTCTTGACAGGTCCATCAAAGTTCTGAGGAAGGTAACCAGGATTGCCACAAGCTTGTAAGTGGTGCTTCCCTAACCAATATGGAAAATATTTCCATGGGTAACCCTGTTTATTTTGACATCACTTCCTGGGGGGTTTGGTCCTAAACAATTCAACAGTGCCCTGCTCTGCTGGAATCACACATGGCAGTATCTTATTTCCCTTGGTCAGAACACTTGGCACACCTCTGAGGTGAATTTATGGAAATAAGGAACTTTCACTACAAAACCACTGGGACTGGGTGGCACTCTGGATAACAAGTCAATGACAGGCACAGCGCAGGTTTGAGTTATATCTGTCTGGGAGAGGGGCTTTTCCTTTGAAGGTTGTAAAGTTGACACCCTGGTGGGAGGAGTTCACACCTTCTCTCAGTCAATTTCTTTTTGTCCCCTTTCCTGAGGGCAATTGACGCTCCCAGCAGGCAGCCAGGTGACAATTTCGGATCATCTCAGAAAGGGCTACTAGAGGCTTTATGCAGGAAAATTTCACATTTCTAAAAGTAGACACAAAATACTAATTTGCATATGGTTGGGTCCAAACTGAGGTGACATGATGGTCATAATATGATGGATTGGTACATGGCCTGAGCAATTGCCAGTGGCTAAGATTAAGTCAAGCATTCCAGCCATCACCTTGCTTTTATATTTGATGCCCCAAGTGAGCCTGATAAGCCCAGGTGTGAGTCATAGCTCATTGCCATTGAACCAAGCGAAAGCTGGGTAAAGACCCTAACAAAGGCAAAACCAGTCCTGGGTTGCTTGCGTTCTGGTTTAGGGAGGACTTGGTCTGGCAATTCACATTCGACTGTTCCCATGAGGAGGGGGCTCAAGACTGATTTGTACATGGCTGGGTCCAAACTGAGGGAAAAATGATCAATTGGGATGCCGCCCAGGTGATTGCCTGTGGCCAAGATTAATTCAACAATTCCATTCATCACTTTGTTGTTTTAAATTTTCTATAAGTGACATTTTCAAAACAGTAATTTAAAACCTGACTTTACCATCAGATTGGATTTTAAATTCTATTAGTCTGAGTCCTTGAATCGTAATTCCAGCTATTGCCAAACCAAAGTTATACACTACTAGGTATGGTACTTTTCTATGGGAGAGCCAGCTTTGTCACAGTGGATTTTTTTATTTTTTTCACTGCCAGGACATGTAAAACTTAAGGCTTGCAAAACTTTTTAAATGCTATACACCCTATGGCACTTAGGGTCTACCTTAGGGGTGACTTACCAGTATTAACAAACATTGGCGAAGCCAACAAGTTTCGCCTATGTGGAATCTATTGGCTTTGTCAATGTTTTTTTTTACATGTTGCAGATTATTATAAAGATGTGGCATAACAAAGAGCTGTTGACTTGGGTTTTCTGTTTCTAGTCTTGGTGTCAACTCAACATGCTGTAATAGTGGACAAATCATGTAATCTCCTCAGTGCACTAAACAAAACAAAACCCCAAAAAACACACACCAAAAAAAAACCAAAAACAAAACAAACCTGCCCCCACAAACTCTTTGCGCAATGTAAATAGTTCTCTTATAAGGTCCTTTAATACTAATGACCAAGGAATGACGTGCAGCATTTATCTTTTAATACGAAGCACAAAATGACCCAGCAACATCAATGAAAGGAGCAACCAAGCTCAGTCACAAAGCCGAGAAGTCTAAATTACTTTTTATAAAAGCTGCCCAAACTGTGAAAAAAGGCTCATCTGTACACCTCAAGGTATATCAGTGTCCTAGGATCAATTAAGGTGAGTACCGGCAGCCAGCTATGTTGCTAGACACCATGGAATATAATTTCTCTGTTCTCTCTTTACTCACACCAATTGCACAAACTGCTGGGTGGCAGAAAATCCTTTTGAGAGGGGAAGCCAGTTGAAACACGTGAGAAAATGTGTGAGGTTAAAAGATAGGTAACAGAGAAAGCCTGTGAGGGAGGAAAAAAACATGTGGGAACACAAGACAACAAAGCAAATGAAATGTGTGAGGAGAGAACAATCAATACGGGGTGCAAGGGTAGCTGAGAAAGCATAAAGACAGAAGGAACAGGAAGTCTGCAAGGAGAGAGAAAATAACAAGGCCAGTGAGTGAGAGAAGTGAAATGAAGAACTGTTTAAGGGAGGACAAAAAAAGTTTGTGAGGAAGAATGAGATGTGGAAGGGAGTGATGTGAGGTGCAACAGCAAATAAGGTGTTGAGGAGTGCAATTGGAACTGGAGGGAGGATGCCAGCGAGTAGAGAAGGGGGTCGAAAGAAGTCAGAAGGGGCTTGAAAGGCACATGACATTTGTGAGGGAAGATGTTATAGTGGGGCAGTCTGAAGGAAGCAATGAAGTAGTACGTGCAGTGCCGTGAACTCTGAAGCAAGGCAAGAGTAGGGCACCCTAAGCCAGTGAGAAGAGTCAGAGGGTGTCTGCGGTAGAGGGGCAGTGGAAGTGTCTAAAGGGGAGATCCAGTAAGACGAGAGTACAGAATAAGCATGTGACGAGAAGAAGAAGCCTGCAAGGGGGCAGCACGTGAGTGGAGACAGCAGGGGTCAGGAAGCACAGTGGTGGAGGAGTAGGGGCTCGCACTGTGCCACAGGGAGCACCGGTACGGCAGATGGTCGATGGGGAGCAGGGAGATAGCAGGCAGAGCTGACTGTGTATGGGGTGCGAGCGTCCATAGGTGACTCCAAGAGCAGCCACGGTTCAGTCTGTTCTCGAGGCTGCTCTGGGCGCTGCAGCTCTCAGCTCAGCGGATCTGCACAGTGAGGGTCTCTTTGCTGCTTGGCCTGGACTCTGGTTTCTTTCAGAAGGGGCTGAGGCACAGGATGGGCTGCACGGTGAGCACCGAGGATGAAGCCGCAAGCCCAGGGGTTCAAGATGATCATCAAGAATCGCAGGATGATGGAGAAAAGGTGGTATGAGTGATCAAGCTACTGCTGCTGGGTTGGAGGGGAGAAGCAGGGGTGCTGCTAGGCATGGGATAGGGGACTAAGCTGTTGAGTGACTGCGGATGCAGACAGAGGACACCATGTTTCATTACAAGAGATGCCACAAGCACAGGGCAAGTGCTGAGCAGGAAAAATCTAAAATAAAGATTTAGGCCTGGCGAAAGTTTCACTTTGACAGGTCGAAATGGCAGTTTTAAAACCACCATGGTAGGCTGCAGTGGCAGGCCTACAGTTATGCTTTCACTTGTCACTATAGTGGTGACACAATCAGTGATGATGTACACTAGTGGCATTTAACTTACAGCCTTTTGAACACAGAATACCATATAATAGGGACCTATAGGTAAGTTAAGTATGCTAATCAGGTATTAGCTAACCGCACCTATACTTTAGGGGTCAAAAGTGTTCAGAGTCAGTAAACCAGCACTAAATATAGCACAAGTGGGGGTGACCTTGCAAAAAGGTTCTTCCCTCAGTCTGAAGCAAGAATTTTCTTCCCCAATACAAACTCTGTGTGCAGGAATTCAGCATATTAACAGAATCTACTAAATCAAACTCTCAAGAAGTGACTAGCTAGAGAAAAGTGAATTTGCAGAACCACATTTTTTGAAAAATGACCTGACAATTGCCAGAGTGGAATATGATTTGTTTTGTCTCTCTTTCAAAGCCTCTTTAGAAAAGAAGGATCTCCTCTACCAATTGCGTGACTCCAAATAGCTCTACATAAAATGAAGAATTGTGCTCTATCTTTGGAGATCAATATAAAAAAATACAGTAGCTTCCTTTATCATGCACCACAGAGCCAGTTCAGTAGACGCATGCCTTTCTGTCTTCTGTAAATAGATCTCCAGTAACACATTTAAATCACTCTCATTGGAATCTGAACTAAATAATTCCAACAACTTCCAAAAAGATGCCTTTCTAGGCTACTTGATGATCTGAGGAAAATTGCTTTACCTAAAAAAATCCTGTCTTACTTGCATAGCAATTAAAAGGATCTGCTCCAACAAAGGCACAGTCAAGAAAACATCTAAGAAAGTAGGCATTAGTGCATCATTCTTCCGATTATACACGGAAATCAAAGCAGAAGTTGCACACTACCTGAAACCAACTTTAACATCGACTTTGTGGCACACATAAATTAAAGCAAATGAGCAGAGGCTGGAGGCTGCCAGAGGCGTAATAGCGTCCACAAACACCAAAGGTAGTGCCACAACCTCCTTGGAAGCCAGTAAACAGAAGATGTTAATAGTGTCCCACAGAGACAAGTAACTAACCCTTAAGTTCAGTGCCCTAGAAAGCTGCAATCTGTGCTACTAAAACAACTGCAATTGCAAATCTCCTCCAAGGTGTAGGTTGTGAGGCAGAAATATGCTCTGAAGGATAGACCGACATCCCTTGCTCTTCTCTCTTTTTACTATGATGCAAGCAATACTTCTTGCATTTTTGGAGATATATCCCAGATGAGACTTTGATCTTGAAAGGGACCTTGCCCTCAACCCTGGTCCTACACGAAGAAAGGAAGTGAGGTCCCTCTTTCCGAGACCAAAGCAAGTGTTGACTGACTATTCCTCAATGATTTTTTAAGCATCTTCTCACATGTCACAGGATACAGGGCTGCTATTTCTACTGGACGATTAAAGGAAAGCTTGAGAAGGACCAGCCACTAACATATGCTTCAGACAAGTTTTATATGGCTTCCAGTTGAATGACTCTAAAGGAGATCCAATGTCATGATTTCTCAAGATGACAGAAATGCTGACAAGCATCTGATTCACTTACGATCATAGATATGCTGTAGACACACAAAAAAAGAACTGAAGTCACAGGTGCATGCGGTACCATAAATGACAGTCCACATGTCACTTGAGGTGCAGATGCCACCTCAAGTGACATGTGGACCAATGACATTCAGTGCCACCTAGTGCCAATGCAGGTGACAGTTCCAGATCTAGAATGGTGCCCGTGAAGGGAATGATATAAATAATCTTTGTGCATTAATATCCTTTAGAATTAAATACTTAAGGATTAGTCTGGAATACTAGCAGAGATGGGTATACATTTAAACGATGAAATTACCTTGTCACATCATAGGATGAATGAAATGGTACATCTCTATCTACAACTAAGCAATGTAAAGTTAGGCAAGAAAAGGTTATAACTAAAGAAAACATTTCCAATACCTTAAAAAACTAATTTGCTACAATATAAACAACATAATGCAATAGCTCACCAGGAAATTCTTCCTTAAGATTTGAGAAGTTGACATTTGCGTACAGAACAGGTGCAACAGTTGCCATTTCACCTAGTGCTTCTTCTTTTTCCCACTTAAGTGTACTTCGTTGAGCATTAGACATAGTATCTCCTTCCCCCTCCACAACTGGAGCTGGAGGATTCCATGAGTTGTTATCGTTCATTAATGAGCTGAATGGTGGATTCTTGTCCCTGAGAAATCAAACAACATTTCCATCAGGAACAAATGTTTTGTATGTTGGATTAAGAGAAATAACGCTGCAAACATATACAAAGTCTCAAACTTCACGCTACTCACTATAAAAACATCACACACAATGCACTAGTCATACTCAATGTCCCAAGGCATACCTCAACTGTCTTATCAGTGGTCTTTCCAACAGCTTATAAA
Organism: Pleurodeles waltl; assembly: GCF_031143425.1. Taxonomy (NCBI): domain Eukaryota; kingdom Metazoa; phylum Chordata; class Amphibia; order Caudata; family Salamandridae; genus Pleurodeles; species Pleurodeles waltl. The sequence goes on from NC_090449.1 coordinate 628,760,465, forward strand.
TTTCAATCTATTTTTAAAGCAATATCACAAAACAAAAAGGTGGGCACTCCACCAACAACATTCAATAAAAAGGGAAACCTGCACCCCCCAACTTTATCACTGGGACTCTCCCCCCAATTACACCATTTGCCTAGAGATCAGCATGCGTGGTTGGTCATTCACTTCCCTGTGAAGCAACCAGATCCAGGGTAAAGTCTGTCATCTACTATGCCTAATATCATAAATCTCTGTGGGGGCAAGCTCTCTCATTACTGAGCTACTCAATAATGAGCTTCAATTTTCTACTAAACTGGTTTATTTGTCACTCATCTTGTAAGTAACTTCTCATGGCCTAGAATGATTCAGAGCCCGATGAGTAGGGGGTGTGTTGGTCCCATTTGTCCAGCCTTCAATGCAAAGGTGAAGTCCTCAGTGGGGATATCAAACAGGATTGTCCCTGGGTTCCTAGATGGTCAGTCCCACAGATCTGGATTACATTTTATAGCAATGTATCCCCAAAAGGCTAACAATATAGGTCATTACTGCGAAAAGTGCGTGACTGAGCTGACCTCACTGTAGCACCACCAACAGGACTGTGACTTTGAGAGTTCAAATAAGCAAAGGTGCGCAAATATGTAGTGCAACCTATATAGTAGTTCACACTCCTGTGCTTGCCATTAGAAGTTATTAGAGCTAGTGCAGATCTTTCCCCAATGTTTCTGGTCTAAGGTTATATTTAGTTCCATCTCTCATTGCTTCTGTAAGAATTTCTCAAATAGTGCAAGGTCATGTGTGGCCTCTATTTTGACTGATGGCTGTAGGACTCAGTGTCTAATTTGAAGATACTGAAAGTTTTCAGATTCTGGAATGCGATAAGTAGGCTTGATATTTCAAAAGGTCTGATCCTGCCTTGACTGAAATCTGATCTCACTTTGATTGAAGTCCACCTCACCCCATGCAGTCAGAAACTTGTCTGAAAGTGTCAGGCTGGCACAGACCGGTTAGTCCTGCACTAGTAGTTTGGCTAACATACAGGGGGCATCTCTAAGATATGGCTACACTGCACTTACAAAGTCTAAGAACGGACTTAGACACTGTAGGGGTAAAAGGCTCATGCAGCTAAGCCCTCGCCTGTGGTATAGTGCACCCTGCCTTAGGGCTGTAAGTTCTACTTAGAGGGCTGTCTTACCTATGCCACAGGTAGTGTTGTTGACTTTGCCTTTTTTCTCCCCACCAGCACACACAAGGTGCAGAGGCAGTGTGCATGTGCTTGGTGAGTGGTCCCCAAGGGTGGCATAATACATGCAGCAGCCTTTGGGAACCTTCTCTGGCTACAGGGCCCTTGGTACCAGGGGTACCTTTTACAAGGGACTTACCTGTGTGTCATGGGTGTGCCAACTGCAAAAACAAAGGTACAGATTTGGTAAAGAGCACTGGTGGTGGGGCCTGGTTAGCAGGCTCCCAGCACCATTTCAAAGTTGGCATCAACACTAGTCAAAACGTAGGGGGGAGGGGGGGTAACCATGCCAACAATGGCACTTTCCTACCATCTGCAGCACTCAAAGTTGGTGTCAATGTTTTAATAGATTTCTATTGAGACTGGGGTGCACTCGGAAAGTAACAGGTAGCACGTAACTACCGGCAACTTCAGGGCACATAGGGGTTTAGATGAGCACTAGGGGGGCCACAGGTCAGCACCAAATACACACAGGGGCACAGGCGCTGCTGGGTGCAGGGTGTAAACACAGCATTGGGTGCTCAATGCTTTTCAATGGGGGAACCCCGGGGGCACAAAGATGCTGCAGAATGGGTCCATGGAGTTGGCTGGGGAAAACCAAAAGCTGAACAGGTAGGAGAGGAGTCTGCTGGATGTTGCTGGACAGTTTGTCAGATTTTGCAAGGACTGGGGGTTGCGGATGCAGGGGAACCTCTGGGAGTCAAGAATCTTCATTGGATCCGGCCACGGTCGGGGGTGGGGGGTCCTTGAGATTTAGGCTGCAGGTGTAGTCATATTGGTCAGGTGGTGTCAACCCAGGGTGGACTCGAGGTCGGAATCGCCTTGCGACCTCTTCTGGTCCGATGGGCCACCTGGACGCAGCCCATGCGTGTCGGGTGTGGAGAAACAGGACTCACAGACCCAGGAAGGCTCTGGAGTCCTTGTGGAAGGTTTCTTGTTGACAGGGCCACTATCCTCTGGGGTTCTTGGTCCTCTGCTGGGCAGGGGGTCCTCTGAGGGTTTGTAGAGGTTACTGGTTTTGCAGGATGTGACGCATTTTGCATTTTGGTAGCAGAAGTCTTGAAGTTGCGGACATCCCAAGAGGTCTGGGGCCACGTCAGTTGTTGTCTGGAGTCTTAACTGCGGGGGTCAACTCTTCAGTCTTTCTTCGTGAGGTTGCTAGGAATATGAAAAGCACGGTTCAGGGGTGCCCCTAAATTCTAGATTTAGGGATGTTACAGGGGTCAATGGCTACTTGTCCCAATGGCCTGCTGCACCCCTCTTGTGCCTACTCCCTTTGGAGGGGAGGGGGGGGGGGGGGGGGGACACATTCCTACCCCTATTGAATAATGTCCTCCAAAACCAAGATGGAGGATTCTGCTAGGAGGGGTCCACCTCAGCTCTGGGCACCCTAAGGATGGTTCAAGCTGGGGTGTGCACACCTCCTGGTGTTTGCTGATTTTCCTGCCAGACCTACTGCCAAAGGTGGGGCTTGGTCCAAGGGGCAGACATCTTCCCCTAGCTGGAGTGTCCTGGGGCAGTGCAACACGAGGCAGGAGCCTTTGAGGCTAACCACCAAGTGTTGCAGTTCCTGCAGGGGGGAGGTGTGAAGCACCTTCACCCAGAGCAGTCTTTTTTCCTGCCCCCAAATAGCACAAAGGCTCTCACCTCATGAGGTCAGAAACTTGTCTGTTAGTAGCAGGCTGGCGATGACCGGTAAGCTTTACACCAAAAGGTTGTTTGAAATACAGGAGGCATCTCTAAGATGCTGTCTGTGTGAATTTTTGCAATACATCCAACACTGGCATTAGTGTGGGTATATTGAGCTTCAAAGTTTGATACCAAACTTCTGAATCTTCAGTGAAGCCATCATGGAGCTGTGGAGTTGGTAATGACAAACCTCCAGCCCATGCACTTAATATGGCCACACTGCACTTGCAATGTCTAAGAATGAACTTAAACAATATAGGAACATATTGCTCATGCAGCTATGCCCTCAACTGTAATATAGTGCACCCTGCCTTATGGCTGTAAGGCCTGCTAGAGGGGTAAATTACCTATGCCACAGGCAGTGATTTCTGGCAGTGGCAACCTGAGAGGGATGCCATGTTGACATTCCCTTCTCCCCACCAGCACACACAAGCTGCGATGGCAGGATGCATGTGTTTGGTGAGGGTCCCTTAGGGTGGCATAATACATGCTGCAGCCCTTCGGAACCCTCCCTGGTCACAGAGCCCTTGGTACTACTGGTACATTTTACAAGGACATTAGCAGTGTGGCAGGGGTGTGCCAACTGTGGAAGCAATAGAACAGTTTAGGGAAAGAACACAGGCGCTGGAACTGGGTTATTAGAATCCCAGCACACACTCAGTCAAGTTAGCATCAAATAGGCAAAAAGTGGAGGGTAATGCAACAAGGGGCCAGTTTCCTACATATGGGGCCAGGGTAGGGATACCCTGATCCCTAGGCTGCATGTAGGGAACCAGTGAGGCCATCCCCAATACCCAAAACCCCAGCTCAAAAAGAAAAAAACTAATTGCTGTGATCCTGCAAGACTCTGCAGGATCAGGAAAAAAATGTGTAAGTCAAGGCAAATTTTTGTGAGATAATCCTCAGGGAGCCTAGGCCTCAGCCCACAAAATTGTTTTATGGGTGGGGAAAGGAATATGGGCGACTGTCTCCCTCAAGAGGCCCCAAGGAGCCCACTCATGGGCCAGACAAACATTTTTATAGGGAGGTGAGCTGTGCCGCCCCAAACCTGAAAAGGCACTGGGGCAAATTCATTTAAGGGAGGGGCACCACAAGGCCCTCCTCCCTGAGCCACTAATGGCCCCAGGAAGCCAGCAGCTGTGTCCTGGGGTGCCCACCCTCGGGACATAGCTGTTTCCCTGCCCACAGCAGCACAGGGAGGGAAACCTGTGTTTACTCTTGCTTGGCGTGTTCATTTTTACATCTCCCACCACATGGGAGCAAAGACCTGGTCCGCTCTAGCTGGTGGGAGGTTCAAAAACGCCTCGGCCCGGATCTTTTTCTCTAAATATTGCTCCCACCAGCAGGAAGCAGCATTATTAGTTCTTGGTGGACACCAGGGCACCCACCTTTGTTGAGCTGGGTCCAGGGGTGAAGTGGGGGGTCCTGGGCCTGAGGTTGGGGCTAAGTGCCCCTATCCCGCTTTAAAATGCAGCCAGGCCCCAGGGGATAGGGTCCCCGGAACTGAAACAGGCTTGGGGAGGGGGGCTGCGCACCCCTCAGAGGCCCCTGGAGTTGAGGCCCCCAAGTTCAAAACTAGCTCAGGGAGGAGGGCCACGTACCACCCCTCCCTACTGAATAATATAGTATTGGCTTCGGGCGATGGGGTCCCCAGAGCCAAAATCGACTCATGGAGGAGAACCACATGCCTCCACTCCCCCTTTACTGTAGTGTTGCGCCCTGAGCCATTGGGTCCACAGGGCCAAAACTGGCCTGGAGAAAAGGGGGTGGTATGCCACGGGGTGGGGACCCCGTGGCAAAAATCTGCCAAGAGAAGGAGACGCCTGCCATACCTCCCCCCTTAAAATACAGCTAGGACCCGGGAGGATGGGGTTTTCTGGGTTCAAAAATGGCATGGGAAGGAGGGACCATGTGCCCCCCTCCACCTTCAAAATTGAATCAGGCCCTGAAGGGTGGGGCCCCACAAATATCTCACCAGGCCTCCTCCCCAAACAAGCACGCCAGACTGCCGGGGATGAGGTCCCCGGGCTAAAATCAGCCTGGGGATTGGAGCTGCGCCTCCCCATTAGGTTTAAAACAAATAAATAAAACTACTGCATTGGGGGATGGAGCCCCAAGGCCAAGCCCTCTGGCCAACGCCCCATTGAGCATGGCCAAAAGCCGTGCATAGCGTGACACTGACTGGTGTTGGCTGCAAGGCCTGGTCATAGGCTAGGCTCTGCTGCCAAGCGAGCGCACAGTATGGCCAAAGGCCAATGCGTGGCAGGGGTGTTGCATTCACGTATGGTAATTATTACTTTACGTTAAAGAAAAACCTTGGAAATTCACTGAAAGCAATCAAAGGTTAAAGTAACATTATAGTTAGGGGAATTTATCAGTGTTAACATTAATGTATGAACTAAAACAAAAAACAGACATTCACCATGATGTGTTCTATGACATCACTGATGACACCTCAAATGACATAATTGATGACATCACTGTTGGCACCATCCAAGCTTTGTTTTCCTGCATATTGCTGAATAAATTGCTATAGCTCGACACTTAGCATAGTTCACATTAACAATTAACAACAAATAAATGGGAAATCCTCATTAAGTACTATGTGCAATCTGTGTACAACTGTCCAGAGAAAGCCAAAATAGTGAATGTCAATTCCATAACAAATGCCCTACTATGGACAGCTTTTATCTGTATCAAAACCTTGATACACAGTAGAGAACTGAGCAGTGTAAACAGTGTTGAATCTGTGGAGAGAGTTCATTCTATACCACACTGTTTGCTAACAGTGAAACTCTCATGAGAAATACACCACTGAGTATTCAAGAGAATCTACTAAGAACAGTGTTTATCTCTATGCAAAAGCTGTCAAAAAAAGTTTGCTAAAAATATCCAAGATATAAAGGTGCTAAAGATCGCACTACCTGCACCCTTCATACAGTGGTGAAAACTTTACAGATAGCCCTTTTTCTGAAGAAAAACAAGCCTATGTACGTAGGCTGGTATCTGGTGCACATTCTCTTCCAGGTTAAGTGTAAATTATCATGCTGACATGATCCCAATAATAATTAAAGGGTGCTTAGAAAAGTTAGCATCTACTATGTAGAATCTTTACCCTGTTGAAAACATTTTCTGCAGAACCAAAAAGTTGTGCGGCACATAATAAATACAAGCTAACTGTCACTTGAACAGAGTTAATCTTGAATGCAAAGATTTATAATGTGTTCAATACCTCTACACAGCTATGGTGCATTTGGAGTACAAGTGTTATGTAAACACACCCGTTAGCTGCACCCAATGGGTACTAAGATAGTTACCCGCTGCTATGTAAACTATAAAACAAAGTAACACATTCACTGGTTTAAGTCATCAGTGAGGTCATAAATGATGTAATTGGAGAAGTCATAAATGATGTCAAACAAGGTGTCATGCGTGATGTCATATGTTAGGTCATAAGCAGTGCATGACAAGGGTGCAAGTTATAGTTAGTGTTGCTAACTATAACTGGTGAATTTGTGTTTTTTTTTTTTAAACTTTATTGTTGACACTTAAATTCACCTAACCATAAAGTTACTTGAATCTTTGATTTTTTTCAGTGACTAAAATAAAGGTTAAAGTAAAATTATTATTGTCAGGTGAAATGTTCAGTAACAATGCAACATTTTAAACTCTAAAAAACACTGAAATTCACCACTTAAGAGTTATCTCAAATAATTATAAATCATGTCCTATAGTAACTATAAATTTTGTCCTAAGATAACTATAACTCGTGTCCCCATCAAGCACTGTTTTCTCATCAAGAATGTTATTTAAAATGTTGCAGTAATATTATCAGTGATGGCATAGAAGATGTTACAAGTGATGTAATATGTGGGGTAATTAGCAGTGTATGGCGAGGGCGCGATTTATAGTCACCTCAGGGCATGATTTACGTTATTTTACCCTTTTTTTTTGTAAATATCTAGGGTTTTTTAACAAAGTAATATTTTAATACCATGAGTAAAGCCATTCCTCAACCCCTCCCCCCACACGCAAATTGGCCGACACCTTCACAGCAAAACCATCTTGCTCTCCACCCAAATAAATAAATACATTCGTTCATACTGAAGATAATCTATTCATAGCCAACGCGTTTCGTCCTAACGGACTTCTTCAAGGAAACGCCGAAGGGCTTCAGGTCCCTGCTTTGCTTCCCGTGGATGAGCTTTTTTTCTTAAGGCAGAGGTCACCTCAGCGCAGGACACCTTAGGGGCTGTCCTGACTGGTGGGTGACTCCTCCTTGTTTTTCTCTTTATCTCCTCCGGACTTGCAGTCAAAAGTGGGGGCTGTGTCCAGAGCAGCGGGCATTTCCACTAGCTGGGATGCCCTGGGACGCTGTAACAACAGGCATGAGCCTTTGAGGCTCACCGCCAGGTGTTACAGTTCCTGAAGGGGGATGTGAGACGCACCGCCACCCAGTGCAGGCTTTGTTCCTGGCCACAAAGTGACAAAGTCACTCACCCCGTGTGGCCAGAAAGTCGTCTGGTTGTGGCAGGCTGGCAGGAACTTGTCAGCCTAACACTAGGAATTGGACTGGTATACAGGGGGAATCTCTAAGATGCCCTCGGTGTACATTTTTCAATAAATTCCACACTGGTATCAGTGTGCATTTATTGTGCTGAGAAATTTTATACCAAACTTCCCAGATTTCAGTGTAGCCATTATGGAACTGTGGAGTTCGTATGTGACAGACTCCCAGACCATATACTCTTTATGGCTACCCTGCACTTACAATGTCTAAGGTTTGGCTTAGACACTGAAGGGGCATAGTGCTCATGCAACTATGACCTCACCTGTGGTATAATGCACCCTGCCTTAGGGCTGCAAGGCCTGCTAGTCACCCTGACTTACCCATGCCAAAGGCGGTGGGTTGAGGGCATGGCACCGTGAGGGGAGTGCCATGTCGACTATCATTTTCTCCCCACCAGCACACACAAGCTGTGAGGCAGTGTGCTGAGTGAGGGGTCCACAGGGTGGCATAATACATGCTGCAGGCCTTAGAGACCTTCCCTGGCGACAGGGCCCTTGGTACCAGGGTACCAGTTACAAGGGACTTATCTGTGCGCCAAGGGTGTGCCAATTGTGGGAACAAAGGTACAGTTCAGGGAAAGAACACTGGTGCTGGGGCCAGGTTAGCAGGGTCCCAGCATACTTTCAATCATAACTGGCATCAACAAAAGGCAAACGGTTAGGCGGTAACCATGCCAAGGGAGACATTTCCCTACAACCTCCTTTTTGTTAAGTTGTTCTGATTCCACCATTGCAGAGATTTATAAGTTTGGCAGTCCAACAACACTAGATCCTGCAACTCACCCTGTGCCTCAGACCATTGCTGTGAGAGACACAGTTGCAGTGGTCTCATGTTTAGTCTTGCATGCAGTACTATTGCTATACATAATGCAATCATTCCCAATAGTTTCATGATAAATCTTACTGTGTAAGTCTGATTTACCTGGATTTGTGATATGAGGTATTGAAAAGCCTGTATCCTCTGTGGATTTGGGTAGGCTAATGCTGTTTGAGTATTGAGAATTGCACATAGATAAGGATGAATCTGTGCTGGTAGAAGATGACATTTCTGGTCATTGATAGTGAACCCTAATGTGTGTAGGGTATCTATTTGTGTATTGAGTGTGTTGTTGACACTGTATAATAGTGCTGGATTCTATTAGCCAATCGTGTAGATAAGGGAAGACATGTATGTGGTGTCTTCTGAGGGGAGCTGCTACTACAGCTAGACATTTTGTGAACACTCTTGCCTTGGTGCTGTTGTTACCCCGAAGGGTAGTATTTTGAATAGGTAGTGGTTGCCTGATATTACAAACCTTAGGTACTTGGGGTGAGCTGGATGTATAGGAATGTGGAAGTAGGCGTCCTTCAGATCTAACATGATCATGTAGGGGAAAGAGGTTCTGTAGAGTGACCATGTGAAAATGTTCTGACATGATATATAAATTTAGAGGTCGGAGATCTAGAATGGGTCTGAGAGTACCATCAATTTTTGGCATAAGGAAGTATAGTGAATATACTCCTGTTCCTTGCTGTGAGATGGGAACCATTTCTATCGTCCCTTTTCGTAACAGAGATCGTACCTCTGGTTTTAGTATAACTGTGTTCTGGAGAGAGTCTGTGAGAACGAGGGGGAATATTTGGTGGAGTAGAGATGAGTGCTAGGCCAGTGATTGCCAACCTGTGGTCTGGGGACCCCTAGGGATCCACAAAGCCTTCTCAGGGGGTCCACGAGAGCCTAGAAAATTAAAAAATATTAAATATTGACAAATTAGGTCCCCAGCTTCCAGTAATGACTCAGGTGGGGGTCCCCGGATTCCAATGATGATTCAGTGGGGGTCCCTGGGTTCCATTAATGTTAAAGTGGGGGTCCACAGAAATCAAAAGGTTGGGAACCACTGTTCTAGGCAATAACCATTGCGGATAAATGAAAGTACCCACTAATATGTGGTGCTGTTTTGCTAGTGAGAGTGGAATTGTTGCAGTCTTCCTCCCATAGCAGATATGAGAGATTGTGGGATGTTTGAGAAGTCATTGTTTTGTGGGTGTGATATCACTCTTTGAGGCAGTAAACTTTCCTCTGGCTCTGAAGTTTAAGTTTTGTCCTCTGTAAGAGCCTCTAAATGACCCTCCTCAATAATACTGATGCGTCAGTTTTGGATGGGAGGTGGAAGCCTCTGCAGTTTGGGATTTAAAACCTCACCTAAACTGTCGTTTCTGAAAGGAATTCCAAAAAAGTGTGGCATAAAGGGCTTCCATGGCTTTTGCAGTATCTGAATCCTTTCGGAGTTTCTCAATAGTAGTATCTACTTCTGGTCCGAAGAGATGCTGTTTAATCGAAAGGCATGTTAAGCACTGCCTCCTGTATTTCGGGTTTAAAACCTGAGGACCTTAGCCATGCATGTCATCGGATTGTAACACCAGCATTAATACTTCTAGCTGCAGTGTTGACTGTATAGGGCAAATCTAATCTTGTTATTTGTGATAGCTTGTCCCTCTTCTACAATTTGCTGCACTCTCTTTTGGTGTTCCTTGGGTAGATACTGCAAGAATTCTTGCATTTCATCCCAATGTGCCAGTCATATCTTGCCAGCAGGACCTGGGAATTGGCAATACGCCACTGGTTGACTGCTTGTGTAGCTACCCTTTTCCCCGCAGCATCAAATTTTCTACTTTCCTCATTAGGGGGTGGGTTATCCCCTGAAGACTGACTATTAGCCTGTTTCCTGGCTGCACTGACCACAATAGAATCTGGTCGCAGTTGTTGCGTAATATAGACTCTGTTGGTGTGGCTTATATTTTTTTTTATCAATTCTTGGGGTTAGAACCCTAGCTTTGACTGGTTCTTTGACTATATCTGAGTGTCTAAGCATATCAGGAAGCACTGGAAGTGTTTATGGGTAGAGGATAATGTATTAAAAATGAAAACATCTTCCAAAGGTTCTGCATGCATTTGGACCCCATGGTATGCAGCTGCCCTAGATATAACTTGGGTGTAAACTGCACTATCCTCTGGTGGGGATGGTTTAGTAGGGTAAAGATCAGGATCATTGGAAGGTATAGGGTCCGAGTCATACATGTCCCAACGGTCCACTGTGTCTCTCTGTGAATAGGTATGGGAGTGTGATGGTGACAGTAGTGGTGGTAGGGTAGTAGGTGGTGATGAAAAAGAAAGCGAATGTGGTGGAGAAAGATGGAGAGGTGATGGCTTCTCCTTTCATTTAACATTTTTTGCTGGTGGTGGAGCAGTATCAAGAGTCTCTTGAAATGCCAGCTTTCTTTTAGTCTGTGGAGGTGGAGAAGCAATAATTTTCCCACTCTCTTAGTGGATGTGTATTCTTCTCTGCTTATTGTCCATAACCTCTAACATTGGTGGGATATCAGATTCCTCTATTTGATGTTCTGATGTTTTTGTGCCCTTAGAAGATTGTTTAGGGGCTGTTTTGGGTATATGTTTCAAACGCCTTAAATAAAAGCCCTGTCTTTTTTATGTAGAAGGATGTTTTTGGCTCCGAAGTGGTTCCGAGCTGTTTCGGTCCCGAAGATAGTAGCCGAGGTTTTGGCTCCGAAGCTGGACGCAGTAATTTCAGATCCGAAGATTGTAGGCATCAGCTCGATTTGGAGCTACTTATTTTCTTGCTCGACTCCGGCACGGAAACAGGCATGGCCGTTGATGGGGTGACTTGGCTTTTTTCGGCACTGAACCCAAGGGCCGGTCGCCAACTACTTTCTTTCGGGTGGAACCATGGCTTTCCAGCAGTCATGCACCCAAGGCCTTGCTCGATTTTTTTAGAGTGGGTGTAGGGGCAGGTGTACTCACATGCTGTGCCGCTGTGATCAGCTGGGTGTCGTCTTTTGATCCTCGTTCGGAGTCGGAATCTTGAATCGAAACAGCAGTCTGTGCCTGCACCTCCTCTAAGGTGTCGGTGGACTCTGTATATTTCAAGGCCATCTCAAGTCTTCTTGCCCTTTGATCACCCAGTGTCTTTTTCGACCAAAACGAACGGCAAGCTTCACAATCTTCCTCTCAATGTTCAGAAGAAAGGCAAAGATTACATACTAAGTGCTGGTCAGTATAAGGGAATTTTGTGTGTCATCGAGGACAGAATTGGAATGGAGTCCGATCCATCAGGCGATGGCGTGGTAGGCCCGAACAGGCCCAAGAAGGGCGCAAGCGCCCAAAAGGGCATTTTCTGGTGCCAACGGTACTACTGGATCAACTGAAGATGTAAAAGCATTCAAAAACAATACGGACGGTATAAGAAAACAAATATAAAGTTTCCAAATCAAAAGTCTCGGAGCGAGAGGGAACACGTCCGAATCCAACGACGGAAAGAAAACAATCTAACAAAGGAGTCGATGCCCATGTGCACTATCACAGAGAGGAGGAGTCACTCGATCCTGTGACTCGAAAAAAGACTTCTTCGAAGAAAAACAACTTTTAACACTCCGAGCCCAACACCAGATGGCGGGATGTGCACAGCATGTGTATCTGCAGCTACACATGCCATCGAACGGAAAATGTCACTTACCCAATGTACATCTGTTCGTGGCATTAGTCGCTGCAGATTCACATGCTGTGCACATCCCGTCATCTGTTGTTGGGCTCGGAGTGTTACAAGTTGTTTTTCTTCGAAGAAGTCTTTTCGAGTCACGAGATCGAGGGACTCCTCCCATTTCGACTCCATTGCGCATGGGCGTCGACTCCATCTTAGATTGTTTTCCCCCGCAGAGAGTGAGGTAGGAGTTGTATATGCTAGTAATAGTGCCCATGCAATGAAGTGAATACGTATGTACATAATGTAGTTTAAAGTAATATATATATATTTACAAATATACAGATGTTCAAGATCAACTTCTAAATGGCTACAGGCTCCCGGGGAGGCGGGTGGGCGCATGTGAATCTGCAGCGACTAATGCCACGAACAGATGTACACTGGGTAAGTGACATTTTCCGTTCGGTGGCATGTGTAGCTGCAGATACACATGCTGTGCATAGACTAGTAAGCAGTTATCTCCCTAAAAGCGGTGGTTCAGCCTGTAGGAGTTAAAGTTGTCTGAAACAGTGTTCGTAGTACTGCTTGGCCTACTGTGGCTTGCTGTGTTGTTAGCACGTCTACACAGTAGTGTTTGGTAAATGTATGAGGCGTAGACCATGTAGCTGCCTTACATATTTCTGTCATTGCAATATTTCCTAGAAAGGCCATGGTAGCACCTTTCTTTCTAGTTGAGTGTGCCTTTGGTGTAATAGGCAGTTCTCTTTTAGCTTTAAGATAACAGGTTTGAATGCACTTAACTAGCCATCTAGCAATGCCTTGCTTAGAAATTGGATTTCCTGTATGAGGTTTTTGGAAAGCAATAAATAATTGTTTTGTTTTGCGAATTAGTTTTGTTCTGTCAATGTAGTACATTAACGCTCTTTTGATGTCCAATGTATGTAGTGATCTTTCAGCTACAGAGTCTGGCTGTGGGAAGAACACTGGTAATTCTACTGTTTGATTTAAGTGGAACGGTGATATGACTTTTGGTAAAAATTTAGGATTTGTTCGTAGAACTACCTTATGCTTGTGTATCTGAATAAATGGTGCTTGTATGGTAAATGCTTGAATCTCACTTACTCTTCTTAAAGAAGTGATGGCAATTAAAAATGCAACTTTCCATGTTAAGTATTGCATTTCACAAGAGTGCATGGGCTCAAAAGGTGGACCCATGAGTCGTGTTAAGACAATGTTGAGGTTCCACGAAGGAACTGGTGGTGTTCTTGGTGGTATAATTCTCTTTAGACCTTCCATAAATGCTTTTATGACTGGTATTCTAAATAGAGAAGTTGAGTGTGTAATTTGCAGGTAAGCTGAAATTGCTGTAAGATGTATTTTAATGGAAGAAAAAGCTAGCTTAGATTTTTGCAAATGTAGTAAGTATCCTACGATGTCTTTGGCAGATGCGTGTAAGGGTTGAATTTGATTATTGTGGCAGTAATAGACAAATCTTTTCCACTTATTTGCATAGCAATGTCTAGTGGTAGGTTGTTTTATGACCTCCATACATTCCTGTGTAAGGTCTAAATGTCCGAACTCTAGGACTTCAGGAGCCAGATTGCTAGATTCAGCGATGCTGGATTTGGGTGTTTGAACTGTTGTTTGTGTTGCGTTAACAGATCTGGTATGTTTGGTAGTTTGACATGAGGCACTACTGAGAGGTCTAGTAGTGTTGTGTACCAAGGTTGCCTTGCCCATGTCGGTGCTATTAGTATGAGTTTGAGTTTGTTTTGACTCAGCTTGTTTACTAGATATGGAAGGAGTGGGAGAGGGGGAATAGCGTAAGCAAATATCCCTGACCAACTCATCCATAGCGCATTGCCCTGAGACTGATCTTGTGGGTACCTGGATGCGAAGTTTTGGCATTTTGCGTTTTCCTTTGTTGCAAATAGATCTATTTGTGGCGTTCCCCAACTCTGGAAGTAAGTATTTAGTATTTGGGGGTGAATCTCCCATTCGTGGATCTGTTGGTGATCCCGAGAAAGATTGTCCGCTAGCTGGTTCTGAATTCCTGGAATAAATTGTGCTATTAGGCGAATGTGGTTGTGAATCGCCCATGCCATATTTTCTGTGCCAGGAGACACAACTGTGTTGAGTGTGTGCCTCCCTGTTTGTTTAGGTAAGACATCGTTGTCATGTTGTCTGTTTTGACAAGAATGTGTTTGTAGCTTATTAAGGGTTGAAATGCTTTCAGCGCTAGAAATACTGCCAATAGTTCTAAGTGATTTATGTGAAACTGTTTTTGGTGAGTATCCCATTGTCCTTGGATGCTGTATTGATTGAGGTGTGCTCCCCACCCTATCATGGAGGCATCTGTTGTTATTACGTATTGTGGCACTGGGTCTTGGAAAGGCCGCCCTTGGTTTAAATTGATACTGTTCCACCACTGAAGCGAGGTGTATGTTTGGCGGTCTACCAACACCAGATCTAGAATTTGACCCTGTGCCTGTGACCACTGTGATGCTAGGCACTGTTGTAAGGGCCGCATGTGCAACCTTGCGTTTGGGACAATGGCTATGCATGAGGACATCATGCCTAGGAGTTTCATCACCCTTTTGACTTGTATTTTTTGATTTGGATACATGGCCTGTATTACATTGTGAAATGCCTGAACCCTTTGTGGACTTGGAGTGGCAATCCCTTTTGCTGTGTTGATTGTCGCCCCTAAGTATTGCTGTGTTTGACACGGCAGAAGGTGTGACTTTGTGTAGTTGATTGAGAAGCTAGTTTGTGTAGGGTTTCTATGACATACTTTGTGTGTTGTGAACACCTTTCTAGAGTGTTGGTTTTGATTAACCAATCGTCTAGGTACGGGAGCACATGTATTTGCTGCCTTCTGATATGTGCAGCTACGACTGCTAGGCACTTTGTAAAAACTCTGGGCGCAGTTGTTATTCCGAATGGCAACACCTTGAATTGGTAATGTGTTCCTTGGAACACAAACCTTAAGTACTTTCTGTGTGAAGGATGTATCAGTATATGGAAATATGCATCCTTTAGGTCTAGTGTTGTCATGTAGTCTTGTTGTTTGAGTAGTGGGATTACGTCTTGTAATGTCACCATGTGAAAGTGATCTGATTTGATGTAGGTATTTAATGTTCGGAGATCTAATATAGGTCTCAGAGTCTTGTCTTTTTTGGGTATGAGAAAGTACAGAGAGTAAACTCCTGTTCCTTTCTGGTGTTCTGGTACTAATTCTATTGCTTCTTTTAGTAGTAATGCCTGAACTTCTAGTCCTAGAAGATCTATATGTTGTTTTGACATATTGTGTGTTTTCGGTGGCACGTTTGGAGGGAATTTGAGAAATTCTATGCAATAACCATGCTGGATAATTGCCAGTACCCAAGTGTCTGTTGTTACCTCCTCCCAATGTTTGTAAAATTGTCTTAGTCTCCCCCCCACAGGTGTTATGTGTTGGGGATGTGTGACTTGGAAGTCACTGTTTGTTTTGAGGGGTTTTGGGGCTTTGGAACTTCCCTCTATTTTTTGGGAATTGTGCCCCTCTATATTGCCCCCGAAAACTTCCCCGCTGGTATTGGCTTTGATAAGTGGGTCTTGCTTGTGAGGTTGTGGCCTCTGTAGGTTGACCTCGAAACCCTCCCCTAAATGGTGTTTTGCGAAATGTGCCTCTGCTTTGTGGGGAGTAGAGTGCGCCCATGGCTTTTGCGGTATCAGTATCTTTTTTGAGTTTTTCAATAGCAGTGTCGACTTCCGGCCCAAACAACTGCTGTTCATTAAAGGGCATATTCAGCACAGCTTGTTGTATTTTCGGCTTGAATCCTGACGTACGCAACCATGCGTGTCTCCTTATTGTTATTGCAGTATTTACTGTCTTTGCAGCTGTATCTGCTGCGTCCATTGATGACCGGATCTGATTATTGGAGATACTTTGTCCTTCTTCTACCACTTGTTGTGCCCTTTTCTGGAACTCTTTGGGTAAGTGTTCTATGAAATGCTGCATTTCGTCCCAATGAGCTCTATCGTATCTTGCCAAAAGTGCTTGTGAATTGGCAATACGCCATTGGTTTGCTGCTTGTGCTGCAACTCTTTTACCCGCAGCATCGAATTTGCGACTCTCCTTGTCTGGAGGTGGTGCATCTCCCGAGGTATGAGAGTTTGCTCTCTTGCGAGCTGCCCCAACAACCACAGAATCTGGTGTTAATTGCTGCGTAATATAAACAGGGTCTGTTGGTGGTGGCTTATACTTTTTTTCCACCCTTGGAGTTATGGCTCTGCCTTTAACAGGCTCCTGAAATATTTGTTTTGAATGTTTTAGCATTC
Source organism: Pleurodeles waltl (assembly GCF_031143425.1). Classification (NCBI taxonomy): domain Eukaryota; kingdom Metazoa; phylum Chordata; class Amphibia; order Caudata; family Salamandridae; genus Pleurodeles; species Pleurodeles waltl. The sequence continues at coordinate 628,776,737 of NC_090449.1, forward strand.
CTGGGAGCATAGGTAAGCTTTGGTATTGGCTATGAGTGGAGGAGAGTGTATTAAATAAAAAGTCATCCTCAATTGGTTCTGAATGCAAGGTGACGTTATGAAACGCAGCTGCCCTTGAGACCACCTGCGTGTAGGATGTACTGTCTTCAGGTGGCGACGGCCTTGTAGGGTAACAGTCTGGGCTGTTATCTGATACAGGAGCATCATAAAGGTCCCATGCATCAGGATCATCTTGACTCATTGCAGTATGAGTCGGAGATTGCATCAGTGGTGTAGTGGCTACCGGTGATGTATGCATTGATGGTGGTGGAGATGGTGGTGGAGTTGTTTGTTTTGCCACCTTTGCCTGTGGCTGCTTGTCCTTTTCTTGAAAGGCAAGTCTTCTTTTCATCTTAATTGGGGGAAGAGTGCTTATCTTCCCTGTGTCTTTTTGAATGTGGAGCCTTTTTGAGTGTAGTCCGGCTCAACAGTTTGAAGTTCCTCTCCGAACTTATGTCCTTGCATCTGGGAGTACAATCCTTGTTCCTCTGTGTAGGAACCTGTTTTCGGTTCCGATGCTGGATGTTTCGGAATCGAAATCTTTTCGGTCACCTTTTTGGGCTCCGAGGCAACCTTCTTTATTTTCGGCGTCGTGGTTTCTCGGTGCCGAACCATTTCGGTGCCACTGTCTCGGTGCCGAATCTGTTCGGGCCGGTATCTTGGGCCCGAGATTGCTGTGTGGCGGTATCTCGACCGTCTTACTACAACAGGCACAGGCTTCCGGGGAGGACGAATCTGAATCTACAGCACCACATGCCACGAACAGTGTCTACTAATTAAGTAACATTTACCGTTCAATGCATAAGTAGCTGTAAATACACATACTTTGCATAGACTATAAAGCAGTCCCCTCCTAAATTAAGGGGTCACTAACCTGTAGGAGTTAGAGAAGTTTAAAACAGTGTTCTAAGCACCACTTGTCCAACATTTGTTTGTTGGCGAGATAATACATCCACACAGTAATGTTTAGTAAATGTGTGTGGTGTAGACAATGTGGCAGCTTTACATGTGTCTGCCATTGGTCTATTTACTAAGAATGCCATTGAAGCTCCTTTTTTTCTAGTGGAATATGCTTTAGAGGTTACTGGTAACTGTCTTTTAGCTTTAAGATAGCAAGTTTGAATACACCTTACTATTCATCTAGCTAATCCATTTTTTTTAAATTGAATTACCTATGTGAGATTCTGAGAATGCCTCAAAGTAAGTTGTTTGGATTTTCTGACATGTTTTGTTCTATCCATATAGTACATGAGAGCTCTTTTAACATCAAGGGTGTGATGAGCTCTTTCAGCCACTGAATCTTGCTGTGGAAAGAAGACTGGCTATTCCACTGACTGACTGATATGAAAAGGTGAAACTACCTTTGGTAGGTATTTTTGATTTAGTTTAAGAACTAATTTGTCTTTAAGGATTTGAATGAAGGGTTCTTCTAAAGTGAATGCCTGAATTTCGCTAACTCTTTTTAAAGAAGTAACTGCTACTAAGAAAGCAACTTTCCATGATAGAAACTGTAGAGTACAAAATGCATGGGTTCAAATGGTGGCCCTCATACGTCTTGTGAGTACAATATTAAGATTCCACACAGGGGCTGGAGGAAATCTACGTGGAATAACCATTTTAAGACCTTCCATAAAGGCCTTTATAGCAGGAATCCTGAACAGGGAAATAGGTTGTCTATTTTGAAGGTAAGCAGCTATAGATAAATGAATTCTAAAAGATTAATATCCCAGATTTGTTTTTTGTAAGTGTAAAAAATAGCAGAAGATATCTTGTGCTGAAGCTTTAAGTGGATCAATAGTTTTCGGTTGACAATAGTAGACAAACTCTCCCATTTAGCTGTGGGTTTGCGTGCTTCTTTTAGAATATCCATACATTCACATTGAAGTTGTAAATAGCCAAACTCTATGACTTCAGGAGCCAAATCGCCAGGTTGAGTGTACTGGAGTTTGGATGTCTGATTTGGCCTTTCCTTTGAGTCAACAAATCTGGTCTGTTTGGCAGTTTGTGATGTGGTACTACAGACAGGTCGAATAGTGTTGTGTTCCAATGTTGACGTGCCCATGTGGGAGATGGGAGTATCATAGTGAGTGAGGTTTGTTTCACCTTTTTTTTTTTATATCAGAGATGGAATTAGTGGGAGAGGTGGAAAAGCGTAAGCAAATATCCCTGGTCAGTTCATCCATAGAGCATTGCCCTTGGATTGAGGGTGTGGGTACCTGGATGCAAAGTTTAGGCATTTTGCGTTTTCTTTTGTGCCAAAAAGGTTAATGTCTGGGGTCCACCACATTTGGAAGTATTGTTGAATTACTTGTGGGTGAATTTCCCATTCGTGGACTTGTTGCTGCATCCTGCTTAAGAGGTCTGTTAGTTGATTGTGAATACCTGGAAGATACTCTGCTATTAATTGAATGTGATAGTGAATTGCCCAGTTCCAAATTGTCTGTGCTAAAAGGGACAATTGAGTTGAGTATCTCTGACCCCCCCACCCCCTTGTGTGTGATTTGTGTCTGAAAAGCTTTGAGTGTTAGGAATACTGCTAGTAATTCCAAGTAGTTAATGTGATAAGTCTGTTGAATTGAGTCCCATCCCCATAGTGAGGCTGTTGAGATGTTCTCCCCAACCTATCAGTGATGCTTCTGTTGTGTAGAACAAGGTCCTGAAAGGGCTGCCCCTTTGCTAGGTTGCTGTAATTCCACCATTGCAGAGAGCAGTGAGTCTGGCGGTCCACCAACACTAGATCCTGAATTTGACCGTGTGCTTGAGACCATTGTTGAGAAAGACACTGATTTAGTGGTTGCATGTGCAGTCTTGCATTTGGGGCTATGACTATGCATAAAGCCATAGTTCCAAATAGTTTCATCCTTATCTTTACTTTATAAGAGGTTGTATTGTAGTTGGGATATGAGATTGTGAAACGCTTGGATCCTCACGGGGTTTGGATATGCTATTCCTGATTGAGTGTTCAGAATTGCTCCCAGATACAGTTGTATCAGTGATAGTTGCAGGTGAGATTTGTGGTAATTGATTGTGAATCCTAGATTGTGTAGGATGTCTATGGTATCTGGAGTATGTTGTTGACAAATGTGAAATGTACTGGGTTTTATGAGCCAGTCGTCTAGATATGGGAAGACATGTATGTGTAGTCTTCAGAGGAATGCTGAAACCACTGCTAAGCATTTGGTGAACACCCTTGGTGCTGTTGTTACCACCAATGGTAGCACTTTGAATTGGTAGTGCTTTCCTGCTATGACAAATATTAGATATTTTCGATGTGCTGGATGTATGGGAATGTGGACATAAGTATCCTTGAGGTCTAATGAGGTCAAATAATTTTGTTTTTGTTGTCAGGGAATTGTTAGACCTGGCAGCTTTTTGCTGTGTCTCCCATGTCTTTTTGCCTTCAGTTTTTATGCTTTACTGTGCTCTACTTTTGTTGTTTATTGTCTCTGCGCACTTTATCACTGCTGACCAGTGCTAAAGTGCAAATGCTCCCTATGTAAATTGTACTGTTGATTGGTTTATGCATGAGTGGCATAGTTGAAAGTCTCTAGAGGTGCACAGGGCCTGTAAATCAAATGCTACTACTGAGACTGCAGCACTGATTGTGCCACCCACATAAGTAGCCCTGTAAACATGGCTCAGACCTGCCCATGCAGTGTTTGTGTGGGAAGTTTTAAACTGCCAGTTCGACCTGGCAAGTGTACCCACTTTCCAGGCCCAAACCTTCCCTTTTTATACATGTAAGGCACCCCCTAAGATAGGCCCTAGGCAGTCCCATGGGCAGGGTGCAGTGCATTTAAATGGTAGGACAAGTACTGGTATTTTTTACATGTCCTAACAGTGAAATACTGCAAAATTCAGGTTTCACGGTTGCAAGGCCTATCTCTCTCAAAGGTTAACATGGGGGCTGCCTTTAAATAACTTTAAAACACATTTCCTTTGAGAGCAGATAGAAATGTGGAGTTTAGGGTCTCTGAACTCACAATTTAAAAAATACACTTTTTAGTGAAGTTTGTTTTTGGATTGCGAGTTTGAAAATGCCACTTTTAGAAAGTAGGCATTTTCTTGCTTAAACCATTCTGTCACTCTGCCTGTTTGTGGATTCCCAGTTTGGGTCAGTTTGACAGTTGGGCTGTTTTTACCCCTCCTCTAGACAGTGACACAAAGGGAGCTGGGGTGTGGCCTGCATATCCTGATGAGACATCTGAGCTAGAGTGGAGGGACAAGTGGTCACTTGCACCTGAAAGGACTGTGCCTGCCCTCACACAATGCAGTCTCCAACCCCCTGTTGTGTGTCTGGGGCTATAAGTATTAGACCCCAAACCCCAGACTTGTAGAATCTTTCTGGAATCAAGAGGAACCTCTGCCCAGGAGAGGGGCTGAAGAGCTGAAGGAGGAGTACTGTCCCTTTGCTGTGTTGCTTTGCTGGACTGGCCTGCAGTTGCAGCTTCTGCCTGAAGAGAGTGCAAAGGGAGAACTTTGCTGTGTATCCTGCTTGAGAAGGTTCTCCAAGGGCTCAGAGTAGAGCTTGCCTCATGTTGGAAGTCTCAAGGACATCAAAAACTTCAATTTATTCGACCTGCAGCACTGGGAACTATGTGGTTTGTGCTGTCAAAGAAGAAAAACCACTGCAACGCTGTCATTAAAGCCGCTGGACTGCACAGTGACCTGTCACCGCCGTACAGAGCCGCACTGCCCTGCGACCCTGGTCTCACCGATGCTGTCATCAGACAACTTCAACAAGCCACTGCTCACAGCGCGACCTTTGGGCCCTGCACTCCGGTATCGCCTTGCTCACCCCGCAGCATGGTCATTCCCGATGCTGCTGCTCCTGCTGACACTTGCGCCGCTGCCTGCATTGTTGCCTGTGGATACCGCTCGTGAGGAGCGTGAAGCACCGTCCAGTCCCTCACCGCAGTCCCGGTCTACCAATGCCAGCACCATCTACTCCAGTGTCGTCACTAGGCATTCTGCCTGCACCATGGCCTGTGGACACCGCTCATGAGAGTCACGAAGCAGCATCCCATCCCGCCAGCTTGGGCCTATCGATGATATTGCTTCAGCAATGATGACACCACTGCCTGCACTGTGATCTGGTGACACCGCACGTCCCACCGCCCCGCTTCACACCGCAGCCCTGGTCTCACCACTGCCGCTGGACTCTGTCACCGAGCCTCTGCCTGCACCTTGACTGGTGGGCACTGCATGTCGTATTGTCCCGCTTCACACCGCAGCCCCGTCACCATCCACGCCAGCGCTCCTGACTTCATCAGCCCTAAGTTCGATCCACAACACTTGTGACTTCAAGGGCCTGACTACTCCAACAGTAACTACGGAACCGATACTACAATGCCGCTCACCGCGAGGATCACAATGCTCTACAATTCCTGACATCGTAGCTGGCCTGCGACGCCGCGTCAGCCTGAAATGTTGGCTTTGTTGATCATGATGCCCCGATAGTCCCAGGTGGAGCTATCGACTGCAATGAACCCTATTTTTGAGTAATTCTTGTAGAATTCATATATTTATTACTGTATGATGGATTTTTATCATATTTGGTCTTGTTTTACAAAGATAAATATTGGCTATTTTTCCAAACTTGTATGCTGTTCTTTTGTAGTGTTTTCACTGTATTACTGTGTGTTATGGGCAAATGCTTTACACATTTCTTCTGAGACAAGCCTGACCGCTCGTGCCAAGCAACCAAGGGGGTGAGCAGAGGTTATTTGAGCGGGTAGCTCCCTTATCCTGACTAGAGTGAGGGTCCCTATTTGGACAGGGGGCAAACAGACTGCCAACTAGAGACCCCATTTCTAACAGGAATGATGTCTTGTAGAGTGACCATATGAAAGTGTTCTGAAAGGATGTATAGATTGAGAGGTCTGAGATCTAGAATTGGTCTATGAGTACCATCTTTCTTTGGTATGAGGAAGTATAGCGAATATACTCTGGATCCCTGTTGTGATATATGCACTATCTTGATGGCTCCTTTGAGTAGTAGTGATTGTACCTCCTGTTTAATTAAGTGAGATGTTCCTGAGTAACTGAGTGAACAAGGGGGTATGTTTGGTGGAGTAGAGATGAGATCTAGACAATAGCCATGTTGCATAAGTGATAGAACCCTTTGATCTGTGGTGATGCTGTACCATTGAGGGTAAATATTTACTAGCCTTCCTCCCACAGGAGATGTATGCTCTGTGGGGATTTCTAAGAAGTCACTTTTGTTGAGGTAGAGGAACCTCTTGGAGCGGCTGATTTACCTCTTCCTCTATAATTATATCCTTTATAAGAGCCTCTGAATGAACCTCGGTTATAGAAGTGTGGCCCTTGTTTTTGTTGTGAGGTGGATGGTTCTGTGGTTGATGGTTTGACAACACCAATAAATCAATAAATGAGGCCTATGAAAATGGCCTCTAGTGGGTGTGGTGTATAATGCACCCACAGCTTTAGCTGTCTCTGAGTCCCTTTTGAGCTCATCTATTTTGGTAACAACCTCTGGCCCAAATAAATGTTCTTTATCAAAGGGCATGTTTAATATGACTTGCTATCTCTCTGGCTTAAATCCTGAAGCTCATAGTCATGCATGTCTCCTGATTATATTGCTGGTGTTGACTCCCCTTGCCGCTATATCAGCTGCATCAGTAGCACACCTAACTGCATTGTTAGAAATAGCCTGTCCTTCTGCTACTATCTGTTGCCCCTTTTTTGATGTTCCGGTGGAAGATGTTGTAACATGTCTTCCATTTGATCCCAATGAGCCCTATCATACCTTGCTAGGAATGCTTGGGAATTTGCAATCCTCCAGTGGTTGGCAGCTTGAATAGCAATTCTTACTTGCTGCATAAAATGTTCAACTTTCTTTGTCTGGAGGAGGAACATCTCCTCTAGACTGGCTACTCGCTGGTTTTCTTGCTGCACTTACCACTACAGAATCAGGTGGTAATTGTGCCCTAATAAAAACTGGATCAGAAGGTGCACATTTGTATTTCTTATCAACCTTGGGTGTAATGATTCTTGCTTTTACAGGTTCTTTAAAAATGTCTTCAACATGTGTAAGCGTACCTGGAAACATAGGGAGACACTGGTACTCTTTCTGGGTGGATGTTAAAGTATTAAACAAAAAATCATCCTCAATGGGATCTGTATGTAATTGTACATTATGATATGCAGCTGCCCTGGCTATAACTTGATCTGGATCATTGGGTAGAATGGGATCTGTGCCATATGTATCCCATGGGTCTACCTCTTCTCAAGGATCAATTAATTATTCCTATGTGGTGATGCAGATGATGCCTGTCTAGAGAACTGTGTTGAGTGGTGGTGGGGTAGAAGGAACGGAAGGAAACTGTGGTGGTGAAGGATGAGGTTGTTGCGCTGCCGTTTGGTTCTCCTTCTGTTTAAGGACTCTGACAGGTAGAGGCCCAGCGTCTAAAGCCTCTTGAAAAGTCTGTTTTCTTTTAATTGCTGGAAGAGGAGAGGCTATGACCTTTCCTGTTACCTTGTGTATATGAATTTTTCGCTGTTTAGCGTCCATAACCTCTAATATAGGTTGTATCTCAGATGACTCCTCAGTAGCTGGAGAATGTTCACTACTGGCAGCTTTCGATTCCAAAGGTCTGCGAACAGAATGCATGACTCGGACAGAAAATGTCAGCTCCGAAAGTGCTGTTATTTTTTTCTGCTCTGAGGTGGAAAAGTCTGATGTTCAGATTGTTACCGAAACAGATGTGGCAGTGCTGAATGCACTTTGGTCTTTTGTTTCGGTGCTGAACCGGAGGGTTGGGCATCTGAAGGAATTTTTTGGGTGTGACCATGGCTCAAAGGCAGTGGAGGACCAAAGACCGATGCAGGAGTCTTTTTAACTGTCTTTGTTTGGTGTGACTGGGCTGGTGTACAAACAAACTGCACCGGTGGGATGGACTGGCTGTCGACCCGAAGCCGAATATGCAATGGAAACGGCTACACGCTGTGCTACTACTTCTTGCGTATGATCTTCTCCAAAGATGTTGGGTGTGTGTTCTGACAACTTGGATGCCATCTAAAGTGCGAGGTAGCCCTTAAGGGCGTGAAATTGACACAGACGATTGCAATCGGATCGACTATAAAAGTGGAAAACGCGATCAAAACTATACCGATGTTTATAGGAAGTTATAAGAAAGTTCAGAAGATACCGAACCGAGATGTCCCGGAGCAAGAGGAAACAAGTCCGAACCCAACAGCGGAAAGAAACGAGAGGAGGAGTCCCTCTATCCCATGACCCAAAATCCTTCTATTAAGAAAAACAACACAAGATGGAGGACTTATGCAAAGTATGTGCATCTATATCTTCACGCCATATATACAGACACACAGAAATGTCACCACCAAGTGTACATCTGTTTGTGGCATGTAGTGCTGCAGATTCACATGCTATGCATAGCTCTTCCGACATCTAGTTTTGGGCTAGGAGTGTTACAAGTTGTTTTTCTTCAATGAAGTATTTTCGGAGTCACAGGATTGAGTGACTCCTCCTCTCGGTTCCATTGCACATGGGCATCGACTCTGTTGTTAGATTGTTTTCGCGCAGAGGGTGAAGGAAGGAGTGATCGAGTATAGAAATACAAAGAGATGTCCATGCAAATGTAAATGTATATACATATGTACAAATGTTGAAAACTTAAACGACTACAGGCTTCCAGGGAGGAGGCAGGGTGCATGTGAATCTGCAGCATTACATACCACGAACAGATGTACACTGGGTCAGTGACATTTTCCGTTCGATGGCATGTGTTGATGCAGATATACATGCTATGCATAGACTACAAAGCAGTTAGACCTCCCAAAAAAGCAGTGGCTAGCCTGTAGGATTTGAAGTTGTTTGAAATATCATTTTTAAGATAGCTTGGCATACAGTGGCTTGTTGCTGTGAGGACACATCAACACAGTAGTGTTTTGTACATGTATGAGGGGTTGACCATGTAGCTGTTTTACATACATCAACCACTGGTAGGTTTCCTAAAAAAAAGTAATTGAAGAACCTTTCTTTCTTGTAGAATGTGCCTTAGGAGTGATTTAAAGTTGTCTCTTTGCTTTGATATAACATGTTTGTATACCTCTAACAATCCATCTTGCTAAACCTTGCCTGTATGTGGTTGTTGGAAAGCAACAAAAAGTTGTTTTGTTTTCCTAAAAGGTTTAGTTCTGTCTATGTAGTACATAAGAGCTCTTTTGAGATCAACGGTATGAAGAGCTCTTTCTGCCACACAATCTAACTGTGGAAAGAAGACTGGCAATTCCACTGTTTGATTGATGTGAAATGGAGATATACTTTTGGTAGAAATTTTGCATTTGTTCTTAGTACAACCTTATGTTTGTGCACTTAGAAAAAAAGTTCTTCAAGAGTGAATGCTTGTATTTCACTAACTCTTCTTAAAGAAGTAATAGCTACAAGGAAGGCGACCATCCATGTTAAAAATTGAATTTGGCAAGAGTGCATGGGTTCAAAAGGTGGTCCCATGAGTCTGGTAAGTACAATATTTAAATTCCATGATGGATCAGGTGGTGTTCTGGGTGGAATAATGTGTTTTAATCCTTCCATGAAGGCTTTGATAACAGGAACTCTAAATAGAGAAGTATGTTGAATAGTCTGTAGGTATGCAGATATTGCAATAAGGTGTATCATGATGGATGAGAAAGCCAAATTTGATTTCTGCAAATGAAGTAAACAGCATACAATATCTTGTATAGATGCAGTAGCTGGATCTATTCTCTTAGACTGACAATAGTAGACAAATCTTTTCCACTTGTTTGCGTAGCACTGTCTAGTAGTAGGTTTTCATGCTTGTTTAATTACTCCCATACATTCTGATGGAAGATTTAAATAACCAAACTCAATGACTTCAGGAGCCAAATCGCTAGATTGGCTGCCTGATTTGACCTTTGTTTTGTGTTAACAAATCTAGTCTGTTTGGGAGTTTGGAGTAAGAGAATACTGATGGGTCTAGTAGTGTTGTGTACTAAGGCTGGTGTGCCCATGTTGGTGCTATGAGTATCATGTTGAGTGACGTTTGACAATTTGTTGACTAGAAATGGAAGGAGTGGGAGAGGGGGAAAAGCATAAGCAAATATCCCGGACCAATTGATCCACAGAGCATTGCCTTTGGATAGGGGATGTGGGCGTCTGGATGCAAAATTTTGGCATTTTGCGTTTTCGCGTGTTGTAAATAGATCTAGGTCTGGTGATCCCCACTTTTGAAAGCACCATTGAAGCACTTAGGAGTGACTCTCCCATTTGTGTGTCTGCTGGTGATTTCTGCTGAGGAGATCTGCCAACTGATTGCCTATCCCTGGAATATATTGTGCTATTAAATGAATTTGATTGTGAATTACCCATTTCCAAATTGTTTGAGCTAGAAGGGACAGCTGAGATGAATGTGTTCCTCCTTGTTTGTTGAGATAATACATGGTTGTAAGGTTGCCTGTTTTTATGAGACCATTCTTGTGTTTGAGAAGAGGTTGAAATGCTTTTAGGGCAAGGAACACAGCTAATAATTCTAAGTGGTTTACGTGTAGCTGTTTCTGTTTGATATCCCATTGTCCTTGAATGGTCTGATTGTTTAGGTGAGCCCCCCAACCGATCATTGATGCATCTGTTGTAATTATGGTCTGAGGCACAGAGTCTTGAAACGACTGCCCCTTCATTACATTGCTGCGATTCCACCATTGAAGGGACATATGTGTTTGGCAGACCATCAACACTAGATCTTGAAGTTGACTGTGTGCTTGTGACCATTGTTGTGCAAGGCACTGTTGTAAGAGCCTAATGTTTAACGTTGCATGTGGGACTACTGCTATGCAAGATGCCATCATTCCTAGACTCTTCATGATAAATCTTACAGTGTATTGTTGATTTGGGTGTATGAGTGGTATTACATTTTGGAAAGCTTGTATCCTTTGTATATTTGGATAAGCTAGAGCTAGTTGAGTATTTAGGATAGCACCTAGGTACGGTTGTACTTGTGCTGGTTGAAGGTGTGACTTTTGGTAGCTTAGAGAGAACCCTAGTGTGTGCAGAGTTCTAACACATAACAAGTGTGTTTTTGGCTTTGTGTAAGATTGCTTGATTTTATCAGCCAATCGCCTAGATATGGAAAGACATGAATGTGTTGTCTTCTTAAGTAAGCTGCTACTACTGCTAGACACTTTGTGAACACTCTTGGAGCTGTTGTTATGACAAATGGCAACACCTTGAACTGGTAGTGTTTTCCTGCTATGACAAACCTGAGGTATTTTTTGTGAGCTGGGTGGATGGGTATGTGGAAATACTAATCTTTGAGATCTAAACAGTCATAAAATATTGTTTTTGTAGTAGTGGAATAACATCTTGCAGAGTTACCATGTGAAAATGCTCTGACAGGATGTATAGATTGAGGGGCCTGAGATTTGATATGGGCCTGAGGGTGCCATCTTTTGGGGGAATTGGGAAGCATAGTGAGTATACTCCTGTTCCTTTTTGAGACTGTGGAACTAATTATATTGCTTGCTTTAACAGTAGAGATTGTACTTCTTGTTGTAACATAACTATATGTTCAGGGGACAACTTGTGACATTGTGGTGGAATGTTTGGAGGGGTGGAAATTAGTTCTAGGCAATAGCCATTTTGGATAATTGATAATACCCAGTTGTCTGTGGTAATATGTTGCCAATGAGAGTGTAAGTGCTGTAGTCTCCCCCCCACAGGAGATGTGTGGAGTGGAAGGGAGGGAAGGAAGTCACTGTTTAGGCTGTGATGTTGTTTTTTTAGAGGTGTGGAATTTACCTCTATTTCTGAACTACTGACCTCTATAGGATCTTCTAAACCCACCTTGTTGATTCTGGGTTTGTTGTGATTGCTTTGTTTGGGAGATGGAAGCCTGTGAGGATTGTGGCTTAAAACCTCTTTGAAACTGTGGTCTGCGAAAGCAACCTCTCTATGGGGTGGTGTATAAAGCGCCCATTGCTTTGGCAGTATCCGAGTCCTTCCTCAGCTTTTCAATAGTAGTGTCCACTTCTGGTCCAAAGAGGTGCTTTTTATCAAAAGGCATATCAAGTATAGACTGTTGAATTTCTGGTTCAAAACCAGGGGAGCGCAGCCATGGATGTCTTCTGATTGTGATGGCAGTGTTTATACTCCCTGCAGCTGTCTCAGCAGCATCAAGGGCGGATCTTATCTGATTATTGCTAATCGCTTGCCCCTCTTCTACAACTTGCTGTGCCCTTTTCTGGTGCTCTTTTGGGAGATGCTGTATAATATCCCACATTTCATCACAATGGGCCCTATCATACCTGGCTAAGAGTGCCTGAGAATTTGCAATTCTTCACTGATTTGCTGCTACTGTAGCAACTCTTTTCCCTGCTGCGTCAAATTTTCTACTCTCCTTATCGGAGGTGTCTGCGTGTTTAACCATGACTGGTAACATTGGAAGACACTGGTACCTTGAATATGTAGAAGACAGTGTATTAAATAAGAAATCTTCTTCTAATGGCTCCGAATGCATGGTTACCCCATGATAAGCTGCTGCCCTGGATATTACTTGGGTGTATGCAGTGGTATCTTCTGGAGGAGGTGGTTTTCATGGGTAAATATCTGGGTCATTATCTGGGATGGGATCAGGGTCATAGAGATCCCATGGGCTTCCTTGTGAATATAAAGAATGTGTTGGAGAAGGCAGAGGTGGTGGGCTGTTGTGAGGTGAGAAAGATAATTGTGGAGATTGAGGAGGAGAAGTATGGAGAGGTAGTGGCCTATCCTTTTATTTTTGCACCTTTGCTGGTGGCTGTACAGAGTCCAGTTCCTCTTGGAAAGCCAGATTTTTTTTGTCTTTAAAGGAGGTGCAGTGATAATTCTTCCTGTCTCCTTATGGATATGTATTCTGGATTGTCTCTCATCCATAACCTGTAAAATTGGTTCAATTTCAGGCTCTTCCTCAGAAATCTTTTGAGATTCTCTCTATTTTTTTGATAGTCCTTGTTCCTCTGTTTATGAGGACTTTTTCGCCTCCAAAGTGTGTTGTATTTTCGGTCCCGAAAAGGTAGTCTAAGGTCTTGGCTCCGAAGCCAACGGCTGAATTTTCGACTCCGAAGAATGGGCTCTTTAACTGGAATCCGAAACGGCGCCTTTAACAGATTTACTCGACTCCAAAGTAGACTGAGGAGTGGCCTTTTTTTGGCGCCGATCCCCAACAGTCTTTTTTTGGGCCGAACCATGGCCTTCCGGAAGTGGTGTACCCAAGGCCTTTAAATGTTTTTGTGCAGAGGTGTAGGGACAGACGTACTCACATGCTGGCCAGCTGTGATGGGTCTGTCGTCTTCCGAATCCTGTTCGGAGTCTGTGTCTCGGATGGACACTGCTGTCTGCGCCTGCTCTTCTTCCATGACGTTGAGATGTTCGCTGCTTTCGATGCCATTTTGAGTCTTCGGGCTCTGCGATCTCAAGGGTCTTCTTTGATCAAAATGATCAACAGGCCTCACAATCTTCCCCCCGATGGTCTGGAGAAAGGCACAAATTACAAACCAAGTGCTGGTCTGTATAGGGGTACTTCGCGTGGCACTGAGGGCAGAACCGGAATGGAGTCGGATCCATCAGGCTTTCCACGCGGGAGGCCAGAGTCGGACGCACCCGCCCCTAAGGGTAGAAAAAAATGAAGGTTCAGACGGTTCTACTGATTCGATGCTAGATGGGAAACGCGATCGAAACAATACTGATGAATAAGAAGGTTTTCTGTGGTTTTCCGAATCGAAATCTTGGAGAGAAAGGAAACACGTCCGAACCCGACAGCGGAAGGAAAACAATCTAACAATGGAGTCGATGCCCATGCTCAATGGAACCGAGAGGAGGAGTCACTCAATCCCATGACTTCGAAAAGACTTCTTCAAAGAAAAAACAACTTGTAACACTCCGAGCCCAACACTAGATGTCGGAAGAGCTATGCATAGCATGTGTATCTGCAGCAACACATGCCATCGAACACATATATATGTATGTATGTAAACACACACACACACACACATTATTTTTTCTTTAATAAAAAAAAAAAAAAACACAGACTTTAGTCTACATTTTAACATTTTACACCTCAAAACATATAATTAAAAAACAACTACAAAAAAGCCTCATTTCATAAGTGATAGTTCTTCAGGCCACACAAAATGCAACCAGTTTTTAGGTGGCACTGCAGTCCCAGCTGTAGAGCAAAAACTCCGGCCTGGTAAATGCTTTTATCTAGGGTCATGGTTTCAATACCACTTGAGACATCATTTTTTTTTTTTGGGGGGGGGGGGGGGGGGGGGGGGCGGGTGGTTTGGGGGTGGAGGGGGAAGCAACAGACCTCCTTCAAGCCCCCTCCCCACAAATGAACAAATAAAAAATAAATGTCCCTGCCTCTTTTAGGGACATCCCTGAAAACACAATATATTGAAGTTGCCCTCCGAGGGCACTATGGGGGCACTCCTTGAAGGAGCAGTAAATATTAAATGAGAGTCTGTGGCCTCTCATTTATTACTCATGCTTTAGGTGTTTTATTTTTTTCTAAGTGTCCCAGTCCCACCCGAGACACAAACAGGCTTTTTTTTTTTTAATAGGGCTGGCTCAAGGGGGCTCATGGGGAGCCGGTGTTTGAAAAAAAAAAACCTTTATTTTTTATTTAAGGGGTGCACCAGTGTCCACCCAGGACATCCCAGAGCATTAATATGTTTTCTGGGGGATCCCCAGGACCTGCCAACAGTCTTTATTTATTAGTGCATTAAAAAAAATTAAATTAGTATGCCCTGGGTGCCTACCCGAGGCATGCCACAACTGCTTCTGGCATTTTTTTCTTTCTCACAAACTACTTAAAGGATTAACATCAAAACACAGAAAAACAATCTTTCTGGACCAAGATCTAGATTTCTGCCAAATCTGGTGTAGAGTTATTCATCTGTTTAAACTGTAGCTGTGTGTAAAGTACCTGTCTAAAGCTGGGACCCCACTTTTTTAAATCCCCACTTGACAGATCACCCTGAAACTTTTCATGTGCAGACTGTCAAAAAGTGGCACATTTTTGGAAAGTTTTCCAGCGATTTATCAAGTGGCACCTAAGTTATTAGCAACACAAAAAGGCATTTCCTATAGAAACATAATTCAATCTAGCATTCTATCTCGCTATCTAATGAATTGCAGCACTGCAAATTTCCTCTCCTCAGTGCAGTCGACTGTCCTCCTGCTATCCTTTGGTTCCCCAATGCATGTAAGGATTGCTTAGCACACAATGCACTGGGATGCAGTTTTCTAGCCTTATTTCAACCCTTGTGTAACCAGGCACTGGTTTATAAATGGATTATAGAGTTGCAAGCTCCTCTGAAAACTTTTCCAAAGCTAAAGGCGTTGTGTACTTAAACCTATTTCTTGGATACAACCTGCCCTCATAGCCGCCATAAGTGAGTCCCATATTACCCCTTAGAAAGGTCGGGGGAGTGATTCTACTCCAGATACTGAATAATCCTTTCTTTTACTTTGTGAGCTACCACCGGGTACTTCATTAAAAAATACATTGGACACCACAGGCTCCTAGGTACTGGGCCACTGCATCCAGTTGGCTCGAAGGTCAGGGAGACAGGGCCATGATCTGATGATGTTTGAGGATACTAGTCAGCTTTAGAGACATAGTTGCACATTTGATGGGCTGCTGACAAGTGTTACTTGTCAGTCTCTGTGGGATGGCAATACCATCAACCAGGCAAAGGTCTTTGAGGAAAGTCAGGTACTCTAATGATATCGCAGAAGTCTTGCACTACCATATGTTGGAATTTATCTGGTGTATCAAGCATTTCCAAATTAAAATCACGGACTTCCGTAATGGATAAGGTGAGAAGTCCACAATATCTCATAGAGACTGTTGCAGAAATCTTTCCTGGCCTGTGTTTGGGGTGAACAAGGAGACCACAATTAAGACCTGACCAGCCAACAGACCCTGAATAGCTATCCACCCACGACCTTTGCTTTCATTTGGTGTACTAAGAAAGAGCTTTAGATCCAAGGCAGACTGATGTACCTCAAGTCTTGTAGGGCCCAGAGGCAAAGTACTGGAGAGGGAAGAGGAACCTGCACTGGCAGTGCTGTAAGAGATGGGTCTCCTGGAGGAAACACATGTCCGCGCCCTTAATATATAACGCTCCGCGACTGCCCAGTCTCTCAGCCGGGTAGTTTAGGCCTCCAATATCTGTAACAGTTCTTAAAGTTATCTGGGTGTGAGGCATTGAGTGTTAAGCCTTCAGGTACTACAAAGCTGCACATTAGAAGTGGGAGGCCCAATAGTGGAACCAAATTGCTGCAGCAGTGGTTAGGGATAGTGGAACCGCCTCCCCATGCTTGTGCTCAGCAGAGATACCTTTCCACTCCCTACAGCTGTCTGATGCGCACTGCGTTTTCTGCTTCGCAACCTGGTTATTCAACTATCCTTTCTTGTCACCAAGCTTACCCATATGCTGAGTGAAAATATACCACCTCCCTCCTGGATACCCACTGCTGAGACAGCCACAGCTTCTCATTGTCCTTTTGTAGCCTGAAGTACACTCTTCCTACACCTTCCCACCTCACACGCTTCTTTCACTATCACAGTTGTTATGGTTTTCCTATGTTTTCTTTTTAATTTGTTGTAATTATACTGCTGGTCCTTGATGTACAAGTTATTTACCTTCGGTAATGACATATCTGGTAGAGACATATTCTAGTTGCAGATTCTATCCCTTAGATTTTACCCCATGCGTCAGACTAGATCTGGAGATTTTTTCTTCGAACAATACCCTTGCCTGTCAATAGGTGCCGGTCGACTCCGCGGGTGTCGTTGGCATCATAGTCGCCGTGATGACATCGGGAGTAGTACATAGATACTGCCTAAGTGCAGTGATGTCAGTTTCTTTTCACGACTTTCCAAGCCAAAGCGCAGAGCCGCGAAGAACACTGAAATTGGTGGGCCAGAGTTAAGGCCCTGAATGGGAAAAGTCCTGTCACTAAAAATCAGTTCACAAGTGGGGGGTATGGATGGGTCGGTAAGGAATCTGCAAATAGAATAGGTCTCTACCAGATTTTCGTTATCGAAGGTAAGTAACTAGTACATCTGATAGACTTCTAGTTGCAGATTCCTTACCTTAGAATAGATACCCAAGAAATGCCATCCTCAGAGTTGGGTTGCGCACCAAGATCATACTAGAAAGTCCTGCAGGACCAAAGCAGCCGTCCCTACAGACGTGACTGTCCAGGCAGTACTTGTAGGAAAATGGCTCCTTGGTGCAGTTACCCCCCCACGTTTTGCCTGATATTGCTGCTGACTTGACTGATAAGTGTGTTGGGGCCATACTAACCAGGCCCCAGCACCAGTGTTCTTTCACTAAAAATTTACCATTGTTTCCACAACTGGCACACCCCTGGCACACAGATAAGTCCCTTGTAAAAGGTACCAGTGGTACCAAGGGCCCTGTGACCAGGGAAGGTCCCTAAGGGCTGCAGCATGTGTTGGGCCACCCTAAGGGATCCCTCACCTAACACATGCACACTGCCACACCTAAGGTGACCAGAGGTGAAGTGACCCCCTCCTTGGAAAATCCTCCATCTTGTTTTGGAGGATTTAGTCCAATAGGGATAGGGATGTGCTGTACTCCCCAAAGGGAGGGAGCACAAGGAGGGTGTAGCCACCCTCAAGGACAGTAGCCATTGACCCTAAAACACCCCTAAATTCAGTATTTAGGGCCGACCCTGAACCCAGGATTTCAGATTCCTGACGACCTAACAAGAAGAAGGACTTCTGACCTGAAAACCCCCAGAGGAGAAGGAAGACGAGAACTGCTTTAGCCCCAGCCCTAACGGCCTGTCTCCTAATTCGAAGAATCTGCACCAGTGACACATCCTGCAGGCCCAGTGACCTCTGCCGACTCAGAGGACTGCCCAGCAACTCCAAAGCACCAAGAAACTCCTGTGGATAGCAGCTCTGTCCAAAGCAACAAGAACAAACCATCTTTTAAGGGAGCGTCACCTCACTCCAGAAGCGTGAGTCCCCACCACTCTGCAACCGACGCCCTTGTCCAGAGAAACCAACACCGCAGAGAGGATCCCCAGGTGACTCCAATGACATGTCCACCCTGAGCTGACCTCTCTGCACCCCCACGAGGACGCCTGCAAAGGAAATCCAGAGAACCCCCCTGACTGTGACTGCCCAGTAACAAAGAAACCCAACACCCGGAAGAAGCACTGCACCTGCAGCCCCCAGGCCTGTGAAGAACCAACAAGTGGTGTAGTATTGACCAGCAGGTGGCCCTCACCCTTGCCCAGTCGGTGGCCGGCCCAATAAGTCCCTGTGTGCCCTGCCTGCATCATCAGAGGGACCCCGGGTGCCTCCATTAATTTCTAAACAAAACCAGACGCCTTGTTTGCACACTGCACCTGGCGGCCCCTATACCGCTGAGGATGTATTTTGTGTGCCTGTTTAGGACTCCCCCCCCCAGCGCTCTACAAAAAAACCCTGGTCTGCTCCCCAAGGACACAGGTACTTAACTGCTAGCAGACTGGAACTGGAGCCCCCCTAGTCTCCATAGGCACCTATGTTATTTGGGCCCCTCTTTGACCTCTGCACCTGAACGGCCCTGTGTTGCTGGTGCTTGGTGTTGACTTGAACCCCCAATGATGGGTTGCGCATGCCCCAGAGACTGAACTTGTCATTGCTTTACTTACCTGACAAACTAACCTTTACTTACCTCCCCCAGGAACTGCGGAATTTTGCACTGTGTCCACTTTTAAAATAGCTTATTGCCATATTATGCCAAACTGTGTACATTACTGTTTTACTTCAAAGTTCTTTATTTACATATGCGAAGTACCTTACAATTTATGTACTTACTTGAATTCTGAATCTTGTGGTTCTAAAATAAATTAAGAAAATAATATTTTTCTATATAAAAACCTATTGGTCTGGAGTTAAGTCTTTGAGTGTGTGTTCCCGTTTATTGCCTGTGTGTGTACAACAAATGCTTAACACTACTCTCTGATAAGCCTACTGCTCGACCACACTACCACAAATAGAGCATTAGTTATATCTATTATTGCCCCTATCAACCTCTAAGGGTATCCCTTGGACTCTGTGCACGCTATCTCTCACTTTGAGATAGCATAAACAGAGCCAGCTTCCTACAGTAATGTTTAGTAAACGTGTGGAGGGATGCCCATGTAGCTGCCTGGCAGAAGATAGAGCCGGAAGCTCACTCACTCTGCGAGCAGAAGTGATGGCAACCAGAAAAACTGTTTTGAAAGTAAGGAGCCATATGGGACAACTGTGCATTGGCTCAAAGGGAGTACACATTAAGTACAATATCGATGTTCCACTGAGGCATGGTAAACAGAGTGAGAGGAAACAAATGGGTGAGACCCTTAAGGAATCGACTAGCAACAGGAGATTTAAGGAGTGAAGGCTTATCAGGCAACCTAAGAAAGGCTGAAATAGCCGATAAATAACCCTTAAGTGTGCCCAAAGCAGAGCCCTGCTGGGCTGAAGAGAGAATGAACAAAATAATCTCAGAAAGAGGAGCAGAGAGGGGATAAACAGATTTGTTGGTCCACCATGCCACAATTTTATGCCAACAACAGGCGTAAACTGTTTTGGTGGAGGGAAGCCTGGCTGCCAAGATACCATCACAGACTTCGGGTGGAAGGTCAAAAGCCACCAACTGCCGTCACTCAATCTCTACGCATGAAGGCAGAGATTGGACTGGTTTGGGTGTAGAACCGACCCCTGCTCCTGCGACAGAAGATCCTCCCGAAGGGGTAGTCTGAAAGGAGGATCAGTAGCCAAGCTCCAGATCTCTGGATACCATACTCTCCTTGCCCAGTCCGGAGCCACCAAGATGACTTGGACCCGATTGTTCCAGATCTTCTTGAGAACTCTGGACAGAAGTGGTATAGGCAGAAAGGAGGCCGAAGTTCCACTCAAGACGAAAAGCGCCTCCGAGCAAGTGCTGCCTTGGAAACTCCAATGTGCAAAACAGCTGACATAGCGGGTTCTCTGCGGAGGTGAACAGATCTAACCAAGGCCTTCCCCACAGCTAAAAGAGACCTTGCGTCATCTCCGGATAGAGACGCCATTCGTGATCGCCAGTGCACTGACGGCGGAGTGCAACTGCTCTGGCGTTCAGTCAGCCCGCAGATGTTGAACCACCAAGGTGATGTTCTTATGTGTCACCCATGTCGAGAGGTGTAGGGCCTCCTGACAAAGGGTCCAAGTCCGTACTCTGCCCTGTTTGTTGCAGTACCACATGGCGGTAATGTTGTCCATGAACACTTGCACTACTTTCCCTTTGAGAGAGGGAAGAAATGCTTTCAACGCAAGCCTGATCGCTTGGAGCTCCAGAAGAATGAAATGGAGCCCAGACTGCGCTGGAGACCAGGGGCCTCTGATCTCCACCCCAGAAGTGACGAGTCCATCACGACATATAGATTTTGTTGGGGAAGGGACAGGGATCTGCTGTTAACCCAATGCAGATTTGAAAGCCACCACTGCAGGCCTTTTGCAGTCTCCAACGTAGAGCATACATACGCCATGTGACGTGTCACTAGCAGGATGCAGGAGGACATGCGGTCCACTAGCCTTAAAGTCGGTCTCACCAAAACCCAAGATAGAGGCAGAAAGATCGGAATCATAGCCTGTATATCCTGGACTCGCTTTTCTGGAGGAAAGGCCCGAAACTGCACTGTGTACAGAACAGCTCCGATGAAAGGGATCATCTGAGAGGGAGTCAGGTGTGACTTCAGCACATGTATAGTGAACCCCAGCATGTGTAGGAGGTTTGCCTTAGTCTGAAGGTGGTAGACTACTTTCCGACGTCGATCAGCCGAGCAACGGGTTAAGTGAAGGGAGCTACATACACCACAGCAGCGTTACCATGCACTGCGTTCGTCTGCTTGCACCGTCTCGGTCTCCCTGACTCTCGGCTCCTGGAGTTGTACAGGCTGGGTCCATCTCTGCCCTCATGTTAGCGTTATCTTGGACTACGGATACACTCCATTTTACATTTCCTTGAATTTGGAAAGCTACGTATCTTTTTTACACAAGGGTCAGCCTTACTTTCGGCGAAACTATTAGTTTATTGTGGATATAGAATTACTTCTGAGAATCAACAGAAGCACTGATATGAACTGGCCTTTCTTTTAACCCTAATCTCTGAGCCTTGAAAAAGTCAGTGAGGACGAAACACGTGTTGGCTGTTTTCTGATTCCTCATATGTTTTGTCTCACTTAAGGACACGATTACCTTGGAATACCGTGTCTTCTTTCCTATTATCATGGATTAAAATATCTTTTGCAACTCTACTCATCTTGGAATTATCATTATATTATATTTTTTGGAGTGCCCTGGTCTGCCTTTTTTTCTTGCATTAAGTGAAGGATGACGGGATCTCTTTGACTTCTTACCTTGACCCGAAGTCTTTGGAGAAGACGAGTGGTGGCGGCTCCGCGACTGGTCTCGAGACCTTCCCCTCGAGCGAGACCGGGGCCACGCGGAGTCGAGCGCCAGGCCACCATAAGCTTCAGGGACCACTCCCTCAAGGCCTTCGGGTGCATGGGTCGTGGTCGCCCCCCAGGCCCCACAAACAGACCGATGTGGATCCGTCACCGACATCATGCAGTTTCAGTCCTCGCACGGTTTGAAGCCGGTCTTCGGGGATATCCCTCGACGCACCAAAAGCTCATAAAAAGTCAACAAAAGAGTCAAAGTCGGTCAAAAATTGACCAAGGGTAGCCCTCTCTGGATCAGCGGGTGGCACGGAAAGAAAAGTGACATCACTGCACTGAGGCGGCGTCTATGTACTACGTCCGACGTCATCATGGCGACTATGATGCCAACGACACCCACGGAGTCAACAGATGCGCAAGGGTATTGCTCAAAGAAAAAATCTACGGCTCCAGTCTGACGCCTGAGGGTAAATTCTAAGGTAAGGAATCTGCAACTAGAAGTCTCTATCAGATAACAGCTGTACCACACACAGTAACCCATATTGGTATTCTCTTGCAATGCCTCTAACTGTGCTAATGCAGCTAAAACTAACATACTTTATTGCTGCAGTTGTAATGCCAGAGGCGAAGCACTGTTGGTCTCTCCTGTGTGCAAATTGGACACTTGTAAGGCACCTTTCTTTTGAACTGCTGGGACAGTCTGCATGTGACTGCATAATATTTCTATATCGATTATATGGAAAAAGCAACAAAAACACTTAAAAAATAAAATAAAAGGAATAGCTGAGCAGGACCCCAGCTAGAGCATTACAAAACAAACTAACATTCTCAAAACCCAAACATGAGTTAACATGTCAACTGGAAAGCCAGGCACAAAGAGAGGGAATGTTGAGAGAAAGAGAACGAACATAAATTGTAAACATACCCAGTAAGGGGTGCACAGAACAGATTTCCTAATTCCAGATCACCCCGTCCAGGACAAGCCACCCTAGTGGAACTGAAGGACTAACAGTGGATCCTAATCAAATATTGAAGCCTGAAAGGGCTATTACTGATAGCCCCCGGTCCCCTCCTGGTTAGATGGAAGATAGTTCTGTCTCAAGTTGGTGGCGACCCTCAGGTGTAATAATACACTCTTAAGGCAATCGCATCTCTTTGTGATACCAAATGCCGATGTTTGATGCAGAGTATTTACCAGGACCTTCTCAGTGTCTTCAAAGTAAGGAGAGGCTGTGGGAGAGGACTTGCCAGGCTTTATTCATGATAGTTACTTTCACTTTGTACAAGTTGACTCCAGTTAGGTCATCTTCTTGTGATGTGGTATTCCTCATACCTTGAGGATGTCAGCTGTGTTCTGTCCAGTTGACAGTGTTCCCCCAGCTTTTCTTGTAGCTTCTCAAAAAGGGATTGTAAATACTATGAAATGCCACCAGAGATGCCTCTGATACCTATATTGTTTCATCTTTAGTGTCTCTCAAGATCTTGAGTTTCTCTTGAAGCAATATGCGCTGATCTTCATGGAGCAACACACTAAAGTATAAAAAAGAAAAGTGATCCATGGAATGCTTGAATTAATCTTAGCCACCGGTAATTACCTGAGGCAGCATCCTAGTCCATCGTTATTTTGCACTCACTGCCACTTCAGTTTGGATCCAGCCATACGCCAATCAGTCCTGACCCTGCTCCAATATTAACAGTCCAGCCCAAATTGCCAGATCAGGTCCTCCCTGAACCGGAACACAAGCAACCCAGGACCAGTATTGCCCTAGTTATGGCTCGCAAGCCAGCTATAGCTTGGTTCCAGTGACAGTGTGCACAGGACACACATCTGGGCATATACATCCAACTTACGGCAACACACAAAACTAAACAAAAATGTATATATGGTATGTTTGAAATTATCTCAGCCACTGGTAATTACTTAAGGCCACATTCCAATCCATTGTTATTCTGCACGCCATGCCACCACATTGGAACCAAGCTATAGCAGGCTGATGAGCCCTAATCTGGGCAAAGTCGGTCCTAGGTTGCTTGTGTTCCGTTTCAAGGAGGACCTGCCCTGGCAGTTTGGGCTGGACTGTTCAAACTGGAGCAGGGTCAAGACTCATTTGCATACGGCTGGTTTCAAACTGAGGCGGCATGGGGATCAAAGTAACAATGGACTGGAATGCCCCCTCAAGTAATTACCAGTGGCTCAGATTAATTCCAGCATTCTATTCATAATTGTTTGTATTCTTCATGGATAAAGATTCACTGAAGGCAGTTTGCAGTCATTAACTTGGTTATCTACAGTCTTTTATAGATTAGTGACCCGGCCTCCAAAAATCAACTAAATCCTTTATTTCCTGGAGGTCCTACTGAAGCCAGACTTCACTGTTTGTATGTCATTCTTGAGGTCAGAAGACACCCATATCAAGAAGTGTTTAGTTACCACTTGGACTTATTGCAGCTAGTGGGCTACAGAAATCACCACTCCCGTCCCCCTTTTTGCTCCTGAGTCACCACTGTCCTCCTTGTAATCATTTAGTCCACGTAGTCAGCTGGACTAGAGGAGGTCTTTAGTAAATGTATCATTCTTCATCACCTTGCCCCAAGTCATCTTTAGGCTGAAATCTGTGGCCCTGATACTTCAGAGCAGACAGACATGTTAAGCAAAAGGGGCCATTCAGGCGAACAGAAGTGCTGGTCAATGTTACTGCCTGCACCAATATGGCCACCTCTGGATGAAGGGGTGGAATGCCAGACGAAACACAGTCTTTCTTCTGGGAATAGGTGAGGTCCCAGCCCTGTATGCCAGGCACCCTTCCCCGAAGTCACCAAATCAGACGTAGGGCAGTAGAACAGCCCCTGTCTTGTCTGGCTATGTACTAAGCCACTGTTAGAAGAAAAGGAATAGGAGGAGATGTAGGGGCCACAGTTCCTGGTCCCACGACTGGATATGGAGATCAGGATGTCAGCAAATGGTGAAAAAGAGGGTCTTTGCTGATCCCAATAAGGGGATAAGTGCAGGGCAGGCGCAGACCTTAGGCAGATAGTGGGTGGGGCCCTATAGGTAATTAAAGGAAGAGACTGTCTCCTGCCACTTTCATGGGATGCATGGTCTCTGGGACATTCAGTTGGTGGAGAGACACTGACTGTGGCCCAAGGAGCTGCAAGTAACAAAACAGCCAATAGGTTTAATGTTCCACGATCAATATAGAGTGGATGTCAGCTGGCCCCCGCTATTCAACTGATAAGAAGGGTGGGGATAAAACTCAATGCCTGTGTTATTAACTTTAAATATAGGGGTGAAAGCCAAATCTCACAGTTCAGTAGCAAGGGGGTGAGGGGGTGAACAATCTTTGACCCCTTTAGTTAGGTAATGCCAGATGCATGTAGGGGCGGCCTGCACTTCCCACAAGTTGTTCAACCTGGGAGAAAGAACAGCCTGCATGACACCCCCCTCAGGGCCTTAATTGCTAAAAGGGACTTGATGTATCAGGTAGTAGTAGCTGGATCACATAACATATCTCTGCTGCCTCCATCTTGGAATCACCGTTCAGCCTCTGGGGAAAAAAGATGCTGCTGCTGCGGTAACAGGTCGATTATGACAGAAAGGGCCCACCATCAGACACACCGGGCACTTCTGCAGTGGCAGTGGCTGTAAGCAAATAGCTTTGCAGTTCAGTGCTATGTTAAAGAGTAAGAGGGCTAGATGCAGACCAGCAGCCCACAATTTTCAACTCCCAACCACACCCCTTCCAACAGCTTTTAGTCTTAAGGTACACAGCCACTGTTTTTACAAGTCTATGAACATCCTCATAGAAAGGCTCTCTTTCCTTAGAGTGCCAAGAAAGTCAAAAGACTCCTCAGTTTGGAACAGCATGTCTTTCCTGTAATGAAATGCCTCTTTCTGTAAGTTCATCCCAAAGTTTTTCAACTGATGCTGCTGGTTTTGGGACTCAGTGCACAGAGGCCAGCCAAGCAGACCTAACTGCAGAGGTCTTCAATCTGTCGGTCACAACCCTCAGTGGGGCTGTGGAGTTCTGGGCAGAGGGTCACGCATTCACGCAGCCTCACTTCGTCTGTCTGATCATTAAAATGCCTCAGCTGAACTTTCATTTATTGAGTCTCCTGTGCTGTCAAACACAGCCACACAGACAGCTCAGGATGCCTGCTTCCTGAATGAGATGCAAATGTGAACTACGAGTAGATCTGCAAATGTAAAGGGTAACCTGCAAATGGAAAGGGTAATCTGCAATTGTAAAGAATGCTGGTTCTGGCTTTAAATGATCGAGTCACTCAAAGCTTTGTGATGACAAACATGTATTCCTTTTGAGTGGTAGTGCAAAGAGTTAACTGTGCTGTGAAGTGTGTGGTTTTAATTTTAATTGTATTTATATAGTGCTTATTTCACCTGGAGGTGGTGAAGGGACAGCTATTAAAATATGGTTTTGGATATGTCTGGAATTACTTACATGTACATTTTGGAAGCACCCTTTTATCTTAAACCTTTTTCTAGTGGTTGATCTTATACACAGTGCTTTCTGTCACAGGCTGTGACCTTGTGGCACCAAAAATACACAAGTTACTATTTTCCACTGCATAAACCAAAATTTAAATCTGTTGCTCTCTGGTTACACACAGACCTCTGCAGTGTATTAACTAATAGAGGTTTCACAATCAACTGCAGTGCATTTCCAAAAGAGTAACAACTTGATTTTATTTATTTAAGCTTGCTGTTATTTTATATTTAACTACCTGACAGTGAAAGACTTAAAAAACCTATAAAATATTTTGGTGCTTGTTTATTAGAGTCTTGCACCCATGGAGCATCATTCATTTTGACACTCCTGCGGCACAAGCCTTTCTCAATCACCTAGGAGGTGATGCAAAGCCACCCTGCATGGCTTTGCATGGCCTCATAGATATGGAGTAAGGCAACGCTGCGCAAGCCGCTGTGTTGCCTTACTTTGTGTCAAAGAGGCGTTCCATGGCCCTTGTGGTGGGTGTTCCCACGCAACACTCATGGGTTTTGACGCTGCCCCGGATTGACAAAATCACGTAAACTAGAGTAGTGCCAAAACGTTACGCCTCCCCAGAGCAGGCATAATTAGGAAACATTTTTTAATTTCTCCTAATAGTTTTTTTCCTTCCTGTCTGTTGCACTCTGCTGCACATAGAAAGAGAAAAATGTCTCTCTGAATTCTTTTTGTGTAGGAAGGTACCCCTTCCTGCACAAAAACAATCCTGCCGTGTTGGCGCTAGGCACAGGGGGAAAGGACAGGAACGCACTGTATTTCATAAATACGGTCCATTCCTGCCCTTATATATTGGCGTAGGGCAGTGTAGCAAGAGGACTTATAAATTAGGACCTTTGATTTTAGCAACATTTGGCCACACCCCCACACTCACTGACCTCTAGCTTGCTAAACACTGATAAATAATACTTCCTCACAATAAAAATTATTTGCTGTGGAAATTGGGGACGTTTATGATTGTCGAAGATGAGGAGTACAAGGTTCTAGAATTGTTTTTCAGGAGGGCGTCCTTACACCAAAAATGTTTGAGAGGTGGCCCGGCATAAAAAACTTTGAAGATCTCTACCTTAGTGCCTGTGCTCTTACACTAGAAAAAATATGTCTAATTGGCTTCTACCCAATTGACCGAGCTCGCTTACCTGTACATTCTGGGTAGATAATACTCAGGGCTTGTAAGCTAGAGGGTCCCTCAAGGGACTGCAGCACTGGTTGTGGTCAGCCTGGGTGGGAAACAAGTAAAACTAGACTCCCAGCCTACCATTTGCAGGCCGGAAGAGCAGTTTAACTGCTGGTCTGACGTAACCATTTAAAGCAATCGCAAAGCGAGACTTCCACCTGGTTTATGTATAAGTCACCCCTAAGGTGGGTCTAGTGAGTCCTAGGGAAGGGTGCAACATATCTCAGGGGCATGGCATGTATTTTACATGCTCTGATACTAAAATCTGTAAACTGTTGTTTTTACTATAGAGTTGATTGGATGCCCAATTGGCGAGTGCAAAGTTACACACTGACCCCTCAGCTGTGATAACTCTGGAATGGTGCAACCAAGGTGGGTCATTCATGGCATTAAAAAGCTTTTTATATTAAGCCCAACCTCATTTGCAGGTTGAAATTCATGCAACAAGTAGCAGTGGCCAACTTTAGAAAAGTTGCCACTTTGCTACCTTCAGTCCCCTGTGCCCATACTAGACGCAACAGGGTCCTGTAACTGTGACAGCTTTCTGCCCTCCTGAGCAGACATGCTAACGACTCCCAGGAAAGTATACAATAGGAGCTTGCTATGGAAGGAGATGTCAGCACCCTCCTGCAGGAAGTCATACAGGTGTTGGCCCAAAAGGCGAGCTTCAAAGGAGAAGCCCTCTTTGAAGGGGAAATAGTTTACACTTGGGAGATGGGCTGCTCCATTGTTCAGGCAGATATGTGGTCACTTGGGACAGGAGAGGGGAAACCAGTTGCTAAACTGATTTTTTAAGAGTGCATAACCCTGTTAGTAGACATCTCTGGGTTGGGCTAGGGAGCCCCAAACACTGGGAGAGGGATCCTGCCATATTGGATGTGGGCAGAATGGTACATCATGGGATGCCCAGTTCAAAGGAAGTAGTCGTCAGATGGGAAGAAACCTGGTAGTCCACTGGCTACCAACTGCATCCTGCCCCAAGGGCATTTTCTGAGCGCAAGTAGGGCATCCCAAACTCTGATCTTGACTGGAGTGGAAGAAGGACCAAAGAAGGACTGCCCTGCCACACTGTGGAACCAGCAGAGAGGCTGCACTGGTGTGGACTGCACCTGTTTATACTGATGGCTAACAAAGGAGAGGGCATGTGCCTGCTGTATCCTGCTTGAGAAGCCTTCTACAGACCCCAGCCAAAGCCAAGAGACTATAAAGGCCAGTGAGTTGGCCTCCTGCTCTCAGCAGAAGGAATCAATAGCTGAGACGCCTGCTGGGGGAAGTTGGTAGCCCTAAGTCTTCAACCAGCTGCAGTGCAGTACCATGGACAAGGACCAGATGCACAAAATTGCACTCTAATTCGCAGAGTTTAAGAATGTCATCGAGGTGCAGCTCGACGGACAAGCTATCAACCAAGGAAGGAAGGCCTGTGACCGTGATACTGGGCGTCCAGTAGTCCTGTGGACATCTGCCAGCATTGCCAGGACTTTGCAGGACGCTGACTGTGACCAGGACTGCTTCACACTCGTTGTGGACAGAGGAGTAGTCGCAGCAAGACCTGCATCGACCACAATGGATCCACAACATCCTTCACCCCTTGTATCTGGACCACTTCCATAGGAAAGCCCTGCAACGGATAGAAGTGTCTGGAAGTGACAAGATAACTGCTTCACCTACTAAGGTAACTGTCTCTGAGGCCATTGTTAGTACCCTTGATTGGCTCCCTACTCGAGTTGGTTGCTTAAAGTGACTCAAAGTGATTGCAGTCCAACTAGCCCAACCATTTTGCTGAAAAGGTTTGTGTCAGATCTGTTGAATTTGCCAATGCTTGTTTGAATTTGGGCGAAAAAAGTCTGATTTACTATACCTTGCAAATTCATTATCTATGGAACACTCTTGTCAATCTTTTTGGTTGTGCTGTCTAAAAATGCATTAAAAATACAGTTTATTTTTATGAATTTGTGTTGAAATTTTTGGTGTCCTGTTGATTTCTTCTTCAGTTGTTTTGGTGCTATTTAAAGGCTTTAAATGCTTTACATCTGTTCCTCCGTGTAAGCCTAGCTGCTCAGTGCTACACCTACCCAAGGCTGAGCTGAAGGTATGAGAAACAAAACCTATGGGTCTTAAATGGGTTGATAAGTATTACGAGGCAAGGTTGCACAACCATGCCATATAATACACCCCATTTCCTCACAATTCCGTCATGAACTATTCTCAATATAGCTGAGCTCCAAATGGATGCTTCAATTGGGAATGAGTCCATCTCTTAATCGGCTTCAGAAATGCAGCTTGTAGTTTTCATTTATGACAAGATTTTTTGGAACCACACAAAGGGGGTTTTGTTCTATGCAGAATTTATGAATGTGTTACTCAGGAGGAAGGGAAGATTCCAAGTGTCATGGTTCAGAAATGGAATTAAGCTTTCTCAACAATGTAGCATCTAAAAAATGTTTGGGAATAATGGGACGATACACCACCAGATATAGGGAACCTCAATGAGCAATAACTTTGCCCCAAGTCTAGTCTGTATATTCGTTCACCAGTTCGAAGCAGACCTCTTCTACTTCCCTACTAAACACTTTTCTGAGCATATCAAAATATGACAGTTATATTGATGATGTCATCATTATCTGGAAGGGAGGTGAGGCCTCAGCTTTACAGCTTATGACATGGATCAATACCATTGACACCTCCATTTTACTCATAATCTCTGACGAAGTGAGATCACCTTTCTTGACATCAATATAAGAGTAAAAATCAGTTTTCACAAAGGTCTTTGAAAAACTCACTGATAAAAATGGTCTATTACATTTTGACAGCTTCTACCCCACAGCATTTAACGAGAATCTCCCATTTGGACAATTTCTTTTCCCATTTGGACAATTTCTCTGCATTAGACAGAATTGTTCTGATGTAGCCACTTTTGACAATCCGGTTGAGAGACTCTGACCAACAAACCTACGAATAGACTGTATCCAAGAAAAAATGTCAGGAAGGCAAAGAAATATGCCCATAACAACATTAGGGATTCTTTACTTGAGGCAATCCCCCAAACCAACAGAGGATAGGCTCACGTGTGACAACCTTCTCCACCCTCTCTAATACAGTCAAAAGTATTTTTCTGAAGAATTGGAAGATCCTATGCTGGACAGGTAACAAGTGGGCTCCTCCCTTTTTTTCTTTTAAGAGAGACAGTAGTCTCAAGGAACCAAATAGGAAAACAACAATGACCCCAGCTACGACTCTGTGGGGTCTCCCCCCTTCAAACAGGCCATTACCAGTGTGGTAGGTGCACTGTCTGCAAGCTCACTACAGCTTGTGAGATGATTGACATTGGCACAGACCGTCACTAGGGTTCTGAAATTTCATACCAACTGTAACATGGAGAATGTGATATGGATGAGTGTGACATTTTAGAGCATAAGGGTGTGGGGTTCTTTGTTGCTGTACTATATTGTAATATTTGGTTGTATTATTTTGTACTGATTGTTATCTGCCATGAGTGGTGATGAACATCAAAACAAAGAAAAAAAAATAGATCAATGTTTCATGTATTCAGAATTAGTGTGTTGCTTGCATAAAGAGTGACTATATTTAGAACCTAGATTTGGAGGTGGTTTGTTCACTTGTTTCTTAGTTTTTCTTTCCCTGTCCAGCTATAATATTATTGTTTAATTTCAGGGAATTCTTTGCTTGTGTTTGAGCCGTATAGTGAAGCCAGTAACATTTGGGATGCATGCAACAGACCATTCAGGAGAATTCACCAAGCCACAGGGTTTTGTAGAAATTGTGCACACTATATGCAAACAGCACAACTATAAAAATATCCCCGCTGCCTCAATCTCTGTGTGCCCACAAGCTAATTCCAGAAAGGGAAAGTTTTCTATCAACTGGCCTTTTGCAAATAAGTGCATCTCCTGTATAAACTAGACACAGACACCCTCATGTTGTAGGTCTTGTAGGATTCATGTAGCAGAACTGTTCAGCCCCTTAACATTACAGAATATGTATCTAAATTTGACCATAACAGCTGTCTTGGAGAACAATGCTTCTGTCAGCAGGATGCCCAGCACTGAATTTCGCTTGCTGCAGTCATTCTACATTCTTAGCCACCTAAGCATTTCTGAAGGGCAGTTAGTTGGTAACAGACCTCCCCCTTTACATACCCCCTCTCCCACTCAAAACTAAGATGCAACCACAACCCCGCTTCTACCACTTTCATCCAACTAAAACAATGGACTTTTACATAATGAAAATTCGCAAGTTTTTCTCACTACCACAAAATGCTAATCACCTCTCACTCCCCTTCTACAGTGAGGGCTAACAGAGGGGAGGCAAAGAGGTGTAGGCCATTTCCCACCATTTTTCTCCCACCTCCATCATCTGGAACAACTCTGACCACCCACCTCAATTTATCCAGCCTTGTCACCACTCCCATTTTGGGGACTTGTATCTTGGGATTTAGGCACTCCAAAGTCTGATCAGCTCTTATCTTCAGACAGTCCTCTATCTAAATAATTCTCCCCCTATGACATTGAGAGTTCATCAGGGTTTCCTTCTGTTTCTCATGCTACTCCCCACTGATTGCTCAAGCCTACCGCTTAACACTCTGATCTTTGCACCGCAGTTGCCCTATTTCTGATAACTGGAGTAGTTTCCCTTCACCTGCAAAACCTAAAATGTAGTACACTTCTTTCAAAGCTTTGGGTATATATTGCTTGCCCTTCCCAAGAAATAAGACTTTGGAACAGATGCCCCACTAGTACTAGATGTCTTGCTCTTCAGTAAACCTGTGGTTGTTTTAACCGTCTTTCTTGTGACTGATGATGAGACATAATCCCTGATAAATGTGCAGCAACATACCATTGTATAATATGTCCCCTTACCTTGGTACCTTTGACATTGTAAATGTCTCTTTATTCTCATACTAAAGAAGCATTGTCATTATGTCTGGCAGGAATCACCATAAGTTGTGGGATGAGGTTTTATGGTGTACACTGTCTAACTTGAACAAAACGTTTTTCTCGGCCCCCGGACTACCGCTTCAAAAAGTCCCTGTAAATAGGTGCTGATCACTTTCTCCTCTGTTCCATTATGCACTCCTTTAAATCATACATTAACTCTCCTGGAACCATTTTTTGAGGCAGTCAGCTTGTGCTCCTGAGTTTACAAGCTACCATGCACTACGTTTGCGTGCCTCCTAATAATCAAGGTGTTATCAAGTTTCCACTATTTATCAACTGCCCCATCTGAGTTCCTTTAGGAGGCATTACCCTTGACAAACCCCACCCTAGGTGAAGAACAGAGCTTTATGCAGATCCGAAGGTGCTCATCTTCTGTAGGACAGTCTGTTGCAAAATGCATTAGACCCCTCCAGGCAATGACATCCAGTATTATTCCTTTCAAATTACACAGTTGGATGGATCACTCCTACCTCAGCCATCAGTTACTTGCAGGCAATGCAAGGGTAGCTAAGTCATCTTTCCTAAGTAACAATACCATGCCCCTTTGTGAACTGCCCCTGTTGAAACAGTTTTTCACTTCCAGGTAAATATCCTAATTAGCTACATCAATCTCAGGAGGGAGTCTCCCCACCAGGAGCATACCTCTGTCAGTCACTCAGGGGATCCCATGGAAAGTGCTTGTAACTAAGCCCACAGGCTCCTTATTATCACATCTGTTTCCAATTGTGTACTGGAAGCTCCTTGGAATGCACTTCAAAGTGCCCCCTACTACTATTTGCCTCACTGTCTGAGGAGGCTGCACCACATATCCCCTTCCACATTCACCAAGTCAGATCATTTCACTACATCGTGATATTCCTTGCCGTTTCATATGGAGAGGTGTACTCAAGATTATTGTACAATCTCCCACCCCCCCACCCCCACAACGGCCCTCACCACCACACTGCCTGCTTTCTTGTCCTATGTGCCACAGTGGTGAAGTAAAAGATGCTGTGCGCTGCACATGCCACTAGTACTGGGCAACCATGCCCCGCCTTTCAGTCTGCATGAAGCTGCTAAGAGCAGATCTTTAACATTTTATTACATCACCCTTAACTCTGCACACACTTGTCTAGGTCTTTTCAGGGAGATTTCTTCTGGTTCCTTTAAAGACCAAGATCCGGTTGGTTTGTGGCATGCAGAATGTATGAGGGAGCTTATACACACATTTGATTCTGGTCCCACTCATGCACTGACATAGAAACTGGTCATTCTGCAGGTCAAATTCAAGATGCTATCCTGAAGACAGGTCCTCAAGGCTTTGAATTCGGAAGCTTTGTTGGTGTCCCTGACCTTCAGAAAGTTAAATTTCATCTTCCAGTTCTTCCTGCCGACCGATGGTAATCTGAGATAATTACCCACAGATGCATCACCTTATGGGAAAATCACAAAGCGGTACTTATCTAGAGGGTGGGGTTAGGTACTATTGGTTAACCAAGGAAGTAATTCAACAGGACTCGGGCAAACAACTCTCTATTTCATGCCCAAGATGTCAGGCCACTCTGTGTGGTAGAAGAGGATTCTGAATGACAGTAGATCATCATTGCCCTGTCTGAACTGATCGGAATCAGATGTGTTCCATTCACCTGCACTTTTCACAATACTTCGGAAAGAAGTGGAAATCCATGCATCTGGAGGAAACATATGGCACAAAACAGAACGCTTTCTGTTCTGAGCTGTGGTGACAAGATCCTTCTGCAGAAGATCACATCTGTCACTTTAGATGAAGCTCACTTTCGTAGTCCCGCAGCTAGAGACAGGTGAAAGGACTGAGGCTGTCTGTGAGATAAGCTACTATTGCAAAGACTACCATTCACTGAGCCTTCTTTGACATATAAGTCTCCTCCCAACATTGGACCCCCCCAAACTCACACTGCCCTGCTTGTTGATATAACGGGCTAAAGTGGTGTTGTCTGACAGAATCCGACATTGCTGCTTGAGATGAAAGGGAGAAAGTTGTTCTGTGCAAGACAGCCCTCCAGCAGCTGAAGCCAGTTTATATGTAGATGATGCTGTGACCAGAATGAAAAACCCTCCTCTTCTTGGCGTCTACATGACTGCCCCTAACTGTAAAGAAGCTTCTGTGCATGAACCTGCAGATGGCTGAATAGGCAGCCATTCAGGAGTATGGAGGGGTCCGTTCACTGGTGCAGATCGGGATGCACCAAGTGAAAGATCTATACCCCAAGAAAGGCTTCCCTGATATTTAGGCCACTACCTCATTAGACACCATTGGAAGGTCCTGCTTGACCTACCATCTGCATGTGGCACTAACAGGATGCACAAGGCCATGAGGCCTAGCAGGTTTAAGACCTGCAGGATCCAGATCCAAGCTAGAGGCAAACATCAATGCCCAAATATCCATGATCATCTGCAGAGGAAGGAAGGCCCTCACATGGGATGTGTCAAGCACCAGTTTTGATAAGGTTAGTGTAGGAAGCTGGCTCTGTATGCACTATATCAAAATGAGATATAGTGTGCACAGCGTCCAGGTGTTCCCCAGAAGCTTAACAGAGGCTAAAAAGATATACTAATGCTTTCTTTTGTGGTAGAGTGTTCAAGCAGTTAGGCTTATCAGAGGGTAGTGCAAGGTACAGATGCAGGCAATAAATGAAGCACACATTCAATGCCTAAATCCAGGCCAACTGTCTTTATATAGCAAAAATATATTTTGTTACTTTATTTCTGGAACAAGATTATAATTGCAGGTAAGTACATTTGCAAGTAAGTAGCAACATATGCATGAGCACCACTTTGACTCAATTTGGCAAGTAAAACGGTTTTCAAGTAAATAGCAATATTTTGTTTTAAAAGTTGACAGTGCAATTTTCAGAGACAGTTTTTTTTTGGGGGGTGGGGGGGTGGGGGGGGGGGGGGGGGGTTAGTACAGTGTCAAGGTAAGCACAAGACTTACACTTCCAGTTTCCGGGGGTTAGGATGTCCACAGGTTGGTATTCAAGTTATCCCCAAAACACACACCACCAGCAACACAGGGTCGGCCAGGTGCAGATGTCAAAGTTGCTGAAGAATTTAAAATGGGCTCCAATGGAGAATAGGGGCACTCGGATTGGGATCTGCCAGCAGGTAAGTACCAACATGTTTGAAGGGCAGACCTGGAGGGTTTAGGAGAGCACCGGGGAACCACAGGTCCGTACCAAACACACACACCCTCCGCAGCATAGGAGCGACCGGGTGTAGGGTGCAAACTCAGCGTTGGGCTCTCTATTCTTTTGAATTGGGGAACCTAGGGGTCACAAGTAGGCTGCAGGCTGGGTCCAGGAGGTCGGTTCAGGGAATCCACAGGCTGGACAGAGAGGAGGGCTGCCTGCTGCACATTGCTGCACCAGAGGACTCGGGGTTCCCCAAGGCCAGGGGGACGCAGGTGCAGGGTACCTTTTGGTGTCTGGTATCTTCATCCGGATCCTTCACGGGCGGTGGTTCTCTGTATTTAGTCTGCAGGAGTCAGTGTGTTGGTCAGAAGGGGTCAACCCAGGGTGGACACAAGGTCGGAATTGCCTGGGTACCTGCTCTAGACCAGTGGGCCACGTGGACATGGGCCGTGGGCATCGAGTGCAGAGTGGGCAGGGCACGCAGATCTGGGAAGGTTCTGGAGTCCTTTGCTGGAGTTTTTTTTTGTGGACAAGGCCGCTGTCCCCTGGAGATCTTGGTCCTCTGGTGAGCAGGCAATCCTCTTGGGGTTTTGAAGAGGTCGCTGGTCCTGCAGAATGCATCGCCTTTTTGTGGCAGGGGCTTTAGAAGCTGTAGACCGTCCGTTACGGCTGTGACCAAATCGGTTAGTGGCTGCAGTCTTCTCTGCTGGCGGTCAGCTTAGAAGTCCTTCTTCTTTCTTCTTGTTCTTTTCTTGAGGTTGCCAGGAATCTGACAAACTAGGTTCAAGGGAGCCCTTAAATCCTGGATTTAGGGGCGTTAGAAGGGTCAGAGGGCAGTAGCCAATGGCTACTGTCCCTAAAGGTGACTACACCCTTCCGGTGTCCTCTCCCTTTGGGGTGGGGATACAGTCCTAACCCTATTGGTCCCTGTCCTCCAAACCAAGATGGAGGATTCTGCAGAGAGGGGGGGTCACTTCAGCTCTGGACACGTTAGGGGTCGTCCTAGCTGCAATGGTCACTCCTTGTTTTTCCTAATTTTGCCACCAGAGTTGGCACCAAAAGTGGGGCTTTGTCCGGTGGGCGGGCATCTCCACTAGCTGGAGTGCCCTGAGGCACTGTAACATGAGGCCTGAGCCTCTGAGGCTCCCTACTAGGTGTTACAGTTCCTACAGGGGAGAGGCGTGAAGCACCTCCACCCAGTGCAGGCTTTGTTTCTGGCCTCAGAGAGCATAAAGGTTCTCACCCCAACAGGTCAGGAACTTGTCTGGAAGTGGCAGGCTGGCACAGACCAGGCAGCCCTGCACTAGAAGTTTGGTTAAAATACAGGGGTATTCTCTAAGATGTTCTCTGGGTGCATTTTGCACTAACTCCTACACTGGCATCAGTGTGGGTTTATTGTGCTAAGAAGTTTGATACCAAACTTCCCAGACTTCAGTGAAGCCATCATGGAGCTGTGGAGTTTGTAATGACAAACTCTCAGCTCATGTATTCAATATGGTCACACTGTACTTACAATGACTAAGAATGGACTTAGACACTGTAAGGGTATATTGCTCATCCAGCTATGCCCTAACCTATGGTATAGTGGACCCTGACTTAGGGCTGTAAGGCCTGCTAGAAAGGTGACATACCTATGCCACACACAGTGGATTGTGGGCCTAGCACCCTGAGAGGGGTGTCATGTTGATTGTCTTTTTCTCCCCACCAAGACATGGAAACTGCAACAGCA
This sequence comes from Pleurodeles waltl, assembly GCF_031143425.1. Classification (NCBI taxonomy): domain Eukaryota; kingdom Metazoa; phylum Chordata; class Amphibia; order Caudata; family Salamandridae; genus Pleurodeles; species Pleurodeles waltl. The sequence goes on from NC_090449.1 coordinate 628,813,796, forward strand.
GTGTGCATGCGCTTGGTGAGGGGTCCCCTAGGGTGGCATAATACATGCTGGAGACCTTGGGGACCTTCCCTGGCCACAAGGTCCTTGGTACATTTTACAAGGGACTCAGCTGTGTGCCAGGGGTGTGCCAAATGTGGGAACAGTGGTCCAGTTTTGGGAAAGAACACTGGTGCTGGGGCCTGGTTCCCAGCACACTCAGTCAAGTCAGCAGCAATATCAGGAAAAACGTGGGGAGGTAACCATGCCAAAAAGGAGAACTTTCCTAAAGTTAGCATCTGTGGGGGAGAGAGAGGTGAGACTTTGGGGAGCTAAAGGTAAACTCTACTTAAAGAGTAGTTTCATCTTTCAATAGAAATGTTCCTTGCAGGTGCTGGGGTCTGCACTTTCACCAGCCAGTCACCTAAACATGGAAATACATAGAATCCTGAAAGGTCACAGTGAAGTTGCCATGACTGACTGCACTTTCATAAATATGCATGGGGATGTTGACAGTGTAATCAGTGGGATCACAAACTAACAGTGCTGGGATCCCAATGTGAGGCTCATATAGTGGGCGGGGAGAGCTGGAAAATGAAATAAGGCATCCTGAAGGTCCGGGACACCAACCACACTTCAGAATAGAAAGCCACGAGGATTGGCCTTCAGGACAGATCTTGAATTTGTCCTGCAGAATGAACAGGTGGAGAACCATGATAGGTCTGAGGCCTCTGTCTTTCTACTAGACTAAGGGAGTAAAATATTTAAACAAAGTACCCTTTCCTTTCAGAAGCACAGGCTCTATGTCCTTCTTTTTCACCAACACAAGGATGTCTGAATTTTCGATGGTCATGCAAGCTAGAGAAAAACTGTAAAAAAGGGGTGCTCTGGAAGAGTGGATAGGAAAGTAGATGGACCCAGTCATGTTCACATCCCAAATGGAGACACAAGGAGAAACCCTACCTCCCAATGGAGAATGTTTGGATGGGGTGAGTAAGATCAGACTGGAATTGGCAACGCTTTCAGAGGACTATGGGGACCAGATCTGTTGGTGATGGCACCCCATAGAACCCATCCTAACTTTAAAAAAGTGGAATAACTGCTGTTGCGTTTAGATGGGTCTGATAGCTACCTCTGTCAAAACTGTATGGTCCCAGAAAAACCACTGAGCGTTTGTTATTAATGGTCGAACTGCCAGGCCTGGGAGCGAGTTCCAGCTATGCTGTTTTAAAACATTTCATGGAACGGTCCACCCACTTTCCGAACAGCCACTTGTTGTGAAAAGACATGTCTATGAACTTAGCCTGGACTTTTGCAGACTCTACAGTGGAAAGCATCCAAGCATGCAAATGCAGCATGATAGTCGCACCCTTAGACCAAGCAGTCTTGTCTGCAGAGCCAAAGTTGCATTATAAGATCTGTTCTGAGGCATTTGGTTAATCACTCACTAGGTCACAAAATGGCATTTTTTTAATGATTTGACATGCTACTAACTTTAACTTTTGACCTATTGCTTATTTGTATTAGCCTAAAAGGCAGGTAGCATTAGGAGTACATGGGCCAATCTGCCGGACCAAAAACTATGCAGCACAGAGCATTTTGTATCTTGAATTCCCTATATAGGTGTGCCACAGGAAAACTTTGGGTGTTCTGCATGCTGGAAGACTTAAAAGACTAAGCTTTCTGGTGATAAATGAGAGGACAGGAATTGAGGATCACCAGGAGCAGATTCATGACATCTGGCAATATGTCTATGGACTGCTGGGCCCAAAAGAGTTTATCCCAGGCAATCATGACAGGATTTCAGAAGAGCTTCATTAAACAGAAGCTACGGTATCAATGTTGCCGTGGACAGTTGAAAGATCTCTGCGAGGACCTTAGATTTGACTTCTGCAGAGAGCAGATGTTGAGACGGGAATGTCCCCTGCTTGGTGAACACTCAAATGTGCCTGCCCCGAAAGCCCAACTGCAAGTATTTGGTATCCCGGTTTTTGATTTCTTGCCAGAGTCTCAAACTAATTTAGAATATGCACAGAGGCCAAGGCCTGCCAATTGGTAAGCTGTCAGACAGACATCCCAATCATTAAACAATGGCTTAACTATGATCGAGCGAAATTGCCACACCAATATGATGACCTTAATGACAAAGACAAAAGTCAAATCTATGATGAGGAAGTACAAGTTACTTACCTTCGGTAACAAAATATCTGGTAGAGACATATTCTAGTTGCAGATTCCTTACCGTAGAATTTTCCCCCAGGCGTCAGACTGGATCTGGAGATTTTTCTTCAAGCAATACCCTTGTGTAGGAAGTTGGCTCTGTATATACTATTTCAAAGTAAGAAATAGTGTGTACAGAGTCCAAGGGTTCACCTTAGAGGTAAGATAGTGGCAAAAGCAGATAATTCTAATGCTCTATTTTGTGGTAGTGTGGTCGAGCAGTAGGCTTATCAGAAGGTAGTGTTAAGCATTTGTTGTACACACACAGGCAATAAATAAGGAACACACACTCAAAGACTTACTCAAAGGCCAATAGGTTTTTATATTGAAAAATATATTTTCTTAGTTTATTTTAAGAACCACAGGTTCAAGATTTACAGGTAATACTTTAAATGTAAGGTACTTCACTTAGATACTTTAGGAACTTTGAATAAAAACAATATCATGTACAGTCTTTGTAAAAATGGCAATATGCTATTTTCAAAGTGGACACAGTGCAAAAATTAACAGTTCCTGGGGGAGGTAAGTAAAGGTTAGATTAGGAGGTAAGTAAAACACTTACAAGTCTCAGTCCTAGGGCAGAGGCAACCCACCGTTGGGGGTTCAAGGTAACCCCAAAGTTACCAAACCAGCATCTCAGGGCCGGTCAGGTGCAGAGGTCAAAGAGGTGCCCAAAACACATAGGTGCCTACGGAGGACAGGGGTGCTCCAGTTCCAGTCTGCCAGCAGGTAAGTACCTGCGTCCTCGGGGGTAGACCAGGGGGGTTTTGTAGAGCACCATGGGGGGACACGAGAAGGCACACAGTACACCCTCACCAACACAGGGGCGGCCGGGTGCAGTGACCAAAGCAGGTGTCGGGTTTTGTATAGGTTTCAATGGAGGGACCCGGGGGTCACTCTAGCAGTGCAGGCAGGTACGGGGGGCTTCTCGGGACAGCCACTACCTGGGCAAGGCAGAGGGTCGCCTGGGGGTCACTCCTGCGTTGAAGTTCGGTTCCTTCAGGTCCTGGGGGCTGCGGGTGCAGTGTTGGTTCCAGGCGTCGGGTCCCTTGTTACAGGCAGTCGCGGCCAGGGGGAGCCTCTGGATTCTGTCTGCAGGCGTCGCTGTGGGGATTCAGGGGGGTTATCTCTGGTTACTCATGGGCTCGCAGTCGCCGGGAGTCCTTCCTGAGGTGTTGGTTTTCTGGAGGTCGAGCCGGGGCGTCGGCTGCAGAGTGTAGAGTCTCACGCTTCTTGCGGGAAACGTGAAGTCTTTGGAAGTTGCTACTTTGTTGCAAAGAAGTTGCAGGTTTTGAACAGGGCCGCTGTTTACGGGAGTTTCTTGGTCCTGTAGTCCAGGGCAGTCCTCTGAGGCTTCAGAGGTTGTTTGTCCCTGTCGGATGCATCGCTGGAGCAGGTTTTCGAAGTTGGAGACAGGCCGGTAGGACTGGGGCCAAATCAGTTGTAGTCTTCCTCCTTCCCTGCAGGCTTGTAGGTCAGCAGTCCTTCTTCTTTCTTCAGGCTACAGGAATCTGCTTTCCTGGAGTCTGGGGAGCCCCTAAATACAGAGTTGAATTTAGGGGTGTGTTTAGGTCTGGGAGGGCAGTAGCCAATGGCTACTGACCTTGAGGGTGGCTACACCCTCTTTGTGCCTCCTCACTGTGGGGAGGTGGGCACATCCCTAATCCTGTTGGGGGAAATTCTCCAAACCCAAGATGGAGCATTTCTCAAGGCAGGGGTCACCTCATCTCAGGACACCTTAGGGGCTGCCCTGACTGGTGGGTGACTCCTCCTTGTTTTTCTCATTACCTCCTCCAGCCTTACCACCAAAAGTGGGGGCAGTGGTCGAAGGGGCGGGCATCTCCACTAGCTGGGATGCCTGGGGCACTGTAACAAAAGGGGTGAGCCTTTGAGGCTCACCGCCAGGTGTTACAGTTCCTGCAGGGGGAGGTGTGAAGCACCTCCACCCAGTACAGGCTTTGTCCCTGGCCACAGAGTGACAAAGGCACTCTCCCCATGTGGCCAGCAACATGTCTGGTGTGTTGCAGGCTGGCAGGAGCTGGTCAGCCTACACTAGAAGTTGGGTAGGTATGCAGGAGGTATCTCTAAGATTCCCTCTGGATGTATTTTACAATACATTGCACACTGGCATCAGTGTGCATTTATTGTGCTGAGAAGTTTGATACCAAACTTCCTAGTTTTCAGTGTAGCCATTATGGAACTATGGAGTTCGTGTTTGACAAACTCCCAGACCATATACTCTTATGGCTACCCTGCACTTACAATGTCTAAGGTTTTGCTTAGACACTGTAGCAGCATTGTGCTCATGCACATATGCCCTAACCTGTGGTACAGTGCACCCTGCCTTAGGGCTGTAAGGCCTGCTAGAGGGGTGACTTACCTATGCCACAGGCAGTGTGGGGTTGGCATGGCACTCTGAGGGGAGTGCCATGTCGACTTAGTCATTTTCTTCCCACCAGCACACACAAGCTGTGAAGCAGTGTGCATGTGCTCAGTGAGGGGTCCCTAGGGTGGCATAAGACATGCTGCGGCCCTTAGAGACCTTCCCTGGCATCAGGGCCCTTGGTACCAGGGGTACCAGTTACAAGGGACTTACCTGAGTGCCAGGGTTGTGCCAATTGTGGAGACAAAAGTACAGTTTAGGGAAAGAACACTGGTGCTGGGGCCTGGTTAGCAGGGTCCCAGCACACTTTCAAATCATAACTTAGCATCAGCAAAGGCAAAAAGTTAAGGGCTAACCATGCCAAGGAGGCATTTCCTCACACCTTGCGCGTCGGTAGGTTGCGTCGGTCGACTCTGTAGGCGTTGTGGTCGCCGTGATGACGTCGGGAGTAGTACATAGACGCCGCCCTCATGCATTGATGTCAGTTTCTTTTAACGACTTTCCACCCCGGAGCGCAGAGCTGCTAAGAACACTGAGATTGGTGCGCCAGAGCTAAGGACCTGAAAGGGGGGAATCCCTGTCCTTAGAAATCCGTTCGCAAGAAGGGAGGATGGGTGGGCGGTAAGGAATCTGCAACTAGAATATGTCTCTACCAGATATTTTGTTACCAAAGGTAAGTAACTTGTACATCTGATAGACTTCTAGTTGCAGATTCCTTACCTTAGAATAGATACCCAAGCAATGCCATCCTCAGTGGTGGGCTGCGAACTAAGATCATACTAGAAAGTCCTGCAGGACCGAACTACCAAAGTAGCCGTTCCGGCATACCTGACTATCCAGACAGTAAAGCTTTGCAAACGTGTGCAGGGATGCCCACGTAGCTCCCTGACAGTTATCCAGGACAGGAACTCCGGGTGCTAACGCAGTGGATACAGCAGTGGCCCTGGTGGAATGAGCCCGCAAGCCGTCAGGAGGTTGCTTTTTTTGCCAAAGCGTAGCACATATTGATGCAAAGAAGCACCCATAGAGAGATGGTACGCTTCTGCACCGCCTTCCCTTTCTTCGCACCCACATAGCCAACAAAGAGTTGATTGTCCACCCGGAAATCTTTAGTACGATTGAGATAGAACGCCAACGCTCTTTTCCGGTGGAGTCTCTCCTCCTCATGGGAAGGATGTGGGGGTGCGTAGAAGGTAGGCAAAGTGATGGACTGGCCTACATGAAATGGTGTAACCACCTTAGGAAGGAAGGAAGCTCTAGTGCGTAACACCACTTTGTCAGGGTGCACAGACAGGTATGGAGGTTTTGAAGAAAGGGCCTGAAGCTCATTCACCCTGCGAGTAGAGGTGATAGCGATGAGAAAAACAGTTTTGAATGTGAGGAGCCGCAAGGGACAATTATGTGTTGGCTCAAAGGGGGTACACATCAAGTAAGTAAGTACAAGCTTAAGATCCCACTGAGGCATGATGAAGGGAGTGGGAGGAAATAAGTGGGTGAGCCCCTTCAAGAACCTACTCACAAGAGGAGATTTAAAGAGTGAGGGCTGATCAGGAAGCCTAAGAAAGGTGGAAATGGCAGACAGATACCTTTTAAGGGTGCCTAATGCAGAGCACTGCTGGGCTAGAGAAAAAATGAACAGAAGAACCTCTGAAAGAGGGTCAGAAAGGTGGTTCAACAGATTTGTTGGTGCACCATGCCACAAATGTATTCCAATGACAGGCGTATACAGTTTTAGTCAATGGACGCCTGGCTGCCAAGATAACATTGCAGACTTTGGGTGGAAGGACAAATGCCATCAACTGTTGCCGCTCAATCTCCACGCATGAAGGCAGAGGTTGGACAGGTTCGGGTGGGAGACCATCCCCTGCTGCTGCGACAGAAGATCCGCCCGAAGAGGCAGTCTGAGTGGAGGATCGATGGACATGCTCAATAGCTCTGGATACCACACTCTTCGAGCCCAGTCTGGAGACACCAAGATGACTTGGGCCTGGTCGTTCTTGAGAACTCTGGGCAGAAGAGGGATAGGTGGGAAGGCGTAAAGGAGGCCAGAGTTCCACTCGAGATGGAAAGCGTCTCCGAGCGAGTGCTGCCTTGGAAACTCCAACACGCAAAATAGCTGACATTGCGGGTTCTCTGTGGAGGCGAACAGATCTAACCAAGGCTCTATCCACTTGAGAAAGAGACCTTGCGCCACCTCCAGATAGAGGCGCCATTCGTGATAGACAGTGCATCGGTGGCTGAGTTTGTCGGCTCTGGCGTTGAGAGAGAGCCCGCCAAATGTTGAACCATCAGGGTAATGCCCTGATGTTCCAGCCATGTCCAGAGGTGTAGTGCCTCCTGACAAAGGGTCCAGGACCCTACCCGCCTTGTTTGTTGGAGTACCACATGGCGGTAGTGTTCTCCGTGAACACCTGCACTACTTTCCCTTTAAGAGAGGGAAGGAATGCTTTCAACGCAAGTCTGATCGCTTGGAGCTCTAGCATATTTATGTGGAGTCCCGACCCCGCCGGAGACCAGAGGCCGCTTATCTCCGCCTCTCCTATGTGGCCGTCCAAACCAAGAAGCGGCGCATCTGTCACTATAGAGAGATCTGGTTGGGGAAGGGAGAGGGATCTGCCATTTACCCAATTGGGATTCGAAAGCCACCACTGAGGGTCTTTCGCAGTACCCTCCGAGATCTGGACCATGTCAGAGAGATTCCCCCGATGCTGCACCCACTGGAACTTCAAGTCCCACTGCAGAGCCCACATATGCCACCTGGCATGTGTTACTAGCAGGATGCAGGAGGCAAAGAGGCCCAGCAGCCTCAGAGTCTGTCTCACCGAAACCCAAGACCAAGGCTGAAAGATCGGAATCATAGCCTGAATGTCTTGGACTCGCTTTTTGGGAGGATAAGCCCGAAACAGCACTGTGTCCAGAACAGCTCTGCTTAAAGGGAGCGTCTGAGAGGGAGTCAGGTGTGACTTCGGCACGTTGATAGTGAACCCTAGCTGGTGCAGGAGATCTGCCGTAGTCTGAGGGTGGGAGGCCACTGTCAGGGGCGAAGGCGTCTTCAACAGCCAGTCGTCTAGGTGGGGGAAGACTGAGACCCCTAACCTGCGCAGATGAGCTACAACCACCGCCATCACTTTCGTGAACACCCAAGGGGCACTGGTAAGGCCGAAAGGGAGCACGGTAAACTGAAAGTGCTCATGTCCTACCACGAATCGTAGGTAACGTCTGTGGGCAGGCAAGGGGATGGGGATGTGGAAATAAGCATCCTGCAAGTCCAACGCCACCAAGGGTGAGCATTTTGAACTTCTCCTTCTTGAGGAAGTAGTTTAGGTCCCGAAGATCTAGGATAGGGTGCAAGCCTTTGTCCTTCTTTGGTATCAGAAAGTAGTGGGAATAACAACCACGACCTACTTCTGGGACAGGGACCCGTTCTATAGCTCTCTTGGCCAAGAGAACCGCGACTTCCTGGCGGAGAAGCACCAAATGATCCTCCGAAAGGTGATGGAAGGATGGTGGCATGTGTGGTGTGCAGATTCGAAAGGGAGGGAGTAGCCCTTCCGAATTATTTGCAAAACCCACCTGTCCATTGTTATATGTTCCCAGTGGGGCAGGTGATGACGGATTATGCCACCAACTGGGCGGGAGTGAGGGGAGGGACTAGGAAGGTTTGGAGGCTGCTGCGGGGGCAGAGGTAGACAGGACACACCTCTGTTTCCCTGTCCCACAGCCACGTGGGATTCCACGTCCCAGCCGCGCATAGGCTGTCCAGCGTGCATGGCCTGGTGTCTGGGTTGAGGACGAGACTGGGCGCCCCTTCCGTGGCCACGAAAGGGACGAAAAGCAGACTGGGGTGGAGGGGGGGGGGTGGAAGGAGGGCCAAGGGACCGAGCCGTAGCCCGGGAATCCTTGAACCTCTCCAAGGCCGAGTCCGCTTTGTCTCCGAAGAGACGGGTGCCATCAAAGGGCATGTCCATGAGTGAATGTTGGACATCCCCCGAGAAGCCAGAAGTCCGTAACCAAGCATGGTACCATAAGGCCACTGTCATTGCAACTGATCTGCCCAGAGAGACGGTCGTATCCAGCCCACAACGGATCGTGAACTTTGCCGCGTCTCTCCCATCTTTGACTGCTTAGGAGTCGATAGCACAGGCCTCCTCCGGTATCTGCGGCAGGACTTGCGCAAACGTATCCCACAGTGAGTGGGAATAATGGCCCAAAAGGCATGCAGTGTTCACGGACCGCAGCACGAGGCCGGAGGAAGAAAACAACTTCTTACCAAATTGTTCCAGCCTTTTGGATTCTCTATCCGGGGGTGCGGAAGGGAACGCGCCAGAAGAAGACGACGTCTGGATTACAAGACTCTCAGGTGTAGGATTTTGGGACAGGAACTTTGGGTCGTTCGGCGCAGGCCGATGGCGGCGAGCAATAGTCCTGTTCACAGGAGCCCCTGTGTTGAGTTTGGACCATGTACCCAAAAGGGCATCAGTGAGGGCCTCATTAAATGGGAGAAGGGGTTCAGACGTAGAAGCCCCAGGCTGAAGCACCTCCGTCAGGAGATTAGACCTGACTCCAACAGTAGGTAGCTCAAGGACCTCAGCCACCCTAGGAGACAGCATGCCAGTGCCAGGAGAAGTATCCAGACCACTGGCTTCGCCCAAGTCCTGTGCTCAGTCCATAGTAGGGTCTTCCTGGTATTCATAAGGGTTCAGGGACCCCTCCAATTCTTCCCCGTATTCGTACCCATAGGAAAATGGGTCAGAATCCATCCTCGGGCGAATAGGGCCCACCGGAGCCGAATGCATCGTCGGCTGACGCCGCTCCGACTCATCGGGAATGAGAACTGGGTCGACGTCGATAGTGGGCACTACCGACGTCGGGAGCGTTGATAAACGACCTAGCGCCGGGAAAGGTCTAGATTGTGCAACCGGCGTCGCGTCGGCCGAGCAATGGGGTGAAGTCGGAGAGCGGTGGGACTTCTTCAACTTCTTCTTCTTACCTTGACCCGAGGACTTCGAAGAAGACGAGTGGTGATGGCTCCGCAACCGATCTCGAGACCTTTTTCTCGAGCGAGATCGTGACCTACGCAGAGTCGAGTGCCGGGCCACCATCAGCTTTAGAGACCGCTCCCTCAAAGCCTTCGGATGCATTGCATGACACTCGGAGCACGACTTCGGGTCGCGCTCGAGGCACCACAGACAAACACGATGAGGATCCGTCACCGACATCATGCGGTGGCAGTCCTCACACGGCTTCAACCCGGTCTTCGGGGACATCCTCGACGCACCAAGTGTTGCACCAAAAAAGTTTGAGGGCAGCGTCTATGTACTACCCCCGACGTCATCACTGCAACCACGACACATACGATGCCTGCGGAGTCGACCGACGCCACCTACCGACGCGCAAGGGTATTACTCGAAGAAAAATCTCTGGATCCAGTCTGACGCCTGGGGGAAAATTCTAAGGTAAGGAATCTGCAACTAGAAGTCTGTATAGAATAAACATTTTTTTTAAACTCCAGAACTCGAGGACTATACAAGCAAGTTACTTGTCTTTAGTAACGTTTTATCTGGTAGAGACTCTAGCCACAGATTCCTTACTTTAGAATATTCCCAGATGTCAGACTGGACCAGGGCTTTTTTTTTTTAGCAATCCCCCTTGTGTGCCAGTATGTGACATAATTCAGCCTTGCATGGCGTCATCCACGCTGAAAGTGACTTGTGCGGTCCCTATATAGGTGCCACCCCAGTGTGCTGACCTCAGTTCTTCACTTTTTTCCCCACTAGAAGCATAGGGTTAAGCTGAGGAGGAATGACGTGTGTGCCAAAAAGGAGGTTCAAAAGGATCCCCTAATTTAGAAAAGACAGCCCTCAAAAACAAAGAGAATGGAAGGGTCGGTAAGGAATCTGCAGCTAGATACTGAGTCTCTACCAGATAAATCATTATTAAAGGTAATTAACTTGCTTTTCTGTCAGAGTTTTAGCCGTAGATTCCTTACCTTACAATAGATGATATATAAGTATCTCTCCCCAGAGGTGAGTCTGTGGATTGTTTCAGACTAAGGGAGGACCGAACGGGGAAAGTGCCCATCTCACGGGACCTGACTGCTGAAGCAGTAGTGTTTGGCAAACTTGTGAAGTGATGTACACATCACTTCCTGACAGATGCCCAAGATTGGGACTCCTCTAGCTAACGCAGTGGTCACAGCTGTAGCTCTCTTTGAGTGAGCTAATAAGCCCTCGGGTTGTGTTTCCACGCCATAGCGAAGCAGATAGTACAGAGGATGATCCATTAAGAGGCAGTTCTCTTTTGCATTGCCTTCCCTTTCTTTGTCCCTGCAAATCCAACAAAGAGTTAATCGTCCACCTGGAAATCTTTGGCATGATCAATATAGAACAATAACTCTTTTTGGGTCCAGACAGTTGAGTCTCTCCTCTATGGAAGGAAGAGGAAAAAAGGTAAGCAGGGTGATGTTTAGCCCAACGTGAAACGGTGTGACCTCCCTTGGCAAAAAGGATGCCCTAGTGCTAAGAATCAGTTTGTCTGGGAAGAATCAAGTGTAGAGAGGGTAAATGGAAAGTGCTTATAGCTCGCTAGGCATCCTGGAGGGTGTGTCAGCCACAAAGAAGACAGTTTTGAGAGATAGGAGCAGTAGAGGGCAGCTATGAATTACTTCAAAACGGGAAACACACAGGCAAGGATTGAACTACATTCAAGTCCCAATTGAGGCATACATAATGAAGGGCATCGAAAGAAACATGCTGCAAACCTTTAAGGAATCTAGTCACAAGAGGTGACTAACAGGGGAGAGTGATGCAGCAACCATAGAAAAACAGAAATGGTGGACAGAATAGGTGGCAAAGCCTAGCCGGGCTAGGGATAAAATGAAAAGGAAGACCTCAGACAAGCGTGCAGACAAAGGATCAACTGACTTAGATGTACACCACACCACTACCTTGTCCCATTGGCAGGTGTAAAAGGTTTTGGAAGAAGAATGCCTAGCTACCAGAATGGCATCATATACATTGGGAGGGAGATCAAATACCCTCAATTGTTGCTGAGGGTAGAGAGTGGGAAGGTTTGGTGCAGTACCATGCCCTGTTGCTGAGAAACAAGATCCCTGTGAACAGGCAGCCTGACTGGTGGACGGATGCTCAGACTCAGGGAGTTTGGGATACCCCACTCTCCATAGCCAGTCCAGAGTCACTAAGATATCTTGGGCCCAGTGGATCTTGATATTCTTAAGAACTTTGGACAGGAGTGGTATCGGTGGAAAGACGTACAGGAGTCCAGAGTGCCATTCGAGATGAAATGCATCTCTGAGTGAGAGCCACCTTGGAATCTCCAGCGTGCAGACATGCTGACAGGCAGTGGCAAATAGATCTATCCAAGGCACTCCCTGAAGTAACTATATACCACCTCAGGGTGAAGAATCAGGGCATTGTTCAGCCATGTCCAGAGTCATAGAGCTCCCTGGAACAGAGTCCAGAATCCCAGTCTGTCTTGTTTGTTGCAGTACCACATGGCTGTGGTATTGTCCGTCAACACCTGTACCAGCGTTTCCCTGACGGATGTAAGAAAGATTTTCAATACCAAGCGTATTGCTCTCAACATCAAGAGTTTGATGTAAAGCTGAGACTTCACCAGAGACCAGAGCCTTCGGATCGCCACCTCTCTCAGATGGTCACCCCAACTAAGAGTGATGCATCTGTGACCACTAAGTTCTGAGTGGGGAAGAGAAAAGGGTTTGCCGCTGACAATCGCAATGTGCCAGCCACCGCTGCAGGACTTCTGCAGTTCCCTCCGATATATGGACTGGGTTTGAGAGATTCGGCTGATGCTGAAGTCAATGGAATTTCAAGTCCCACTGCACATCCAGCACATGCCAACAGGCATTCTTTAACAGCAGAATGCATGAGGTCATGAGGCCCAGCAGTCTATGAGTCATTCTCACCGAAATCCAGTTTAGAGGCTGAAACTTTGGTTTCATAGCCTGAATATCCTGGACTCGCCGCTCGCGGGGATAACTGCACTGTGTCAAGAACAGCTCAGATATAAGGGGGCATCTGAGAGGGAGGCAGGTGTGACTTTAGTACATTTATAGTGAACCCAGGTCGTCTGCTGTAGTCTAGATGTTGGAGACGACAGCCTGGTGTGAGCCTACTATCAAGGTATGGCGAGAATGAAACTCCAGACCTGTGCAGATGAGCTGCGACCACCGCCATCACCTTGATGAACACCCAAGAGACACTGTTAAGGCCAAATGACAGCACGGTGAACTGGCCACGCACAGGCTGGCAAGCATGCGCAGCATGGTGGCTGCATAGGAATGGACAAGGCAGGGCACCCCTTCCATGGCCACGAAAGCAGCAAAAAGCAGACTGAGGAGGTTGAGCGGCTGCTGCCAGGCCCAAGGACCTGGCCTTGCCACGAGAATCCTTGAAGCACTTGAGCACCAAGTCTGCTTTTTCTCCAAAGAGATGAGTGCCATCAGGGTGCATGTCCATATGATTGGCTTGGACATCCCCCAAAAAGCCTGACAAGCTCAACCAGATATGGAGTCTAAGGGCCACTGCTGATGCAACGGTTCTGCCCAGTGAGTCTGTAGTGTCCAGTCAACATCGGATTGTGACCTTTGCTGTATCTCTCCCATCCGCAACTGCTTGGGAAAATACAGCCCAGGCCTTCTGCAGGACCTGTGGTAGGAGTTGCATGACTGGATTGCACAGGGTGTGGGAATAACGGCCCAAAAGGCTCACAGACTGCAATGTCAATGGAAGAAGAAAACCTCTTTTTTCCCCCCCAAGGATGTCCCCCGCCTCTTGGATTCCCTATCTGGGGATTCCCTGAAGGGAACGTGCCCTGGGAAGTGGAGGCTTGGATAACCAAGTTCTCAGGGGTGGGATGTTGTGTTAAGAAACCTGGGTCACCTGGGGCAGAGCAATGGTGGAGGTAACTTGTCCTGTTCACAGGAGCCTCTGTGCTAGGTTTAGACCAGGAACCCAGGAGGAAATCTGTAAGAGCTTCATTACTGAAGGGTAGCAAGAGTTCAGAGGATGATGCTTCAGGCTGAAGCACCTCTGTCAAGAAGTTAGCCGTGACTACCACCAAAGGTAGCTCAACGTCCATGAGCTCAGCTGTTCTTCGCACCATCAAAAAATATGAAGTTCCCTCCTTCATAGCCAGGGAAGAAGAAGAAAGCAGGTCAGTATCTAGGGAGGTGTCCAGTCCACTGGCTTCACCCAAGTCCACACACTAGTCCTCAGGTCTTGGGGCTGGTATTCCAAAGGGTCCATTGAACCCTCCCATTTCTTGCCATACCCCAGCCCATAAGAAACAGGCTGAGGATCTGACACAGGAGGCACAGCTACTGTTGGCACCTGATTTGGCATTGTACAACACCCATCCAGCTCCATGTCAGAGTCAGCAATGAGGATGGGAACGGCACCACCCAGCGGAACGTATGACATTGGGGAAGGTCGAGTTGGTATGCCCAACAGTCTCCAGCATCCAAGCATGGATCCATGGGTGCCGGTTGAAGCAGAGGCCGAAGTCGTCAGTGTGAAACTGGAGGTGCCCCTTCTGACTCCACGGGGCCAGACAGCACTCTAGCAGTGTAGGACCGACCAAAAATGAGGCACATGGCCTCATAAAACTCTTTTAGCTGGGCAGGGGTCGCTCTGGCTGCCCGAAACTCAGGGACGGCACGGAGTTGGCCCAGACACAGGCCCTGCAGAGGGAGGCCTAGAACATTGATGCTCCCTCGTCTCGTCGGCTGATAGACGAAGTGAAGTCAAATAATGTTTCGCATTCTTCCCCTTCTTGTGCCTCGACTTACATGATAGTCTCGAGGACTTGGAGTGGGACAATGGAGGAACCAACGACTGCTCCCGGGACCTTCCTCTTAACTTGCTTGTAGTCGAGCGTCAGGCTGCCATTAACATCAGGGACCACTCCCTCAAAGCCTTTGGATGCATCGCGCTTCACACACCAAAGGCACAGGAAGCGCGCATTCGTCATGAATATTGCCCAATGACCATATCCGCAGAACTTGAACCTGGTCTTTCTAAATGACATCATCGACGTACCAGGAGTTAGCAACTCAAAAAAACAACACTTTGACAAAAAGTCGAAGGCAGTAAAAAATGACTGAAGGGTAGCTCTCTTGGGGTCCACGCTGGCTCGTGCAGAAAGAAAGGAACTCACGTCAGCTCACTGGGGAGGCGTCTATATATGACTTCAAATCCGGCGTACAATGATGGACAGAGCCAATCGATGCCACCTAACGGTGCACAGGGGTATTGCTTGAGAAAAATCTCCAGATCCAGACTGACGCCTGGGAGAAACTCTAAGTTAAGGAATCTGCAGCTAGATGTCTATCAGATAACAGTTGCATTTGAATCTAGATATTAACGAAAGTTGAGGGACCGTTATGGAGTCCCACTCCCAATCATGTGAATTTGAGATTAAAAAAAAGTATTATGTGTATCTAATACATGACAATTAAATCCAATGCTTACATGTATAGCATATTATTTTACCTCTATCTTTCATGTACAACAAATCAGTGCAATGAAAGCTGAATTCTTATTAAGTTAAACCTGCAGGTTGCATGTGAGTTATATGCATCCTTTTAAAAATGAAAATGTCACTTACCCAGTGTACATCTGTTCGTGGCATCAGTCGCAGTAGATTCGCATGTTCTGCAATAGCTCGCCATCTGGTGTTGGGCCGGAGTGTTACAAGTTGTTTTTCTTCGAAGAAGTCTTTCGAGTCACGGGACCGAGTGACTCCTCCTTTTGTCTCCATTGCGCATGGGCGTCGACTCCATCTTCGATTGTTTTTCCCCGCAGAGGGTGAGGTAGGAGTTGAATTGTAGTAATAGTGCCCATGCAATGGAGTGACTAAGTATGCACCTATTTAAGGTTGAGATGATACATATAGAAATAATTGAAGGTAACTTCCAAACTGCTACAGGCTCCCGGGGAGGCGGGTGGGCACATGCGAATCTACTGCGACTGATGCCACGAACAGATGTACACTGGGTAAGTGACATTTTCAGTTCGATGGCATCTGTCGCTGTAGATACGCATGTTCTGCATAGACTAGTAAGCAGTTATTTCCCCAAAAGCGGTGGATCAGCCTGTAGGAGTGGAAGTAGTCTGAAATAATGTCCTTAATACGGCTTGACCTACTGTGGCTTGTTGTGCGGATAACACGTCTACACAGTAGTGCTTGGTGAATGTGTGAGGCGTAGACCATGTGGCTGCCTTACATATTTCTTGCATTGGGATGTTTCCTAGAAAGGCCATGGTAGCACCTTTCTTTCTGGTTGAGTGTGCCCTTGGTGTAATGGGCAGCTGTCGTTTAGCTTTAAGGTAGCAGATTTGGATGCATTTAACTATCCATCTGGCTATACCTTGTTTTGAAATTGGGTTTCCTGCGTGAGGTTTTTGAAATGC
The DNA here is from genome assembly GCF_031143425.1 of Pleurodeles waltl. Taxonomy (NCBI): domain Eukaryota; kingdom Metazoa; phylum Chordata; class Amphibia; order Caudata; family Salamandridae; genus Pleurodeles; species Pleurodeles waltl. Next base: position 628,829,828 of record NC_090449.1, read on the forward strand.
AATAAAGAGTTGTTTAGTCTTTCTGATGTTTTTTGTTCTGTCAATGTAATACATTAATGCTCTTTTGACATCTAATGTATGTAGTGCCCTTTCAGCTACGGTATCTGGCTGTGGAAAGAACACTGGAAGTTCCACTGTTTGATTTAGATGGAACGGTGAAATAACCTTTGGCAAAAATTTAGGATTGGTCCTTAGGACGACTTTATTTTTGTGTAGTTGTATAAAAGGTTCCTGTATAGTAAACGCCTGAATCTCGCTTACTCTTCTCAGGGAAGTAATGGCGATGAGAAATGCCACCTTCCAGGTTAGGAACTGTATGTCGCAGGAGTGCATGGGTTCAAAAGGTGGACCCATAAGTCTAGTTAGGACAACATTTAGGTTCCATGAAGGAACAGGTGGTGTTCTTGGTGGTATAATTCTCCTAAGGCCCTCCATGAATGCTTTAATGACTGGTATTTTATATAGGGAAGTTGAATAGGTAGTCTGCAGGTATGCAGATATTGCTGCAAGGTGAATCTTAATGGAAGAGAAAGCTAGGTTAGATTTTTGTAAGTGAAGCAAGTAACCCACTACATGTTCTGGAGTTGTGTGTAATGGTTGTATTTGATTAATATGGCAGTAGCAAACAAACCTCTTCCATTTACTTGCATAGCAGTGCCTGGTGGATGGCCTTCTTGCTTGTTTTATGACTTCCATACATTCTTGGGTAAGTTGTAAGTGCCCGAATTCTAGGATTTCAGGAGCCAGATTGCTAGATTCAGCGATGCTGGATCTGGGTGTCTGATCTTTTGGTTGTGCTGTGTCAACAGATCTGGCCTGTTGGGCAATTTGATGCAGGGTACCACTGATAGGTCTAGCAGCGTTGTGTACCAGGGTTGCCTTGCCCAAGTTGGTGCTATCAATATGAGTTTGAGTTTGCTTTGACTGAGTTTGTTTACCAGGTAAGGAAGGAGAGGGAGAGGAGGAAAAGCGTAAGCAAATATCCCTGACCAGTTCATCCATAGGGCATTGCCTTGGGATTGTTTGTGTGGGTACCTGGATGCGAAGTTTTGGCATTTTGCGTTCTCCCTTGTCGCAAACAAGTCTATCTGAGGTGTTCCCCAGAGTTTGAAATAAGTGTTCAGAATTTGGGGGTGAATTTCCCATTCGTGGACCTGTTGGTGATCTCGAGAGAGATTGTCTGCGAGTTGATTTTGTATCCCTGGTATAAACTGTGCAATTAGGCGAATTTGGTTGTGAATTGCCCAATGCCAAATTTTTTGTGCTAGCAGGCTTAACTGCGTGGAGTGCGTCCCTCCCTGCTTGTTTAGATAATACATTGTTGTCATGTTGTCTGTTTTGACGAGAATGTATTTGTGAACTATTATTGGTTGGAAAGCTTTTAGTGCTTGAAAAACTGCTAGAAGTTCTAGGTGATTGATATGCAGTTTTGTTTGATGTACGTTCCATTGTCCTTGTATGCTGTGTTGATCGAGGTGTGCTCCCCACCCTGTCATGGAAGCATCTGTTGTTATTACGTATTGTGGCACTGGGTCTTGGAAAGGCCGCCCCTTGTTTAAATTTATGTTGTTCCACCACAGAAGCGAGAGGTAAGTTTGGCGGTCTATTAACACCAGATCTAGAAGGTGACCCTGTGCTTGAGACCACTGTGATGCTAGGCATTGTTGTAAGGGCCTCATGTGCAGTCTTGCGTTTGGGACAATGGCTATGCATGATGACATCATGCCTAGGAGTTGTAATACCATCTTTGCCTGTATCTTTTGTGTTGGATACATGCGTTGTATGATGGTGTTGAAATTTTGAATTCTTTGTGGACTTGGAGTGGCTACTCCCTTTGATGTGTCTATTATGGCTCCCAGGTATTGTTGTACCTTGCGTGGCAGAATTTTGGATTTTGTGAAATTGACGGTGAACCCGAGTTTGAAGAGGGTTTGTATGATCTGATTTGTGTGATTTGAGCACTGTATGAACGAATGGGCCTTGATTAGCCAGTCGTCCAAATATGGGAACACATGTATTTGCTGCCTTCTTATGTGTGCAGCGACTACCGCTAGACATTTGGTAAAGACTCTTGGTGCGGTTGTTAATCCGAAAGGCAGTACCTTGAATTGGTAATGTATTCCTTTGAATACAAACCTTAGGTATTTCCTGTGAGATGGGTGTATTGGTATATGGAAATAAGCATCCTTGAGGTCTAAAGTTGCCATGTAGTCGTGTAGTTTTAGCAATGGCAATACTTCTTGTAGTGTGACCATGTGGAAGTGGTCTGATTTGATGAAAGTGTTCACTACTCTGAGGTCTAGGATTGGTCTCAGCGTTTTGTCCTTCTTTGGTATCAGAAAGTACAGTGAGTAAACTCCTGTGTTTATTTGTGTGTTTGGCACTAATTCGATTGCATTCTTTTGCAATAGTGCCTGCACTTCTATCTCCAGGAGATTGGAATGGTGTGTTGTTAAATTTTGTGCTTTTGGTGGTATGTTTGGAGGGAATTGTAGAAATTCTATGCAATAACCATGTTGGATAATTGCTAGAACCCAAGTGTCTGTAGTGATTTCCTCCCATGCTTTGTAATAATGACCTATTCTTCCCCCCACTGGTGTTGTGTGGAGGGGGTGAGTGACATGTGAGTCATTGTTTAGTAGTAGGGGTTTTGGGGCTTTGAAATCTCCCTCTATTTCTAGGGAATTGCCCTCCTCTATATTGTCCCCGAAAACCTCCTCTATACTGTCCCTGGTAAGTGGACGGTGTTGCTTGTGAGGTGCTGGCTTGTGTGCTTTGACCCCGAAACCCCCCTCGAAAGGGCGTTTTACGGAAAGTGCTGTAATTCCCTCTGCTCTGCGGGGAGTAGAGTGCGCCCATGGCTTTGGCAGTGTCCGTATCTTTTTTGAGTTTCTCAATCGCTGTGTCCACTTCTGGACCGAACAGTTCTTTTTCATTAAAAGGCATATTGAGAACTGCTTGTTGAATCTCTGGTTTAAATCCAGACGTTCGGAGCCATGCATGCCGTCTGATAGTTACAGATGTATTAATTGTCCGTGCAGCTGTATCTGCAGCGTCCATGGAGGAACGTATCTGGTTGTTGGAGATGGTCTGTCCCTCCTCAACCACTTGTTTCGCCCTATTTTGGAAGTCCTTGGGCAGATGTTGAATGAGATGTTGCATCTCGTCCCAGTGGGCTCTGTCATAGCGCGCAAGTAGTGCCTGGGAGTTCGCGATGCGCCACTGGTTTGCAGCTTGTGCTGCGACTCTTTTACCAGCTGCATCAAACTTGCGGCTTTCTTTATCTGGGGGTGGTGCATCTCCAGATGTGTGAGAGTTGGCCCTTTTCCTAGCTGCTCCTACAACAACAGAGTCTGGTGGCAGCTGTGTAGTGATGAAAACCGGGTCCGTAGGAGGCGGCTTATACTTCTTTTCCACCCTTGGTGTGATTGCCCTACTTTTGACCGGCTCCTTAAATATGTCTTTTGCGTGCCGGAGCATACCAGGGAGCATAGGCAGGCTTTGGTAGGAGCTGTGGGTGGAGGAGAGTGTGTTGAACAAGAAATCATCCTCGACCTGTTCTGAGTGGAGGCTTACGTTATGAAATTGTGCTGCTCTAGCCACCACCTGAGAGTACGCGGTGCTGTCTTCTGGTGGAGATGGCTTTGTAGGGTAGGCCTCCGGGCTGTTATCTGACACTGGGGCGTCGTATAGGTCCCATGCGTCCTGATCTTGGTCACCCTGGCTCATGGTGGTGTGAGCTGGGGAGTGAGATGGAGTTTGTGCTGGTGAAACGTTAATCACGGGCGGAGGAGAGGGTGGTGGTGTAATTCTTTTAACCACTTTTGGTTGTGGTGCTTGTTCCGTCTGGAACTCCAACCTTCTCTTTCTCCTAATGGGGGGAAGGGTGCTTATTTTTCCTGTCCCCTGCTGAATGAAGATACGCTTTTGCGTATGGTCCACATCAGTTGCTTGTAGCTCTTCCTCAAACCTATGCTAATTTTCCGTTCCGAAACTCGGAGCGACAGGAACACGTCCGAACCCGATGGCGGAAAAAAAACAATCGAAGATGGAGTCGACGCCCATGCGCAATGGAGACAAAAGGAGGAGTCACTCGGTCCCGTGACTCGAAAGACTTCTTCGAAGAAAAACAACTTGTAACACTCCGGCCCAACACCAGATGGCGAGCTATTGCAGAACATGCGTATCTACAGCGACAGATGCCATCGAACATATATTTATGCTTCACTGATTTCTTTTTTTGCAACAAATAACAACTGAAAGACTATCAATAAGTTCGGTTAATTTTCTATTTACTTTTAATGTTCTTTTAATTAAGATAACAAACATTCACAAGTAACTAAAAGTAACATGTTGATTCTGACAGGATCCCCTCTTGTCTCTTCCAACTAGCTGCAAATCAGTTTCACAAAGTAAATGTTTCTTAATCTAGAACTATCAAAATATAATCCATCAGTATTAGTCCGTAACATTTCTCAGTTGATTGGCCTTTCAAATGATCAAATTACACCAAACTACAGGATTATGAACATTTTCTTCCAAGTCACATTTTTGCAATTATTATCTTTCACGACGGGAACACAATGAGCAGCATTTTCTAAACTAAAATAAGCATTGGCTTGCACATCAGATGATAAAGAAGAACATAACTCTCGCCAATGGAAAGTAAACCACAACTATCGGTTTGAGGAATCCATCGAATTTTACCTGTTATCACCGTATGGCAATTGTGCAATTGGAGAGAAAGTGCCTAATGCAGGTCCAGACGTCACAGGTGCATGGGGGAGATGTGGACGGGAAGGAATGATGCCGTTTACAAGAGGCATTCTTGGAAAAACACTTCCTCCTATAAAAATAAAATACAATGATAGCCTGATCACTCAACATGGTCAAATCATTTTTCATGTTTTTAAAATAAGCATATGACTGTAAGATGTAACTTACTTAAATTTGCCATTAAAGTCTAATGAACTACTAGTTCCTCCCAAAACTACTCAATCTAGCAAGTATTTTGCTGTGAAGAGTTTCAAACGATTTAGGAGGCAATCACGAATGGACTCCTTTCCATGAAGGTTATTTAACACGTAAAATAAATATTTATACAGTAAAACAACCTGCGCTCTACATCGAGTCTGCTGACCTCAAATGTTTGCGTGCGATGACAGTGGCTTTGAATAAACTGAAACAGTGTGTTTGCAGATAATTCCTATGAAAACTGGGTGTACATTTACCAGTCTATTCTTGACACGTATTTCATATATGTTCTCCACATACACCCTTATTTAAATAGTATACCTCCCAAGGATATGCCATTTTATATTCATTTTACTATCTCTGATGTGAACACATTTGCTATAATTGTTCGACGAAGACACTGTCTTTTCAATTGTTTTGCCTCATTATTCTTTGACACATAATTTCTCTGTGTCATCAGTCCCAGACCTACAATTTCAGAAGGACAGTGCTGCTGAAAACAGTTAAGGTGTGTCTTTTATTATGTACTATAGGAAGTGTTAACATATCTACCTTATGATTCTTTCATGCCTTTGGTGAATACGTGCCACAATAACTAAGCCACTCCTCGCAGGCCATTCAGTTTGAGCCAATGAGCAATTTGGTAGCTTCTGAACTGAACAATCTGATTTTATCCATCTTTATCGTCCACAATAGGCCATGCCTCCCTTATATCACCATATTAATTTTTTGTACAAAAGAATCAACTGCTCTTTTCTGTTACATTTCTGGCCTCACAATTTGTTGACATTCTCCAACAAAGTACACTCTAAGCCTTCTCAAACATTTCTCTTGCCTTTTTTTTCTTGCAGTGTTTAGTTAATTTGAAAATGCAAATTTTAATTGCTTGCAGTCCATTTCTACATCACAGGATCTTCAATGAAGACCGTGGAAACCTACTGTGTGTATCAAAATGAATGTGTACGCCTTCTTAAAACTATACTGTATTGAAAACTTCCATACAGCATCTGCCCTGGAAAGTTACCTTCCTAGTAGACATTGCCTCACCTTAAGAGGTCAATAAAATACAAGCTTGTGTTGTCATAATTCCCCACTTTTACACTCCAATAGAGTATTCATGAGAACCGCATTCCTCTTTTCTCCCAAAAGCGAACTCATATTTTCTTGTGAATCAGAAAATTTACCTGTATTCTTTAAAAATTCTAACCACTAACAGACGTGAAAGTTATTTTCCCTAAATGAAGGAACAGAGATGTCTCCTATTGGAGTGTGGAATATGTTTAATGCATTGGCATGAGGGAAACATAATGCTCTTCTGGCACATCTCCAAAAATTAGAAACCTTAAAAACTCCGAAATAAGACACCAAACTAAAGAAGCTGGAAGAAGACTACATAAATAAAGTATCTATTATGCTTCTTTACAAACCAAAATACATTAGAGGCAGGCCTAAAATCATGAATTCTGGGAAAGCAGGGTTAAACCTACGCCACTAAAAAAAACATTCTTACTCCACCACAGATAAAGCGGTTACACATTTAGTTCATCTGATATAGGGAAAAGTGAGGAAATATATCAAACACATTAAAACAGCCACAGGAGAGTTTGCATGAACTGAAAGGGATACGTTGCACTAGTTAAGCATATGGTATATATTCCTATATTCCTCAAATGAATTGTAAGGAAATGCCTCCTTGGCATGGTTACCCCCTGACTTTTTGCCTTTGCTGATGCTAAGTTATGATTTGAAAGTGTGCTGGGACCCTGCTAACCAGGCCCCAGCACCAGTGTTCTTTCCCTAAACTGTACTTTTGTCTACACAACTGGCACAACCCTGGCACTCAGGTAAGTCACTTGTAACTGGTACCCCTGGTACCAAGGGCCCTGATGCCAGGGAAGGTCTCTAAGGGCTTCAGCATGTCTTATGCCACCCTGGGTACCCCTCACTCTGCACATGCACACTGCCTCACAGCTTGGTGTGCTGATGGGGAGAAAATGACTAAGTCGATATAGCAGTCCCCTCAGAGTGCCACGCCAACCTCACACTGCCTGTGGCATTGGTAAGTCACCCCTCTAGCAGGCCTTACAGCCCTAAGGCAGGGTGCACTATACCACAGGTGAGGGCATATGTGCATGAGCAATATGCCCCTACAGTGTCTAAGCAAAACCTTAGACATTGTAAGTGCAGGGTAGCCATAAGAGTATATGGTCTGGGAGTTTGTCAAACACGAACTCCACAGTTCCATAATGGCTACACTGAAAACTGGGAAGTTTGGTATCAAACTTCTCAGCACAATAAATGCACACTGATGCCAGTGTGCAATTTATTGTAAAATACACCCAGATGGCATCTTGGAGATGTCCCCTGAAAACATACCCAACTTCCAGTGAAGGCTGACTAGTTTCTGCCAGCCTGCCACACACCAGACATGTTGTTACAGTGCCTCAGGGCATCCCAGCTAGTGGAGATGCCCCCCCCTCCGGCCACTGCCTCCACTTTTGGCGGCAAGGCTGGAGGAGATAATTAGAAAAACAAGGAGGAGCCACCCACCAGTCAGGACAGCCCCTAAGGTGTCCTGAGCTGAGGTGACCCTTACTTTTAGAAATCCTCCATCTTATGAGTGGAGGATTCCCCACATAGAATTAGGGATGTGCCCCCCTCCCCACAGGGAGGAGGCACAAAGAGGGTGTAGCCACCCTCCAGGACAGTATCCATTGGCTACTGCCCTCCCAGACCTAAACACACCCCTAAATTCAGTATTTAGGGGCTCCCCAGAACCTAGGAAACTAAATTCCTGCAACCTTAACAAGAAGGACTGCTGACCTGAAGCCCTGCAGTGAAGACGAAGACGACAACTGCTTTGGCCACAGCCCTACCGGCCTGTCTTCCAACTTTGAAGAAAACTGCAACAGCGACACATCCAACAGGGACCAGCGACCTCTGAAGACTCAGAGGACTGCCGTGCACCCAAGGACCAAGAAACTCCTGTGAACAGCGGCCCTGTTCAACAACCTGCAACTTTCTTGCAACAAAGAAGCAACTTTCAAGACTTCACGTTTCTCGCCGGAAGCGTGAGACTTTCCACTCTGCACCCGACGCCCCCGGCTCGACCTGCGGAAATCCAACACTACAGGGAGGACTCCCCGGCAACTGCAAGCCTGTGAGTAGCCAGACGCGACCCCCTTGAGCCCCCACAGCAACGCATGCAGATTGAATCCAGAGGCTCCCCCTGACCGCGACTACATATAACAAGGGACCCGACGCCCGGAACCAACACTGCACCCACAGCCCCCAGGAACTGAAGGAACAAAACTCTAGGGCAGGAGCGACCCCCAGGCGTCCCTCTGCATAGCCCAGGTGATGGCTACCCCGAGGAGCCCCCCGTGCATGCCTGCATCATTGAAGTGACCCCCGGGTCCCTCGATTACTTTCTATCTAAAACCCGACGCCTGTTTGCACACTGCAACCGGCCGCCCCTGTGCTGCTGAGGGTGTACTTTCTGTGCCTGCTTATGTCCCCCCTGGTGCCCTACAAAAAACCCCTGGTCTGCCCCCCGAGGACGCGGGTACTTACCTGCTGGCAGACTGGAACCAGGGCACCCCTGTTCTCCATTGAAGCCTATGTGTTTTGGGCACCTCTTTGACCTCTGCACCTGTCCGGCCCTGAGCTGCTGGTGTAGTAACTTTGGGGTGCCTTGAACCCCCAACTGTGGGCTACCTTGGACCCAACTTTGAGACTTGTAAGTGTTTTACTTGCCTGCAAACTTAACCTTTACTTACCTCTCCCAGGAACTGTTGATTTTTGCACTGTGTCCATTTTTAAAAAAGCTTATTGCCATTTTTACAAAGACTGTACATGATATTGTGATTATTCAAAGTTCCTAGAGTACCTAAGTGAAATAACTTTCATTTGAAGTATTACTTGTAAATCATGAACCTGTGGTTCTTAAAATAAACTAAGAAAATATATTTTTCAATATAAAAACCTATTGGCCCGGAGTAAGTCTGAGTGTGTGTACAACAAATGCTTAACACTACCCTCTGATAAGCTTACTGCTCGACCACACTACCACAAAATAGAGCATTAGAATTATCTCTTTTTACCACTATCCTACCTCTAAGGGGAACCCTTGGACTCTGTGCACACTATTTTTTACTTTGAAATAGTACATACAGAGCCAACTTCCAACATGAATACTCTGAATTCTGTCAAACACAATAGATATCCACTGTGCTTTTACCCAAACTAACTATAGGGCAACAAGATGGTCTAGACTACCATATTATAGAAGAAGAAACAAGACAGGTGATTCTAGCCTTCAAATGAAATGAGGCTCCAGGACCTGAAGGATTCCCATAACTTTTGTCGTGCCCGCCCCGCTCCCAAAATTATATAACTCGCCCTACATCAAAATGATCTAATCACTTAAATTACCTACCTGACCAAAAAGTGGTAGACCTTGTGTGGGTTAAACAATAAGTAATTCCTAAGCAGCTTGTTATTTTGCGTACATATTGGGTGTAGATATCTCCAAACGGAGATATACCAATGCTAGACTAGTAGTTCGTCCTTCAATAAAGAATCCTTTATTTTTGCAACACTTGTGTGGTTCTTTCTTGTGTGGGAGTTACTGCCTGACTATTGTGGTACTGCAAGTGCTTTACATTGCTCTTGGACAAGCTTCATCTGCTCGCCTCAGCTACCCTGTAAAGAAATGCCTCCTTGGCATGGTTACCCCCTAACTTTTTGCCATTGCTGATGCTAAGTTTTGATTGAAAGTGTGCTGGGACCCTGCTAACCAGGCCCCAGCACCAGTGTTCTTTCCCTAAACTGTACCTTTGCTTCCACAATTTTCTCTTCCAAAAGGCCCAAACCACTTACTTAATGTGAACTCTAAACTATATGTTAAAAATATGCTAGAAAGGATTTGGTCGAGCATGATGCATGCAGATTAGACATGTTTCATCAGCATTATGCAGGCATGACAAAACGAGACAGCTCGCTAGGCTGAAGAAAAAGATTTAAATAAAAAATACATTCTCATTCTAGTGATATTGATAGTGAATGCCCCATTCAGCCAACTTCTATGAGAGGATGTTTCATGGTATGATGACAAATGCTGATTTAAATCTAAGAAGCAAGTACGCATTACTTATGGACTCATTACCTGTGTCTTTTTAGTCACGCGTCAGGTAAGAATACATAATTACAAAAGCAAATTCCACCCAGAGAGTTGGAAATACTGAAGAGACATCTGTAAGACTTGAACATTGCAGCCTATCTATGTAGTGTACCGAAAGTAAGCTGACACTATGCAGAGAGTCGAGGCGACCCTTATCGGTTTACAGGCTTTAAAATAATAATCCCAAATGCTCTCTTTTGTGGTAGCGTGTGTGAGCAGTTTAGGCTTATCAGAGGATAGTGCTATGTACACACAGAGTCAATAAATGAGACACATACTCAAGAAGAAACTCAAGACCAATTCTTAGAAAAATACAAATACTTTTTATATAATGTTTCAACACCAGAGAACTTCAAAACAAGGTAAGTACTGTTGCAATGCATCAATTTTTGCAGGTAATTAACCAAGTCATTTAAATTTGCTTTTATGTGTAAAAGACTTTCATTGATCAAAGTACATTTTCAGCTAGGGTACTAGGAGGGCAAGGTCACAAGAAATATCAGCAGTACAGTTTTTTCTGCCCTGGGGTGACTGTGTGCAAGGATGCTGGATGGGCCGCGTGAGTTGCACACTGCATGCTTGGCGATGAGGGGGCCATCCAGAAACAGCCTGCAGAGTGGTACTTGAGGACAAGTCCAGTAACACCCAATGGGGGGGCTCAGTCTGTGGGGTTGGAGGGTGGAGTCCTGGGAGCAAGGGAATAGCGTTGGCTGTCGTGGACTTGAGGAGCTCGAGTGCGGCACGTTTTTGTCTTTGTGTGCTCCTGTGTTAAAGACGCCCACGGTTCTCAGTTGGACCTGTAAGGAGGGGACAAAACAGGGCAGCTGGCCCACTCTCAGTGCTCGCCTCTGATGCATCTTGACGGCTGGGCTCTGGTTGCGGCACTGAATTCTGGATTGGACTTAAACAAGCATTGGTTGCTGCAAGGAGTGCAGTACCTCAGGTACAGGTGCAAGACTGCTTTGGTGGGTCCTAGGGTCTTCTCTCATGGCAGGGAGACATATATGACCTCCTGAAGTATAGCGACCTCCTCCTGGGTGGCTGCTGTGTTAGTGGACCTGGTGGTCAGCAGAACAGTGAGCTTGACATTGTGATTCGTGTCTGAAGGGAAGTGGCTCCTCCACTTCAAGGGAGATGCTGACTGCTTGGCAAAGTGCTGGAGGTCCTCCCAGGCTTTTGGTGGATGCACAGCTGAAGGACAAGTCGGGTTGTTGCAACTGTTGGGACAAGAGTTGGTAAGCAGGCAGGGTTTTGTGTTAAAGTCCATTAACAGTCCACAGTTCTCGCTTCTTCAGCTTCTCTTTGTCCTCTACTTTCTTCAGACAATTCTGTTATTCTGGTGTCTAGGGGCCACTTCAATACTCAATGTATTGGAGTTTGGGGGCAGAGGGGGTGTAAAGTAGTAGCCAATGGGCTACTTACATTTGGGGTGACTACACACCCTATATGACCAATTCTTGTAGGAAGTGGGTATAACCCTGTCCCAGAATTCATAATTCCACAACAGGCTGCCCACCTTAGGGGTGTCACTAGCCTGGTACACCTACATGCATTACTAATGCTCAGCTGTTCCTGGTGCCAAATGGGCCTCAGGGCAAGAGGTGGCAACTTCCATGTCTAGGGGAAGCCAGGGTTGCATATCAAAAGCGGCAGGGACTTTGAAGACCCTGGCCTCGGTATGCAGATTCACTAGCCGTTCTGCTGGAGGAGGTGATATAACCTTCCTCAGGCGCAGGCATTGTTTCTAGCCTAAGAGAGTGCAGGCTGTTACCTCCAGGAGGTCAGAAACATGGCTGTGGAGGAAGGCTGGTCAATATCAGTGAGCCAGCAGGCTAAGGGTCTGGTAGCTTTCAGGGGGCACCTTCAAGGTACGCTCTGGGTGCATGTCATAATAAATCCAAGACTAGCATCAGTCTGGATTTATTACGACAAGGTGGTTGATACCAAACACCAAACATTTCAGTGAAGCAAATCATGTAGCTGGGTAACTTGTAATGAAGAGTGTCCAGTACATACCTTAGAATGGCTTCCCTGTTCACTTGCAACTTCTAGTAATTGAACTAGACATCACAGGGGCATGTGTGTGCATGCAGATATTTCCTGCCATCAAATATAATGCTCCTTGCCTTTGGGCTCTAAGGCCTGCTGTAGGGATGACTTACATGCAGTGATTTAGGGCATGATATGCAATGAGAGTGTCATGTTGTGTTTCTCTCATGGCTTGCAACATTTTGCACCATGACACTCAATCTGCAATTGCAGGCTGTATGCTATTGTTAGGGGGGTCCCTCAGGGTGGCACAAAACATGCTGGAGCCCTTGGGGACCCTCTCTAGTACCCAGGCATTAAATACCAGGGGTACCACGTACTAGGGAACTTAGAGGTACTACAGTGTGTGCCAATTGTACAAATTAGATCTAATGCCTTGTTTTTAGGTAAAGAGCTGGGAACCTGTTTAGAAGGAACCCAAAGCACCTGTGGCAAAAAGTGGGGGTGACCATGTCCAAAAGCGGCACTTTTCTACAAATGTGTTAGAAACTGCGATATACAGTAAATCTCCCTATGACTGGCATGATACTGCCTTTCAGCACCATTATATGTATCCCAACAATAGTTGCACATTTTGAAGAGATTGCAAGATAATGAAAATGTCACTTACCCAGTGTACATCTGTTCGTGGCATCAGTCGCAGTAGATTCGCATGTTCTGCAATAGCTCGCCATCTGGTGTTGGGCCGGAGTGTTACAAGTTGTTTTTCTTCGAAGAAGTCTTTCGAGTCACGGGACCGAGTGACTCCTCCTTTTGTCTCCATTGCGCATGGGCGTCGACTCCATCTTCGATTGTTTTTCCCCGCAGAGGGTGAGGTAGGAGTTGAATTGTAGTAATAGTGCCCATGCAATGGAGTGACTAAGTATGCACCTATTTAAGGTTGAGATGATACATATAGAAATAATTGAAGGTAACTTCCAAACTGCTACAGGCTCCCGGGGAGGCGGGTGGGCACATGCAAATCTACTGCGACTGATGCCACGAACAGATGTACACTGGGTAAGTGACATTTTCAGTTCGATGGCATCTGTCGCTGTAGATACGCATGTTCTGCAATAGACTAGTAAGCAGTTATTTCCCCAAAAGCGGTGGATCAGCCTGTAGGAGTGGAAGTAGTCTGAAATAATGTCCTTAATACAGCTTGACCTACTGTGGCTTGTTGTGCGGATAACACGTCTACACAGTAGTGCTTGGTGAATGTGTGAGGCGTAGACCATGTGGCTGCCTTACATATTTCTTGCATTGGGATGTTTCCTAGAAAGGCCATGGTAGCACCTTTCTTTCTGGTTGAGTGTGCCCTTGGTGTAATGGGCAGCTGTCGTTTAGCTTTAAGGTAGCAGATTTGGATGCATTTAACTATCCATCTGGCTATACCTTGTTTTGAAATTGGGTTTCCTGCGTGAGGTTTTTGAAATGCAATAAAGAGTTGTTTAGTCTTTCTGATGTTTTTTGTTCTGTCAATGTAATACATTAATGCTCTTTTGACATCTAATGTATGTAGTGCCCTTTCAGCTACGGTATCTGGCTGTGGAAAGAACACTGGAAGTTCCACTGTTTGATTTAGATGGAACGGTGAAATAACCTTTGGCAAAAATTTAGGATTGGTCCTTAGGACGACTTTATTTTTGTGTAGTTGTATAAAAGGTTCCTGTATAGTAAACGCCTGAATCTCGCTTACTCTTCTCAGGGAAGTAATGGCGATGAGAAATGCCACCTTCCAGGTTAGGAACTGTATGTCGCAGGAGTGCATGGGTTCAAAAGGTGGACCCATAAGTCTAGTTAGGACAACATTTAGGTTCCATGAAGGAACAGGTGGTGTTCTTGGTGGTATAATTCTCCTAAGGCCCTCCATGAATGCTTTAATGACTGGTATTTTATATAGGGAAGTTGAATAGGTAGTTTGCAGGTATGCAGATATTGCTGCAAGGTGTATTTTAATGGAAGAGAAAGCCAGGTTAGATTTTTGTAAGTGAAGCAAGTAACCCACTACATGTTCTGGAGTTGTGTGTAATGGTTGTATTTGATTAATATGGCAGTAGCAAACAAACCTCTTCCATTTACTTGCATAGCAGTGCCTGGTGGATGGCCTTCTTGCTTGTTTTATGACTTCCATACATTCTTGGGTAAGTTGTAAGTGCCCGAATTCTAGGATTTCAGGAGCCAGATTGCTAGATTCAGCGATGCTGGATCTGGGTGTCTGATCTTTTGGTTGTGCTGTGTCAACAGATCTGGCCTGTTGGGCAATTTGATGCAGGGTACCACTGATAGGTCTAGCAGCGTTGTGTACCAGGGTTGCCTTGCCCAAGTTGGTGCTATCAATATGAGTTTGAGTTTGCTTTGACTGAGTTTGTTTACCAGGTAAGGAAGGAGAGGGAGAGGAGGAAAAGCGTAAGCAAATATCCCTGACCAGTTCATCCATAGGGCATTGCCTTGGGATTGTTTGTGTGGGTACCTGGATGCGAAGTTTTGGCATTTTGCGTTCTCCCTTGTCGCAAACAAGTCTATCTGAGGTGTTCCCCAGAGTTTGAAATAAGTGTTCAGAATTTGGGGGTGAATTTCCCATTCGTGGACCTGTTGGTGATCTCGAGAGAGATTGTCTGCGAGTTGATTTTGTATCCCTGGTATAAACTGTGCAATTAGGCGAATTTGGTTGTGAATTGCCCAATGCCAAATTTTTTGTGCTAGCAGGCTTAACTGCGTGGAGTGCGTCCCTCCCTGCTTGTTTAGATAATACATTGTTGTCATGTTGTCTGTTTTGACGAGAATGTATTTGTGAACTATTATTGGTTGGAAAGCTTTTAGTGCTTGAAAAACTGCTAGCAGTTCTAGGTGATTGATATGCAGTTTTGTTTGATGTACGTTCCATTGTCCTTGTATGCTGTGTTGATTGAGGTGTGCTCCCCACCCTGTCATGGAAGCATCTGTTGTTATTACGTATTGTGGCACTGGGTCTTGGAAAGGCCGCCCCTTGTTTAAATTTATGTTGTTCCACCATAGAAGCGAGAGGTAAGTTTGGCGGTCTATTAACACCAGATCTAGAAGGTGACCCTGTGCTTGAGACCACTGTGATGCTAGGCATTGTTGTAAGGGCCTCATGTGCAGTCTTGCGTTTGGGACAATGGCTATGCATGATGACATCATGCCTAGGAGTTGTAATACCATCTTTGCCTGTATCTTTTGTGTTGGATACATGCGTTGTATGATGGTGTTGAAATTTTGAATTCTTTGTGGACTTGGAGTGGCTACTCCCTTTGATGTGTCTATTATGGCTCCCAGGTATTGTTGTACCTTGCGTGGCAGAATTTTGGATTTTGTGAAATTGACGGTGAACCCGAGTTTGAAGAGGGTTTGTATGATCTGATTTGTGTGATTTGAGCACTGTATGAACGAATGGGCCTTGATTAGCCAGTCGTCCAAATATGGGAACACATGTATTTGCTGCCTTCTTATGTGTGCAGCGACTACCGCTAGACATTTGGTAAAGACTCTTGGTGCGGTTGTTAATCCGAAAGGCAGTACCTTGAATTGGTAATGTATTCCTTTGAATACGAACCTTAGGTATTTCCTGTGAGATGGGTGTATTGGTATATGGAAATAAGCATCCTTGAGGTCTAAAGTTGCCATGTAGTCGTGTAGTTTTAGCAATGGCAATACTTCTTGTAGTGTGACCATGTGGAAGTGGTCTGATTTGATGAAAGTGTTCACTACTCTGAGGTCTAGGATTGGTCTCAGCGTTTTGTCCTTCTTTGGTATCAGAAAGTACAGTGAGTAAAGTCCTGTGTTTATTTGTGTGTTTGGCACTAATTCGATTGCATTCTTTTGCAATAGTGCCTGCACTTCTATCTCCAGGAGATTGGAATGGTGTGTTGTTAAATTTTGTGCTTTTGGTGGTATGTTTGGAGGGAATTGTAGAAATTCTATGCAATAACCATGTTGGATAATTGCTAGAACCCAAGTGTCTGTAGTGATTTCCTCCCATGCTTTGTAATAATGACCTATTCTTCCCCCCACTGGTGTTGTGTGGAGGGGGTGAGTGACATGTGAGTCATTGTTTAGTAGTAGGGGTTTTGGGGCTTTGAAATCTCCCTCTATTTCTAGGGAATTGCCCTCCTCTATATTGTCCCCGAAAACCTCCTCTATACTGTCCCTGGTAAGTGGACGGTGTTGCTTGTGAGGTGCTGGCTTGTGTGCTTTGACCCCGAAACCCCCCTCGAAAGGGCGTTTTACGGAATGTGCTGTAATTCCCTCTGCTCTGCGGGGAGTAGAGTGCGCCCATGGCTTTGGCAGTGTCCGTATCTTTTTTGAGTTTCTCAATCGCTGTGTCCACTTCTGGACCGAACAGTTCTTTTTCATTAAAAGGCATATTGAGAACTGCTTGTTGAATCTCTGGTTTAAATCCAGACGTTCGGAGCCATGCATGCCGTCTGATAGTTACAGATGTATTAATTGTCCGTGCAGCTGTATCTGCAGCGTCCATGGAGGAACGTATCTGGTTGTTGGAGATGGTCTGTCCCTCCTCAACCACTTGTTTCGCCCTATTTTGGAAGTCCTTGGGCAGATGTTCAATGAGATGTTGCATCTCGTCCCAGTGGGCTCTGTCATAGCGCGCAAGTAGTGCCTGGGAGTTCGCGATGCGCCACTGGTTTGCAGCTTGTGCTGCGACTCTTTTACCAGCTGCATCAAACTTGCGGCTTTCTTTATCTGGGGGTGGTGCATCTCCAGATGTGTGAGAGTTGGCCCTTTTCCTAGCTGCTCCTACAACAACAGAGTCTGGTGGCAGCTGTGTAGTGATGAAAACCGGGTCCGTAGGAGGCGGCTTATACTTCTTTTCCACCCGTGGTATGATTGCCCTACTTTTGACCGGCTCCTTAAATATGTCTTTTGCGTGCCGGAGCATACCAGGGAGCATAGGCAGGCTTTGGTAGGAGCTGTGGGTGGAGGAGAGTGTGTTGAACAAGAAATCATCCTCGACCTGTTCTGAGTGGAGGCTTACGTTATGAAATTGTGCTGCTCTAGCCACCACCTGAGAGTACGCGGTGCTGTCTTCTGGTGGAGATGGCTTTGTAGGGTAGGCCTCCGGGCTGTTATCTGACACTGGGGCGTCGTATAGGTCCCATGCGTCCTGATCTTGGTCACCCTGGCTCATGGTGGTGTGAGCTGGGGAGTGAGATGGAGTTTGTGCTGGTGAAACGTTAATCACGGGCGGAGGAGAGGGTGGTGGTGTAATTCTTTTAACCACTTTTGGTTGTGGTGCTTGTTCCGTCTGGAACTCCAACCTTCTCTTTCTCCTAATGGGGGGAAGGGTGCTTATTTTTCCTGTCCCCTGCTGAATGAAGATACGCTTTTGCGTATGGTCCACATCAGTTGCTTGTAGCTCTTCCTCAAACCTATGCTTTTGCATTTGGGAGGTTAGCGAGTGCTCTTCTGTATAAGAGCCTGAAGCTGGGTCGCTTGCAGTTTGTTTCGGCGTCGAAACTTTGTCTGCGTGTTTTTTCGGCTCCGAGGTGACTTTTTTCCTTTTCGGGGCCGAAACCTCTCGGCGTCGATCTGTTTCGGTGCCGCTGTCTCGGCGTCGAGCCGTGTCCACACCGGTATCTCGGTGTCGAGGCTTGTCTCCAGCACTTTCTCGGTCCCGAGAAGGCTGCGTGCCGGTGTCTCGACCGGAGTCGGACGATCTCGGCACTGTTTTGGCCTTTTTCGGTGCCGACGGTCGGTCACCGAATTTATGGGTCGAGCCATGGCCTGGTGGCAGTGGCGTCCCCTGGGCCTTGTAAATGTTTCTCTGTGTGTTTTTCGACGTCTTACTCACGGTTTGTGTATCGTCGAATCCTTCGGAGTCTGAGTCTTGGATCGAGAAGGTACCTTCCTCCTCCTGTTCCTCGAACTCCCGTCGGGCTGTCGGTGCGGACGCCATTTGAAGTCTTCTGGCTCGACGGTCTCGGAGTGTTTTTCGGGACCGGAACGCACGACAGGCCTCGCAGGTGTCTTCGCTGTGCTCAGGTGACAGGCACAGGTTGCAGACCAAGTGTTGGTCTGTGTAGGGGTATTTATTGTGGCATTTGGGGCAGAAACGGAACGGGGTCCGTTCCATCGGCGTTCCTCAGCACGCGGTCGGGCCGACCAGGCCCCGACGGAGGATCGAAAAACTACCCCGAAGGGCACCGGAGCTCTTCGATCTTCGATGCGGTGTTGAATCTAAGTACGCCGATCCCGAACGCAACAATACCGACGAAAATCTTCCGAAATTAACTATTTTTTCCGTTCCGAAACTCGGAGCGACAGGAACACGTCCGAACCCGATGGCGGAAAAAAAACAATCGAAGATGGAGTCGACGCCCATGCGCAATGGAGACAAAAGGAGGAGTCACTCGGTCCCGTGACTCGAAAGACTTCTTCGAAGAAAAACAACTTGTAACACTCCGGCCCAACACCAGATGGCGAGCTATTGCAGAACATGCGTATCTACAGCGACAGATGCCATCGAACTAGTGGATACTCCTTATATGCTGCAATTATAAGCTACTGCCAATCTGTTGCATAAACATTAAATGGAATAAATGGTATCAAGCACCACTGCCCTGGGAATGACGGGTTCCATAACCGCCAGCCTATCCATGGCGGTAAACACCGCCATGGAAAGGCTGGCGGTAAGGGGGACTCGGGGTGCCCATGGGGGCCCCTGCACTGCACATCCACTTGGCAAAGGTTGTGCAGGGGCCCCCAGGCACAGCCCCATCACACATTTCACTGCTTGAATTTCAGGCAGTGAAATGCGCGACGGCTGCTGCTGCACCCGCTCCACATCAACATTGCCGCTGGCTCTATTATTAGCCGGCTGCAATGTTGATGTGACTTTTCCGCTGGGCCAGCGGACGGAAACACTGCTTCTGTTCGCTGGCCCAGCGGGAAAGTCATAATAGGGAGCCACATATACCCCCAGCACTGGTGGTATAGTGGCGCTTGCGGCTTTGGTGGTCTTTTAGTAAGACCGCCAAAGTCGTAATGAGGGCCATAGTGTGCAGAGTACAGGGGTTCCCCAGAGGCTTAACAGAGGCTAAAATAGATAATATTAATGCTTTTGTGGTACTGTGGTCGAGTTGGCTTATCAGAGGGTAGTACAAAGCATTTGTTGTGCACACAGAGACACAGGACTCGAAAAATCCACTCGACCACTCGCATTGGCGAGTCTTATTTGATTAGGTTGAGCTATTTTTAATATTTACTGGTCCCTTCCGGCGAGTTGACACTGAACAGGTGTTCTGTTCAGTTGAAAAGTGGAGGGGCAATGAAAGATGCATTTAAATATTGTTCTATTGTCACATTTGCTCTGTGTTCACTTACAATTCATTTTCTTTTTGACTGCAGAGTTCCAGGACTTTGTAAGGTTAACTGTGTGACCTGCTGCTTAGAATGTAAAATAAAAGGATAGAGTGTCAGGTTTTTCCTGACACACAACATTCAAATGACTAAGTCAGCTGTGCAAACATTTCAAAATAGATTTCAGTATTTGTGAAAGCCCTTTTTTTAATTCTGTGTGATGAAAAAATATTTTAATACGATGAAAACTAATCAGAATACTTTACATGTTGATGTGCAGACGATACGTTTAGTGAAATCCAAATTTCATAGATTGTTAATACACTTTATAGTTTTATCAGTAAAGCTGTCAAGTTAGTGGACAGGTTTTTGGACATTTCTTGTAAAGTTACGGTGTGTAGATGACAATATGTTGCCACATCATGGTTTAGTAATATATTTATTAAACTTGAGTGTTTAAACAAACTGAGAAACACTCCTGGCCTCATGGCAATGTTGTTAGTAAACTAAAAGAAGTCCAAGGTTTTGTGGGCTACATTCTTGTGATGCATGCAGCAAACTTTAGTCTACTTAAACAACAGAGGTATTTTGTGCTGCAGAAATGCTTAGCTCACATATATGAAGGTGCAGTTGTGTGAAAATTAAGAAAAAGGCGACTTTGTAAACTATTTTCCTAGGATTACACAATTTGAGACCCGTTTACGGATCAAGTCCATTACAGTTAGGTCGAGTAGATTATTTAAGTTACTCGACCTGCAGGCCTAGTAAAATTTGTATGATTTTTCGAGCCCTGAGACAATAGAATAAGCACACACTCAATGACTTAACTCCACACCAATGGTTTTTATTTAGCAAATATATATTTTCTTAATTTATTTTTAGAACCACAAGATCCAAGTTGTAGGTAAGTACTTCAAAAGATATGTATTTCACACATGTATCAACAGTACTTTGTTTGAAATTGGTAGGTTATACAGTTCTTGAAATATTGGCACAAATCTGTCTTAATAATGGATACAGTGCAATTTTCAGTAACAGTTCCTGGGTGGAAGAAAATTTAGATTGTTTTACAGGTAAGTACAACACTTACAGTTTCAGTCTCCGAGTTTTATGAAATCTACCAGTTGGGGTTCAAGTTAACCCCAAACACCCACCCCCAGCAACACGAGGCCAGGTGCCGAGGTCAAAGAAGAGCCATTTTAATGTAGGCTCGTATGGACACAAGCCTGCCTGTAGGTAAGTACCCGGGGCTTGGAAGGCAGACCACGGGGGGATTGAAGGAGCACTTGAGGGGGCACAAGTAGGTACCAATCACACACCCTCAGCGGCAGCCATGTGCAGGGTGCAAACAGGACGTCTCGTTTCCAATGCTGGTCTATGAGGAGACCCTGGGGGTCAATCAGAAGCTGCAGGCGCGGTCCGGGGAAGAGCTGGGGGGGTGGGTGGGGGGTGAATGTTGCCTCTGGCACACCGCCGGTGGGACAGGGAGGAGGGCTGCCTGCTGAACGTAGCTGCACTGGGTGTCGGTTTCTCCAAGGCCTGGGGGCTGCGGGTGCAGTGTGTCTTTAGGTGTTGGATATCTTTGTCCGGAGCTTCGCGGTCAGGGGATTCCTCGGGTCTCCCTCTGCAGGTGTCGTCGTGAAGGGGTCAACCCAGGGTGGGCATTTGCTTGCTATCACCTTGGGACCCTCTCTTGCTGGGTGGACCACCTGGACACGGGCCGTGGGCATCGGGTGCACAGGGGTCAGGACTCACGCATCCAGAGTGAGGTGGGAGTCCTTGGTTGTTAGTTTTTCTTAAACAGAGCCGCTGTCCTCTGGAGTTCTTGGTCCTTTTGGGTGCAGGGCAGTCCTCTGGAGCTGGGCAGAGGTCGCTGGTCACGCTGCACAAATCATTGGTCTTTTGCAGGTTCTTTCAATCAGGAGACAGGCCGGTAGGGCTGGGGCCAAAGCAGTTGTCTTCCTTCTTCTCTGCTGAGGGTTTCAGCTAAGCAGGCCTTCTTGTAGGTCTCCAGGAATCTGGTGAGTTGGGTTCAGGGAAGCCCTTAAATATGAGATTAAGGTGCATTACAGGGGTAAGAGTGCAGTAGCCAATGGCTACTGTCCCTGAGGGTGGTTACACCCTTCTTGTGTCCACTCCATTTGGGGAGGGGGGCACATTCCTATCCCTATTGGTCCCTGTCCTCCAAACCAAGATGGAGGATTCTGCAGGGAGGAGATTCACCTTAGGGGTGGTCCCAGCTGAAGTGGTCACACCTCCTTGTGTGTCTTAAGTTTCCCACCAAACTGGCTGCCAAAAGTTGGGCTTTGGCCAGGGAGTGGGGCACTGTAACATGAGGCCTGAGCCTTTGAGGCTCACCGCCATGTGTTGCAGTTCCTGCAGGGAGGAGGGGGGCCTGGCCTCAGAGAGCACAAAGGCCCTCAACCCCATGGGGCCAGAAACGTATCTGCTAGTGGCAGGCTGGCACAGACCAGTCAGTCCTACACTAGAGGATTGGGTAAAATACAGGGGGCCCTCTATAAGATGTCTTCTGGGTGCATTTTGCAATAAATCCCACACTGGCATCAGTGGGGGTTTATTGTGCTGAGAAATTTGGTACCAAACTTCCTAGTATTCAGTGAAGCCATTATGGAACTGTGGAGTTTGTAATGACAAACTCTGTGACCATATACTTAATATGGCCACACTGCACTTACAATGTATAAGAATGGAATTAGATACTGTAGGGACATATTGCTCCTGCAGCTATGTCCTCACCTGTGGTATAGTGCACCCTGCCTTAGGGCCGGAAGGCCTGCTAGAGGGATGACTTGCCTATGCCACAGGCAGTGTTTTGTGGGCATGGCACCCTGACGGGGATGCCATGTCGACTTTGCCTTTTTTCTCCCCACCAGCACACACAATCTGCATTGACAGTGTGCATGTGTTAGGTGAGGGGTCCCTTAGGGTGGCACAAAACATGCGGCAGCCCTTCGGGACCCTCCCTGGCGACAGGGCTCTTTGTTCCACTGGTACCTTTTACAAGGGACTTATCTGTGTGCCAGAGGTGTGCCAACTGTGGAAGCAATGGTACATTTTTAGGGAAAGAACACTGGTGCTGGGCCTGGTTAGCAGGATCCAAGCACACTCTCAGTCAAGTCAGCATCAATATCAGGCAAAAAGTGGGAAGGTAACTGCAAGATGGGCCAGTTTCCTAAAGTACTGTACCTGGGGTCCATGCGACTCTGTGACCTGCCCGCACTCCCTCACGAGTGGCGTCGAACTGTTGGGAACGACTCAGTCAAGATGCTGTGAAAGCCCCAGTTGGAGCTATTGCGTTTCTAAGCGTGTTACTAAGATTTAACCTTTGAAAATTTGAATATTTACTTGTGTAAGTTAGATTTTTGCTGTTTTGGTCTTGTTTTACTCCGATATATTGGCTATTTTTCTAAACTGGTGTGGAGTAGCTTTGCAGGGTTTTCACTGTGTTACTGTGCGTGTGTGCGTACAAATACTTTACACATTGCAGCTGACATAGGCCTGCCTGTTTGAGCCAAGCTACCAAGGGTGTGAGCAGGGGTTATCTTACCTGTGTGACTCGATTACCCAGACTAAATTGAGGGTTCCTACTTGCAAAGGGTGCAAATCACTGCCAACTAGACGTCCCATTCTTAACAAACCGTATGAAGCGCTATGAGTTTAACAACACAAGTGTGCCTATTTGTAAAACAAATTGAACACAAAATTGCTAAAAGGCTTGGGTACTAGCAGTGAAAGTGGTGCTACATTTCATGGAGTCCAAGACATCCTTGCTTCTAGACGCAGAAGAGGCCAGAACACTCCAGTGGATACGTGGCAAAATAAAGTTGTTTATCAGCAAGCTTTTACTTACTAGATATCTTGTCAATAGTTTCAGGCTAGCCCATTAACCAACTGCTTCCTCAAAGAACGAGGCCAACACAGCACACAATTTCAATTGCAAACTCAATAGTCCCAAGACACCACCTCTTATTCCAGTCGCATATCATGCACTTTGTAACCATGTATAGACTTTCCTTCCTGCGAGAAACTAAAACTTGTGAGCTAGGACCAAAACCTACCGTGATTGTGTAAAGGCATCAGTCGTGGGTGTGGAGGTAGTTGTGTTAAAGGCGGAGTTCGAGGTGTTATTGGACTAAGTACTGCAGTAAATAGGTCTTCCACATCCTTTCCTTCAAGTTCTATAATGTAGAAATAAAAACAGTGTAATCATTTCACAACACAAACACATGGCGCTAAAGATAAAAAAATATGCTAACACATACCAGGGATTTTGTACAGTTTTCCAAGCATTGCATCTGGAAACGAGAGAATATGCATTAGTTTATAGGAAATGAACACAGAAGAATAATGTTACAATACCCTTACTGACCATGAGAGGTACAGTCTAAACATAACATAATTAATAGGAAGCAGTAGTGACTATCGCCAAAGGTTTACTATATGTCATTATTAGGCTTCCTACTATGTGTAACCATGTAACGTTTAAGTATTTTACCATCTGTGACCATTTTATCCAGTTCTGGACTAAGAATCCCATCAAACTGTTCTTCACTCAAAGGCCGGGAGCTCTGACTGGCGCTTGGTTGAGGCAAAGAGGATGAATCATCCGAGATGAGGCCTATGTCCAATCCAGCTAAAGAGGCAAAGACAGAAGGTCAGCAACAAATATGAACACAAAGTCTCTGTCCAAAAAGGCACTGTAATAAGCTGTTCTTGCATGTTTAAGTATGCTATAAGCAACGTTCAATTAAGTAAGTGCTTCCTAAAGGACTCAGTAATTCGTATTAAGAATGCAGGTCTGTGGCTAATGAGCCAGAACTACTCTTTTACAATGGCTCTAACCTTGTTAGACCGTTTAACATCTAAGGAACAGATAGGAGTGTTATTTGGCAATGGACTGCCATTAAAACTAACAGACAGGGTGGCAAGAGCAAGATTAGATGGACTAAAGTAAGATGCTTAACAGCAGAATGGATTTCAATCTACTCACATTATCTGCCCATCACCACTCTAAACAAACACAGACTTCAAGGCCTTTAATGCCAAAACACACACACAAGCATGCTCTTTACAGAAACTGTCAGACATGCAGAGAGTGAGACTTACTTAAGAGGCAATAAAATCTTTTATTAGCATTGATGTCTATGAATGGCTTAAAAGTAGAGTTTTGTGTCTAATTCAAATGCAGTTCATTGCTCCTCATTATTGGGTGGACTCTGGTCCTTATGCTACATTCAAGACTAACAGGGAAACTCTATGAACACTGCTTAGTCAAATATTTGAATCACCTCAAGTGGAGAGCACCCCGACTGCATATTTATCTGATGTTCTTGCTGCCATTTTTTACCCCTGAGAGAGGATGCTTGCTGCTCCAATGACATGAAAGGGATAGGTAGTGCATAGAACAGCAAAAACGTTGACTACATTTGCAAATATGTTTCTGGCAGATGCTACATCTTCCGCCAGATTCCTCATCTTAAGAAAACCCGTGAGGTGCCAGACTGGATGCAGGAATCTTGTCCCCCCCAGTAACTGCTCTATGGGGCTGCCAGACAGTGACACGCAGTTCTAGACAAGCTACACTCACTCAATGTTATAACAGTGGAGTGTATGTGGCATTATCTAGTGTGCTGGAATCAGTACCTTGCAGGTTTTCCATGCCCACATGAGGCAGGCGGAGAGGAAAGGAAAAAACACCCATGGTGACAATGACAGACTTCTTCAAACCCTCAGGAGAGAGGGGGCGGTAGGCCACCATATCTCCTCCTGGATCGCAGACTCCTTATCACAACAAGTATGGTAGCATTAAGATTTTATCGACTGTTGCCCAAGGAGGGTCAAGAGGATAATGACCAGAGTTCAGAAATGACAGAATTACAGGCCCAGCAGAACACAAGGGAAGCTTTTCCTTATGGAGGAGGAAGCCTCACACACTAATTCATGTCATGCTTTATCACTGACAACCTCTCCCCACCATGGTAGGACAGTGCCACCAGGGAGGACTCGACCTCTTGATAAACCTAGACTGGATGGAGTTCTTAGTTAAGAGGTACTGGTCAAAGAGGGATCCAGGTACATTAAAATTACTAATTTGAGGACCACTGGTATATTTGCGTTTAACAGTGGTGTCCACAGATATGACTAAAAACAAAGGTTGACTGTACTTTTGAGAAGAATGACTCAGCCCGTCTCAGGTAGCAGACATGTTTCTGCCCTCACAAAGAGCCTATCCAAATCTGGGAAATTCTTCAGGTCTCAGGATCCCTATAGAAAAAACGGCGTGCTACTGCTGAACCCTAACTTGTTGGTTGTAGAAACATTCAAGTCCTAACTGAGTGATGGTGCTGGTACAACGACCTATTTTGAAAAACAAAGTTAAATGCTGACTTATTATAAATGAACTGCTTTCCTCCTATTTACTGTGCTCATATATCACACAAAACCCTGAAAATGTAATATCAGGGATTCTGCGTCCATTAATTGGATGGTCTCTTCCTTACATAAGCACCGCACTCAATCCATGTTACTTTCTCCAGTCAAGCGCACATAAAGGGGCTAATACTCCTCTGTGGGTTTTTTCTCCCCAATACCTCTACTGCGGCGATGTTGGTACATGATTACCTGACCAGAGGACTTTCTTATAATGTGCCCTAATTATTTAACAATTAATAACTGAATATTAAAGAGGCGTCTGTAGCTATCATATCATTCAGCTTGAGTGTTACATCTGACTTATGAGTTTTTCCGAACATCTCCCTGTTATGAGTGTGCGACTACAAAGGACACCGTCCCCTTCCCAGACCAGAAGCAAGTAACCCCTATAATACAAGGTAAGGAATAGTGTTGCACTATAGGTTTTAGCGTAATTTACCTTATAAAGTTGTATAATCTAATGATGGGGTTGGTAAATTTAACACCTCCAAATAGATGGCTTAGTACCAGTAGTAATATGATTCTGGGTAGACAGTAATGCATGTCTTCAGCATGAACAGACAACGTTCACTTGGTTTGCAGTGAATTTCCACTTGTATGTTCAAGTTTTTGTGTGATATAGGAACACAGTCAATAGAAGGGAAGCAATGAATGAATGCTAGGTTTGCACTTAACTTTGTTTTTCAAAATAGGTCATTGTACCAGCATCATCAGGTAGGACTTGATGTTTCTATAACCAACAAGTTAGGGTTTGGTGGCAGTACACTATTTCCAATAGGGCTCCTGAGCCCTGAGGAATGCCCCAGACCTGGACAGGTTTTTTGTGAAGGCAGAAACATGTAGTCTATCTGAGATGGGTCACGTTTGTTTTTAGTCATACCTGTGGACACCACTATTAAAGGCAAATATACTGGTAATCCTCATGGTATTTTTAATTTACCTGGATCCCTCTTTGTCCAGTAGCTTTAATCTAAGAACTACCTCCGGTCTAGGTTTATCAGGAGGTCGAATCAGCCCTGGTGACACTGTCCCACCAGGGTGGGGGAGAGGTTGCATATAATAAAGCATGACACAAATAAGTGTGTGAGGCTTCCTCTTCTATAAGGAAAAGCTTAGATTGTGTTTTGCTGCACCAGTAATTGTCATTTACGAACTTGGGTCATTATCCTTTTGACTCTCCTTGGGCAACAGACGATAAAATCTTAATGCTACCATACTTGTTGTGATAAGGACAATGACAAACCATCTAAGCTTTGGGGTGGCGAAAATTGACCACTGTGCTGCAAAAAGCAAACCTGTTCTGTGTGGGAGAGGAATAAGGAGCGAAATGTCAAGTGCCAACAGACTGGCAAACCAACATCTCTTTGCTTCTAGGATAATGAGCAGTTCTGCTCAATAGTCTTGCAACTTAGGAATGACCTATCAAAATAGAGGGTTTGAAGGTATCATGCAGCCCCAGCAATTAGTTAAACTTGACAACGCCCTCCTAAGGAGCTATTTTGGGGATTTCGCAAGCACAAAACAGAGGGCATTTCCAGTTTGGGACCACAACAAAAAGGTTTACGCCAAGGCCTTTCAATATGGAAAAAATAAAGTGTCACATAGGGAGACGGTTCCCATTAGTAGTCCTTCAGAGAGGCGGCTCAAAGCATACACTCTCACATTTGGGGTGCCTGCCAGATGGATTGTTATTGGAACAATGCCCTGCTGCAAAACTACTGCCAACTGTGTCTAGTAATTGCGGAGAACTCAAGGGGCAAACGACCAATGTAGGTCAGGTATGATAGAATGGAATACATTTATGTAGACCAAAACACTCCACTGAATTTGCAGGCAATTTGTTCAGGCAGCCCTGGCGGATCTCATTTAGCAGAAACTATACAGCATCAACAAGGTGCATAAGCCATAACAAATGTTGGGATCCTGCAGAAGCGTAATTGGACACTGGCTAAAAACATGGCAATCATGTTCAGAAAATATAAAATTCTCGGATAGCTCAAAGAGCCTCATAAAGGCAGGGTCCAACACTGTGTCGATTAATGTCAGCCTTTGGGCAGGGATGGGAAGGGAATTTCGAAGGTTGATGGAGAAGCCGAGGTAGTGAAGACGTCACTGTGCCCTGTCAATAATCCAAGACAGGAACCCTTGCTTTCCCCACTAAGGTGCAGTAATACACAGTATCCTGAGTAATACACAGACTCCTGAGTGAAGCGACTATCACAGTCAGCTATTTAGTGAAGACTCATGGAGTCTTTGTGAGAACAAATGTAACACTGTGAATTGGTTGTGCCAGGATCCCACAATGAAGAGGAAGCAACAGCTTTGAGCAAAAAGATTTGGCCGATGTAATTAAGTGTAATGGCAACTCAGGGACACCATCCAATCATGTGTATTGAGAGTCAGAAGGATCTGGCTCTAAGTCAGCATTTTCGACTTTTCCTGAGTTTAGGCACTTCTGATCTAAAATGAGTTTCAGGACTCTGCCCTACTTGGAACCATGAAATATGAGAACTCCAGGGCTCTTCTCCTCCAAGTGCAACAATGCCTATTAACCCTTTTTGCGACAGGGCAACTTCCAACTCAAAGGTTAAGTCATGCTCCAAAAATCACTTCTTTTCACATGGTGGGAGATCCGTGGAAGGACAGAAAGTGAATGGCCTACTCCTGGAGGTTAAGCTGGAGAACCCAGTGAACTGTAATGATCACCTCACAATTAGTGGTGTAATGGAAGACCCCACCATCGTTTGGAAGCTGATGGTGAAAGGAGGAGATGTGACAGTGATTTTGAAGTAGCATATCCAGCATGGGTTAACTGCAGCTGCTACTACTGGTGTTCTTTAAGTCCACCTCTTCCACAAAAGGATAGGTATAACTGCTGTGAAATTTGAACTGGCTGCTGGGAAGGTTGCTGCTGCACTGAGTGTTGACCCTGGAGGAGACAAACAGCAATAATGTGGGTGAGAAACAGTCTACCAGGGATGCCAGGCACAACAAATGTGACATGGAGTGGTGGTTCTCAACCGTTCTGTCTTCTCAGAAAATAGACTGACCCTTCTAAAGATCATGTCAGTTTGGGCCATCTGAAAATCTCTGGAGAAGCCTCTGGAACACATCCAGGCATACATGTGGGGAGTGACTATTACAGCCATGGATTTAGACATTGTATCATCTGATATCTGGACCTATCTGAGAATATGCATTAAGGCAGCAAAACAGTCACCCAGGGTTTCTTTGTGTAGTAAGAAGGGTTATCAAGATCTTTCCTACCATTTCTATAACGTATGGACTCACAGTTCGAGGAAGCACATGGCAATGCATAGGGCTAGGCGGCCTGAAGCAAAATCTTTGCACCCCATTGTGTTAAGTTGCTTGGACTGACAGTTCGCAGGAGCAGTGGGGAAAACTTTGGAATTAAACTCTGCTGATGGTGCCTCAACCACCCAACTCTCTGGATAGAGATGTGTTAATAAAAACCTGGGATCGGAAGGCATGGGCATGCAACAGAAAAACTTTGTTGGTTAGCAGAAGAGGTTCAGTCCCTACCGAAAACAGGTGCATTACTACACTCAGAATGTTGGATTTAGACTCTGTAGCACATAAGGGTAATTAACACTTATGCTGCTTTAGGTACTACAGAAGGGAAGAAACTGATTTTCTCAAAACATTAACCAGTATGGCATGAAATCTGTATAAAGGCCACTAGCATTTTGGAGGTCTAGGTAAAGTTCAGCAAAAGTGTCATAAGGAGGAAAGAGTTTGTCAGCCTCCAAATCAACGTTCTTCACATGCCCATAGACTTGGCTAAGCATGCCTAAAGCATCAGAACCAGAGTGCACAAGCTCTTCCATTTAATCAAATCTCTCTTTGCTCTAGGGACAAGCTCAATCAGGGGCTTGACCTCAAAGGAGGTTTGAACTTTTTTCTTGCCACTTGAATACCTTCTGTCCACTTTGAAGGCCAAGGAGCTGCCAATGATAGCTCTGAAACAGTTGTGAGAATCAGTGTGGCAAATAGTTCTGATGGCAAATGGACCAGTGCCTTGATGGGAAAATGCTTCTTTGAAAGGGGCCTGGAGGCCAGAGAGGAACAAAGTCGAGTTGCATTTGAGTAATTTACATTTCTATTAGGATGATTGAATTTACTGTCACAATCTGTAACGCTATTTTAAGAGCACCCTTAAGAGCACCTAAGAGTTACCCTTTGTTCATAATTGATGGTCATATTTAATAACCCCACAAAAAGCTGATTCTCCAGCTGGTGTTCTTTAGCAAGATCGATGGAAAGGATCAGTGCTCTTTTGAGGTCCAAGCGATAAGAGTATCTCCTCCTTCTTAGAGGCGTGAGGCAGAGCATAAAACACCACCAGGGTAATGGCTTGACAGACGTGCAATGACATCACAACTTTTGGTAAGAAGGATGCTTGCATCTGCAGAACCAGTTGGTTCGGGAAGAAGGCGGTGTACGGAGGGTTAACACAGAGCTTGAAGCTCACTCATTTGCCATGCCATCTTGAGAGTGAGGACCCACAAGAGAGCTGAGAAGCGGTCAAAGGGAATACATATCAAATATTAGAGGAATAAGTTAAGATCCCACTGTTGCACGACGAAAAGAGGGAAGAAACAAGAATTTGAGACCTTTCAAAATACACATCAAAACCTGTGACTTAAATAATGTGTCTGGTCTGTCAACTCTGAAAAGGCTGCAAGATCTAAAAGGTACCCTTAACTGTGCCCAAAGCAAAGTCTTGTTGGGCAACAGACAAAACTAAACAGAACATCAGATAACTTCACCTGGAGGAGGTCAATTTGGCAGGTGCAGCAACAAAGCACAGTTGTCCTAACATAAGTGTATGGAGGATGTTACCTACCCTGTAAGCATCGATTCGTACCGTGTAGTGCTGCAGATGCACATCCTATGCACACTCCTGCCATCTACCGATGGGCCCAAACTCTGCAAGTTGTTTTTTTCAAAGACGTTTTATGGTCGACATAATTCGTCATATCTGCTCCTCCTCGAGGTACTGCGCACGTTCAACAGCTCCTTTGTTGGATTATAATGATTTTCCCTGCCATACGGGAAGTGAGGATATAGTGTGCTAAGTTAGCATTTGATGTTGAAAGTTCTATGTATTTGTGTCACCATGCATGTGAATCTGCAGCAATATTCGATACAAACAGATGCTTACAGTTTGTGTAAAATACTCCTGTCGCAGCATGTGTTGGCTGCAGATACACATGCTATGGATAGGCTGTAAAGGAGTACTCCTCTCACTGTGGCTTTTGGCATCAGATAGTGTATTTGCTCGAAATAATGTACGTAGAACTGTTTGTCCCACTAGATCCTGGTGTCTGGCTCGCACATTTGGCAGTTCGGGCTGGATTGTTCCCATGAGGAACAGGGTCAAGACTGATTTGCATATGGCTGGGTCCAAACTGGGGTGGCATGGTAAGCAAAAGAACAATGGATTAAACTCAGATCTGTGACTGGGGGTGAGTGTTTGACAATGTTCAGCATTCCGTCCATCACTTGTTGTTTTAGCTGTCGCCCTAAGTGGGAAGGGTATGCCCAGACGTGGGTCCCGTGCTTCCCATGCCACTGGATTCAAGCTAGCCTGGCTGATGAGGGGTGAAACCCCGAAACCGGTCCCAGGATGCTTGTTTCCGGTCCAGTGAGGACCTGGCTTGGCAGTTCGGGCTGGACTGTTCCCATCAGGAACAGGGTCAAGACTGATTTGCATATGGCTGGGTCCAAACTGGGGTGGCATGGTAAGCAAAAGAACAATGGATTAAACCCAGATCTGTGACTGGGGGTGAGTGTTTGACAATGTTCAGCATTCCGTCCATCACTTGTTGTTTTTGCTTTGTCGCCCTAAGTGGGAAGGGTATGCCCAGACGTGGGTCCCGTGCTTCCCATGCCACTGGATTCAAGCTAGCCTGGCTGATGAGGGGTGAAACCCCGAAACCGGTCCCAGGATGCTTGTTTCCAGTCCAATGAGGACCTGGCTTGGCAGTTCGGGCTGGACTGTTCCCACGAGGAACAGGGTCAAGACTGATTTGCATATGGCTGGGTCCAAACTGGGGTGGCATGGTAAGCTAAAGAACGATGGATTAAACCCAGATCTGTGACTGGGGGTGAGTGTTTGACAATGTTCAGCATTCCGTCCATCACTTGTTGTTTTTGCTTTGTCGCCCTAAGTGGGAAGGGTATGCCCAGACGTGGGTCCCGTGCTTCCCATGCCACTGGATTCAAGCTAGCCTGGCTGATGAGGGGTGAAACCCCGAAACCGGTCCCAGGATGCTTGTTTCCGGTCCAGTGAGGACCTGGCTTGGCAGTTCGGGCTGGACTGTTCCCATGAGGAACAGGGTCAAGACTGATTTGTATATGGCTGGGTCCAAACTGGGGTGGCATGGTAAGCAAAAGAACGATGGATTAAACCCAGATCTGTGACTGGGGGTGAGTGTTTGACAATGTTCAGCATTCCGTCCATCACTTGTTGTTTTTGCTTTGTCGCCCTAAGTGGGAAGGGTATGCCCAGACGTGGGTCCCGTGCTTCCCATGCCACTGGATTCAAGCTAGCCTGGCTGATGAGGGGTGAAACCCCGAAACCGGTCCCAGGATGCTTGTTTCCGGTCCAGTGAGGACCTGGCTTGGCAGTTCGGGCTGGACTGTTCCCATGAGGAACAGGGTCAAGACTGATTTGCATATGGCTGGGTCCAAACTGGGGTGGCATGGTAAGCAAAAGAACGATGGATTAAACCCAGATCTGTGACTGGGGGTGAGTGTTTGACAATGTTCAGCATTGCGTCCATCACTTGTTGGTTTTGAAAGTTCTATGTATTTGTGTCACCATGCATGTGAATCTGCAGCAATATTCGATACAAACAGATGCTTACAGTTTGTGTAAAATACTCCTGTCGTAGCATGTGTTGGCTGCAGATACACATGCTATGGATAGGCTGTAAAGGAGTACTCCTCTCACTGTGGCTTTTGGCATAAGATAGTGTATTTGCTCGAAATAATGTGCGTAGAACTGTTTGTCCCACTAGATCCTGGTGTCTGGCTCGCACATTTAAACAACTGTGTTCGGTAAAAGTGTATGGGTTTGTCCATATTGCCACTTTACAAATGTCTGTTATCAGGATATTTCCTAAGAATGTCACTGATGCTGCCTTTTTTCATGTTTAACGAGGTCTTGACATTGTAGGTAGTGTTTGTTTTGCTTTGATGTAGCAAATCTTTATGCATTTTACTAACCATCTTGTTATTCCAGCTTTTGAGAATGGATTGCCTTTTCTTAGATTAGAAAAAGCTACAAACAGTTGTAGTGTTTTTCTGAAGTTTTCTGTTCTTTCCACATAGTACACAAGGGTATGTTTTACATAATAGTATATGTAAAGCTGTTTCTGGGACTATTTAAGGAGTTTTGGAAAGAAACCCGGCTAAGTGCAATGTTTGATTTAAATGGAAAGGTGATCTGACCTTTGGCAGAAACTTTGGTTTTGTGTGTAGGTGAACTGTCTCTTGGAATTCTTGAAAAAGGAAGAGTTCTCAATAGTGAAAGCATGTATTTCAATGACTCCCTGTAGCGATGTAATAACCACAAGGAATGCCACTTTCCATGTTAAGAATCATATTTTGCATCTGTGCATTGGTTCAAATGGAGTGGATATTATTCTTATAACAGGCCTAATGCATACAGGGCCTCAGCCCTCGTGACAGAGGCCCTGCAGTCGTGGGGGAGTCTCTGCACTTGGGGCATAATCTCGGCAATGAGAATTCTCATTAAGGAAATTTGGACCAGAGTGTAGAGACTTCCACACAACTCCAGGGCCTCCAGCACGAATGTGAAGGCCATTTGTGGATTAGGCCAACAATGTTCAGGCTCCACATTGGTACAGGAGGTGTACATGGTAAAAAAGTTCTTTAGTCCCTCCATGAATAAGTTTATGACCAGTACACGAAAAAGAGATTGGTGTTTTTTGTTTTGGAGATAGTTTGCGATTGCTGCCAAATACAGGTGTATAGATGTGTACGCTAAATATGCTTTTTGCAGATGTAACAAGTAACATACAAGTTGATGTTCTGCTGGAGAAGATGGGTTTATGTTTGCAGCGCAGTAATATGCACAACCTTTGCATTTTGCTGCATAACATGCCATTGTGGTTGGTCTTCTGACTTTCTTTAAATGTTCATGCATTCTGGAGGAAAATCTAGATAGCCAACTTTTATGACCTAAGGAGCCAGATTGCAAGACTGAGTTGTTGTACATTGGGGTGCCTCACTCTGCCCCCACAGTGAATGAGAAGATCTGGATGTTGGGTAGCTTCTCACGAGGTACTAGGGAGTGATCCAGCAAAGTTATGTACCAAGGTTGAAGGCCATTATGGAAATATGAGCATCACAGTTATTGAAGTCTGTGGTTCCTGACCATAAAAGGAATGAGTGGGAGATGCACAAAAGCCTAACAAAATATTCCTGACCAGTTCACCATAGTGCATTCCCCTTGGATTGTGGGTGCTTGGATGCAAAGTCTTGGCAGTTTGCTCTTTCTATAGGAGCGAGGAGATCTACTGTTGTTGTCCCCCACCGTTGGAAGTATGTTTGTAGGGTTTGAGTGGGGATTTCCCACTTGTGAACTTGTTGCAGTCTGCTTATTAGGTCTGCTAACGAGTTGCCCCCTCCTAGTATATACTGTGCTATAAGGTTGACTTTGTGTATGTTGGCCAATTTCCATATGACTTCTGCTAGCTGAGATAGGTTTAGTGAAAGAATCCTTCCTTGTTTCTGAATGTAGCACACAATGTCTCTTCGCAGAAGGACATTTTTCCCTGATATGTTAGTAGGAACGCTTTGAAAGCTATTTGAATGGCTAGCAGCTCTAACATATTGATGTGCAATGTCTGTTGTTGTGGAGACCAATGTCCCTGTAACAATGTCCTCCATATGAGCACCCAAACCCATGAGTGATGCATCCATTGTGATTGTAACCTGCGGGATTGGGTCCCTGAAGGGTCCTCCCATTTGTGTGTTTTGTGAGTTCCACAATTGTAGCGCCTGATGGACCTTGGGTGAAACCAACACCAGATCCTCCATGTTGGCCCCTCACTTGTGTCCACTGTAATGCTAAGCACTCCTGTAAGGGTCTCATATGTAGTTTTGAAAATGGAACTATTGCTATGCAAAAAGCCATCATACCTAGAAGGCGCATCACTGTTTGACTGTTAGGTGACAAAGAGGCTGAAAAAGAGCCTTTTCGTTCTGGGGATTGAGAACCCTCTGTGGATTGGGGTATGCTTTTGCTGTGATGTAATTCAGTATGGCTCCAATATACGCTGTATCTGGGTAGGTTGTAGATGGGTTTTGGAGGCAAATGATTGTAAATCTCAGCTTGTGTAAAAGGTTGATTGTAGCCAGAGTGTCCTGTAGACATTTTGGTTTGCTGGAACTCTTGATCAGCCAATCATCCATATGGAAAATGTCACTTACCCAGTGTACATCTGTTCGTGGCATTAGTTGCTGCAGATTTACATGCTGTGCACATCCCGCCATCTGGTGTTGGGCTCGGAGTGTTACAAGTTGTTTTTATTCGAAGAAGTCTTTCCGAGTCACGAGACCGAGGGACTCCTCCCATTTCGGCTCCATTGCGCATGGGCGTTGACTCCATCTTAGATTGTTTTCCCCCGCAGAGGGTGAGGTAGGAGTTGTGTATGCTAGTAATAGTGCCCATGCAATGGAGTAATGTACATAATGTAGTTTAAAGTAATATATTTACAAATATACAGATGTTCAAGATCAACTTCTAAACGGCTACAGGCTCCCGGGGAGGCGGGTGGGCGCATGTGAATCTGCAGCGACTAATGCCACGAACAGATGTACACTGGGTAAGTGACATTTTCCGTTCAATGGCATGTGTAGCTGCAGATACACATGCTGTGCATAGACTAGTAAGCAGTTATCTCCCCAAAAGCGGTGGTTCAGCCTGTAGGTGTTGAAGTTGTTTGAAACAATGTTCGTAGTACTGCTTGGCCTACTGTGGCTTGTTGTGCCGTTAGCACATCTACACAGTAGTGTTTGGTAAATGTATGAGGCGTATACCATGTAGCTGCCTTATATATTTCGGTCATTGGAATATTTCCTAGAAAGGCCATGGTAGCACCTTTCTTTCTAGTTGAGTGTGCCTTTGGTGTAATAGGCAGATCTCTTTTTGCTTTAAGATAACAGGTTTGAATGCACTTAACTATCCATCTAGCAATGCTTTGTTTAGAAATTGGATTTCCTGTATGAGGTTTTTGGAAAGCAATAAATAATTGTTTTGTTTTTCGAATTAGTTTTGTTCTGTCAATGTAGTACATTAACGCTCTTTTGATGTCTAATGTATGTAGTGCTCTTTCAGCTACAGAGTCTGGCTGTGGGAAGAACACTGGTAATTCTACTGTTTGATTTAAGTGGAACGGTGATATGACTTTTGGTAAAAATTTAGGATTTGTCCGTAGAACTACTTTATGCTTGTGTATTTGAATAAATGGTTCTTGTATGGTAAATGCTTGAATCTCACTTACTCTTCTTAAAGATGTGATGGCAATTAAAAATGCAACTTTCCATGTTAAGTATTGCATTTCACAAGAGTGCTTGGGCTCAAAAGGTGGACCCATGAGTCGTGTTAAGACAATGTTGAGGTTCCATGAAGGAACTGGTGGTGTTCTTGGTGGTATAATTCTCTTTAGACCTTCCATAAATGCTTTTATGACTGGTATCCTAAATAGAGCAGTTGAGTGCGTAATTTGCAGGTAAGCTGAAATTGCTGTAAGATGTATCTTAATGGAAGAAAAAGCTAGCTTTGACTTTTGCAAATGTAGTAAGTATCCTACGATGTCTTTGGCAGATGCGTGTAAGGGTTGAATTTGATTATTATGGCAGTAATAAACAAATCTTTTCCACTTATTTGCATAGCAATGTCTAGTGGTAGGTTTCCTAGCTTGTTTTATGACCTCCATACATTCATGTGTAAGGTCTAAGTGTCCGAACTCTAGGACTTCAGGAGCCAGATTGCTAGATTCAGCGATGCTGGATTTGGGTGTCTGATCTGTTGTTTGTGTTGCGTTAACAGATCTGGTATGTTTGGTAGTTTGACATGGGGCACTACTGAAAGGTCTAGTAGTGTTGTGTACCAAGGTTGTCTTGCCCATGTCGTGCTATTAGTATGAGTTTGAGTTTGTTTTGACTCATCTTGTTTCCTAGATATGGAAGGAGTGGGAGAGAGGGAAAAGCGTAAGCAAATATCCCTGACCAACTCATCCATAACGCATTGCCCTGAGACTGATCTTGTGGGTACCTGGATGCGAAGTTTTGGCATTTTGCGTTTTCCTTTGTTGCAAATAGATCTATTTGTGGTGTGCCCCAACTCTGGAAGTAAGTATTCAGTATTTGGGGGTGAATCTCCCATTCGTGGATCTGTTGGTGATCCCGAGAGAGATTGTCTGCTAACTGATTCTGAATTCCTGGAATAAATTGTGCTATTAGGCGAATGTGGTTGTGAATCGCTCAATGCCATATTCTTTGTGCCAGGGGACACAACTGTGTTGAGTGTGTCCCTCCCTGTTTGTTTAGGTAATACATCGCTGTCATGTTGTCTGTTTTGACAAGAATGTGTTTGTGGCTTATTATGGGTTGAAATGCTTTCAGCGCTAGAAATACTGCCAATAGTTCTAAGTGATTTATGGGAAACTGTTTTTGGTGAGTGTCCCATTGTCCTTGCATGCTGTATTGATTGAGGTGTGCTCCCCACCGTATCATGGAGGCATCTGTCGTTATTACATATTGTGGCACTGGGTCTTGGAAAGGCCGCCCTTTGTTTAAATTGATACTGTTCCACCATTGAAGCGAGGTGTATGTTTGGCGGTCTACCAACACCAGATCTAGAAGTTGACCCTGTGCCTGTGACCACTGTGATGCTAGGCACTGTTGTAAGGGCCGCATGTGCAACCTTGCGTTTGGGACAATGGCTATGCATGAGGACATCATGCCTAGGAGTTTCATCACCATTTTGACTTGTATTTTTTGTTTTGGATACATGGCCTGTATTACATTGTGAAATGCCTGAACCATTTGTGGACTTGGAGTGGCAATCCCTTTTGCTGTGTTGATTGTCGCCACTAAGTATTGCTGTGTTTGACACGGTATAAGGTGTGACTTTGTGTAGTTGATTGAGAAACCTAGTTTCTGGAGGGTCTCTATGACATACTTTTTGTGTTGTGAACATTTTTCTAGCGTGTTGGTTTTGATTAACCAATCGTCTAGGTACGGGAACACATGTATTTGCTGCCTTCTGGTATGTGCAGCTACGACTGCCAGGCACTTTGTAAAAACTCTTGGCGCAGTTGTTATCCCGAAAGGCAACACCTTGAATTGGTAATGTATCCCCTGGAATACAAACCTTAAGTACTTTCTGTGTGAAGGATGTATCAGTATATGGAAATATGCATCCTTTAGGTCTAGTGTTGTCATGTAGTCTTGTTGTTTGAGTAGTGGAATTACGTCTTGTAATGTCACCATGTGAAAGTGATCTGATTTGATGTAGGTATTTAATGTTCGGAGATCTAATATAGGTCTCAGAGTTTTGTTTTTTTGGGGTATGAGAAAGTACAGAGAGTAAACTCCTGTTCCTTTCTGGTGTTTTGGTACTAATTCTATTGCTTCTTTTAGTAGCAATGCCTGAACCTCTAGTCCTAGAAGATCTATATGTTGTTTTGACATATTGTTTTTTTTCGGTGGGACGTATGGAGGGAATTTGAGAAATTCTATGCAATAACCATGCTGGATAATTGCTAGGACCCAAGTGTCAGTTGTTATTTCCTCCCAATGTTTGTAAAACTTGGTTAGTCTTCCCCCCACAGGTGTTAGGTGTTGGGGATGTGTGACTTGGAAGTCACTGTTTGTTTTGAGGAGTTTTGGGACTTTGGAACTTTCCTCTATTCTTTTGGAATCGTCCCCCTCTATATTGTCCCCGAAAACTTCCCCGCTGATACTGGCTCTGGTAAGTGGGTCTTGTCTGTGAGGTTGTGGGTTCTGTGCTTTGTCCTCGAAACCCCCCTCTAAACTGTGTTTTTCGAAATGTGCCTCTGCCCTGTGGGGAGTAGAGTGCGCCCATGGCTTTGGCCGTGTCAGTGTCTTTAAGTTTTTCGATCGCAGTGTCCACCTCCGGCCCAAACAACTGCTGTCCGTTGAATGGCATATTCAGCACACCTTGCTGTATTTCTGGTTTAAATCCTGATGTACGCAGCCATGCATGTCTCCTTATTGTTACTGCTGTGTTGACAGTTCTAGCAGCTGTGTCTGCAGCATCCATTGCTGACCGTATCTGATTGTTGGAGATACTCTGTCCTTCTTCTACTACTTGCTCTGCTCTCTTTTGGAACTCCTTGGGCAAATGTTCTATAAAGTGTTGCATTTCGTCCCAATGGGCCCTATCGTATCTGGCCAACAAAGCCTGTGAATTGGCAATACGCCACTGGTTTGCTGCCTGTGCCGCCACCCTTTTGCCTGCTGCGTCGAATTTTCTACTTTCTTTATCTGGAGGTGGTGCATCTCCTGAAGTATGTGAGTTCGCTCTTTTGCGCGCAGCCCCTACTACAACTGAGTCCGGTGTTAGCTGTTGTGTGATGTACACGGGGTCTGTTGGTGGCGGTTTATATTTTTTCTCCACTCTTGGAGTAATGGCCCTTCCTTTTACAGGCTCTTCAAACACTTGTTTGGAGTGTTTTAGCATTCCGGGTAGCATAGGAAGACTTTGATACTGGCTGTGTGTGGACGACAGTGTGTTAAAAAGAAAGTCGTCTTCAATGGGCTCAGCATGCAGGCTGACATTATGAAATGCCGCTACTCTCGACACCACCTGTGCATAGGCTGTACTATCCTCTGGTGGCGACGGTCTAGCTGGATAACATTCAGGACTATTATCTGACACTGGTGCATCATAAAGGTCCCATGCGTCAGGGTCATCTTGACTCATTCCTGTATGAGTTGGGGATTGCATCATTGGTGGAGTGGCTACCGGTGATGGTTGCGGAGAGCATTGTGGAGATGGTGGCGGGGTTACTTGTTTAGCCACCTTTGCCTGTGGCTGCTTGTCTTTCTCCTGAAAGGCAAGTTTGCGTTTCATTTTAATCGGAGGGAGAGTACTGATCTTCCCTGTTTCTTTTTGGATATGGAGCCTTCTTTGTGTATAGTCTGGCTCTATTGTTTCCAATTGCTGTCCAAATCTATGTGTCTTCATTTGTGTGGACAGTCCTTGTTCCTCAGTGTAGGAACTTGTTTTCGGTTCCAAGGCCGGATGTTTCGGTATCGAAACCTTTTCGGCTGCTTTTCTCGGTTCCGACGAAACCTTCTTTATTTTCGGCGT
Source organism: Pleurodeles waltl (assembly GCF_031143425.1). NCBI lineage: Eukaryota > Metazoa > Chordata > Amphibia > Caudata > Salamandridae > Pleurodeles > Pleurodeles waltl. The sequence continues at coordinate 628,870,201 of NC_090449.1, forward strand.
CGTGGTCTCTCGGTGCCGACCCATTTCGGTGCCGCTATCTCAGTGCCGAACCTGCTCGGAGCCACTATCTCGAGCCCGAGATTGCTGTGTGGCGGTATCTTGACCGGAGCCGGATGACTTCGCCCCCAGCGTGCCCTTTTTCGGTGCCGATGATCGGTCACCTATTTTTCGGGTTAAGCCATGGCCTGTTGGCGGTGGCATCCCCTGGGCTTTAGTGGTTTTTTCGTGAGTTTTGTGTTTCGACGTCTTACTCACGGTTTTCGGCGTATCTTCGAGATCGATCTCATCCGAGTCCCATTCATGGATGGAGAATGTTTCTTCCTCCTCCTCGAAACGCTCTTGTCCTGTCGGCGCCGACGCCATTTGCAGTCTCCTTGCTCTTCGGTCTCTTAGTGTCTTCCTGGACCGAAACGCTCGACAGGCTTCACAAGTATCTTCCTTGTGTTCCGGCGACAAACACAAGTTACAGACCAGATGGTGATCTGTATATGGATACTTGATATGGCATTTTGGGCAGAAGCGGAATGGGGTCCGTTCCATCAACCTTGAAGAGATGTGGCTGGGCCGACCAGGCCCCGACGGGGGAATCGAAAAAACCCCGAAGGGCCACCGGAGCTCTTCAAAAGTCGGTGTCGATCTGTTGTAACTAACCCGATACCGAACGCAAACAATACCGACGTTTTTTCTGAGATTCTAACTAACTTTCCGACCCGAAACACGGAGCGAAAAGGAACACGTCCGAACCCGATGGCAGAAAAAAACCAATCTAAGATGGAGTCGACGACCATGCGCAATGGAGCCGAAATGGGAGGAGTCCCTCGGTCTTGTGACTCGAAAAGACTTCTTCGAAGAAAAACAACTTGTAACACTCCGAGCCCAACACCAGATGGCGGGATGTGCACAGCATGTGTATCTGCAGCTACACATGCCATCGAACAAGGAAATACATGTCTGTTTCCCATTCTTAGTTTTGCAGCTTTTACAGCTAGACGTGAATACCCGTGGGGCTGTTGTTACCCCGAATGGTAGTACTTTGAATTGAAAGTGACGTCGACTTACCACAAACCAGAGATATCTGCGTTGTGCCGGGTGAAAATATGTGTCCTTCAGATCTAATGAAGTTGCCTTCCTATAGTAATAGTATTTCATCTTGAAGTGTTACCATGTGAAAGTATTCGGATATAATGTACTGCTTGAGAGGGCAGAAGTTGTTTTTGGGTATTGGGAAATATTGAGAGCATAACCCCCTCCTGTGATGTTTGAATGGAATAGGTTCTATGGCTGCTTTTTCTAACAAGGCTTTCACGTCTTTTAGCAGATGTAGATGCTGTGGATTTAGTATGTGTCTCTTCAGTGGGATATTTGGCGGTTGTTGTTTTAGCTCCTGGCAATACCCATGACTGACTATATGTAACACTCACTGATCTGATGTTATCTGTGACCACAACTGAAAGAACTGCTGTAGCCCTTTCCTGACAGGTGATTTGGAGGGTGCCTCTACCCTTTTCTCTGGAGTTGTAGCCACCTCTATAAAACCCTTGCTCTGTTTTATGGTGGTATTGTTGTCGTTGATAGGTGGGGATCTCCATGGTGGTAGTTTGAGGCCCCTCTTCCTTGGTAGTGGCAAAAAGGCTGCTGCTTTTGTGATGATGTTTGCAGAGTACCCATTGATTTCGCTGTGTCTTTTTAAAAAAATATTTTCTATTTGCTCGTTTGCCATCGAAAGGAATGTTGAGAATGGGCTGTTGCACTTCCAGCTTGAAGCCCAATATGCTAGCTATGCATGCCTACGAAGCCTAACAGAAATTAATGCCTACTGCCACGGTGTCTGCACTATCCAGTGCACACCTCATGGTTGCATTGGAGATATGTTTTCCTTCAGTCGTTAAGTCTGTAAAACTGTAAAAAACGGTAAACTTCGCACTTGTATAGCGCACTACTCACCCGTTAGGGTCTCAAGGTGCTGTACGCATACCGCTGTGGAACCCCTCCTGGCTTTTCCCTCTGAGGCGCCCACTCCTGGACAGCCCCAGGGTGAAGCCAGGCATCCAACTGCTGTGAGGGCCGTTGTGGAGATTAAGTGAGCTATTGCCCAGAGTTACAGAGTGGGATTCATTAATTAGAATAGGCACTGAGGCGAGAATTATCTGGTCCACGGGAATTAAGCCCAAGACCCGCCGAGGTGAGAATTGAACCCTGGTCCCGGGCCAGATCTCTGCATCAGGGTCTGTTGCTCCAACCATTGTGCCACACTTTTCCTCTCTTTCTATACTGTTAAGTGAGATGTTGCATTAAGTCTTGAATTTTGTCTCAAGTGGCCCTATTGCAGCTAGACAGTAGCTCCACTGAATTTGCGATTCACTAGTGGTTGGTGTGTCCTGTAGCCACCCTTTTGCTTGCAGCATTGATGCACTTACTCTCTGTCAGGAGGTGGAGATTCCCCAGGGTGCTGTTCTTATCCTTTCTGTTCTGACCACTAGGGTGTCTGCTATGGGGTGACCCTGGATATAGATTATATATATATATGGAAAATGTCACTTACCCAGTGTACATCTGTTCGTGGCATGAGACGCTGCAGATTCACATGCTTTGCATATCCTGCCATCTAGTGTTGGGCTCAGAGTGTTACAAGATGTTTTTCTTCGAAGAAGTCTTTTCGAGTCACGAGATCGAGGGACTCCTCCCATTTCGGCTCCATTGCGCTTGGGCGTCGACTCCATTTTAGATTGTTTTCCCCGCAGAGGGTGAGGTAGGAGTTGTGTATATAGTAATAATGCCCATGCATTGGAGTAAGTATGTACGTACATAATGTGCTTAAAAGCGTTAAATTTACAATATTTCAAATGTACAAGTTTAATTACAGTTAACTTAAAACGGCCACAGGCTCCCGGGGAGGGCGCATGTGAATCTGCAGCGTCTCATGCCACGAACAGATGTACTCTGGGTAAGTGACATTTTCCGTTCGATGGCATGGGTAGCTGCAGATACACATGCTGTGCAGAGACTAGTAAGCAGTTATCTCCCCCAAAGCGGTGGTTTAGCCTGTAGGAGTTGAAGTTGTCTTAACTAATGTTCTTAGTACTGCTTGTCGTACTGTGGCTTGTTGTGTTGTTAACACATCCACGCAGTAATGTTTAGTAAATGTATGAGGCGTAGACCATGTGGCTGCCTTACATATTTCTGTCATTGGTATATTTCCTAGAAAGGCCATTGTGGCGCCTTTCTTTCTAGTGGAGTGTGCCTTTGGTGTAATAGGCAGTTCTCTTTTAGCTTTAACATAACAGGTTTGAATACATTTAACTATCCATCTGGCAATGCCCTGTTTGGATATTGGATTCCCTGTATGCGGTTTTTGGTAAGCTACAAACAATTGTTTTGTTTTGCGAAGCTGTTTAGTTCTATCACTGTAGTACATTAGAGCTCTTTTTATGTCTAATGTATGTAATGCTATTTCAGCTACAGTGTCTGGTTGTGGAAAAAACACTGGGAGTTCCACAGTTTGATTTAAGTGGAACGGTGATATAACTTTTGGCAAAATCTTTTGATTTGTGCGTAGAACCACTTTATGTTTGTGTATTTGTATAAAGGGTTCTTGTATGGTAAAGGCCTGTATTTCACTCACTCTTCTTAGGGATGTGATAGCTATTAGAAAGGCTACTTTCCAGGTTAAGTATTGCATTTCACAAGAGTGCATGGGTTCGAATGGTGGACCCATGAGTCTTGTTAATACAATATTGAGATTCCACGAAGGAACTGGTGGTGTTCTTGGTGGAATGATTCTTTTTTGACCCTCCATAAATGCTTTTATGACTGGGATTCTAAATAATGAAGTTGAATGTGTAATTTGCAGATATGCTGAAATTGCTGTGAGATGTATTTTAATGGACGAAAAAGCTAAGTTCGATTTTTTTAAGTGTAGTAAGTAGATTACAATGTCTTTTGCGGACGCGTATAATGGTTGAATTTGATTATTTTGACAGTAATAAACAAATTGTTTCCATTTATTTGCGTAGCAATGTCTTGTAGTAGGTTTTCTAGCTTGTTTGATGACCTCTGTACATTCTTGTGTAAGGTCTAGGTGTCCGAATTCTAAAACTTCAGGAGCCAGATCGCTAGATTGAGTGATGCTGGACTCGGGTGTCTGATCTGTTGTTTGTGTTGAGTTAACAGATCTGGTTTGTTTGGTAGTTTGATATGAGGTACTACTGACAGGTCTAGTAATGTTGTGTACCAAGGTTGTCGTGCCCAAGTTGGTGCTATTAGTATTAGTTTGAGTTTGTTTTGACTCAATTTGTTTACAAGGTACGGAAGGAGTGGGAGAGGGGGAAAAGCGTAAGCAAATATCCCTGACCAACTCATCCATAACGCATAGCCTTTGGAGTGAGGCTGTGGGTACCTGGATGCGAAGTTTTGGCATTTTGCATTTTCTTTTGTTGCGAATAGGTCTATTTGCGGTGTTCCCCACTTTTGGAAGTAGGTTTGCAGTATTTGTGGATGAATCTCCCATTCGTGGATCTGTTGGTGATCTCGACTGAGATTGTCTGCTAATTGGTTTTGAATTCCTGGGATGTATTGCGCTATTATGTGAATGTGATTGTGATTCGCCCAATGCCAAATCTTCTTTGCTAAGAGACACAGTTGTGATGAGTGTGTCCCTCCCTGTTTAAGTAGTACATTGTTGTCATGTTGTCTGTCTTGACAAGAATGTGTTTGTGTGTTATTATCGGTTGAAATGCTTTCAACGCTAGAAACACTGCTAGTAATTCTAGCTGATTTATGTGAAGTTGTTTCTGCTGAATGTCCCATTGTCCCTGAATGCTGTGTTGGTTGAGATGTGCTCCCCATCCTACAAGGGAAGCATCTGTTGTGATTACTTATTGAGGCACTGGGTCTTGGAAAGGCCGCCCTTGGTTTAAATTTATAGGATTCCACCATTGAAGTGAGGTGTGTGTTTGGCGGTCTATCAACACTGGATCTTGAAGTTGACCCTGTGCTTGTGTCCATTGTGTTGCTAGGCACTGTTGTAAGGGCCACATGTGTAATCTTGTGTTTGGAACAATGGCTATGCATGATGACATCATGCCTAGCAGTTTTATCACCAATTTTACTTGATACTTTTGGTTTGGGTGCATGCTTTGTAGTACGGTTTGGAATGCTTGTACCCTTTGTGGACTTGGAGTGGCAATCCCTTTTGTTGTGTTGATTGTTGCTCCTAAGTATTGTTGTATTTGACACGGCTGTAAGTGTGATTTTTGGTAGTTTAGTGAGAACCCTAGTTTGTGAAGGGTTTCTATGATGTATTTTGTGTGATGAAGACACTGTTTCTGGGTGTTGGTTTTGATTAACCAATCGTCTAGATATGGGAATACGTGTATGTGTTCTCTTCTGATATGTGCCGCCACTACTGCAAGGCATTTTGTAAATACTCTTGGTGCTGTTGTTATTCCGAATGGTAACACTTTGAACTGGTAATGTACTCCTTGGAATACAAACCTTAAGTATTTCCTGTGTGAAGGATGTATGGGTATATGGAAGTACGCATCTTTGAGATCTAATGTCGTCACGTAATCTTGTTGTTTGAGTAGTGGGATTACGTCTTGAAGTGTTACCATGTGAAAGTGATCTGATTTGATGTAAAGATTTAGTATTCTGAGATCTAATATAGGTCTTAGAGTTTTGTCCTTTTTGGGTATGAAAAAGTACAGGGAGTAAACCCCTGTCCCTTTTTGATGACTGGGTACTAGTTCTATTGCCTCTTTTTGTAACAACGCTTGGACTTCTATTTGTAATAGATCCATGTGTTGTTTGGACATGTTGTGTGTTTTTGGCGGCACATTTGGTGGTAACTGTAGGAATTCTATGCAATAGCCATGTTGGATGATGGCTAGGACCCACGAGTCTGTTGTTATTTCCACCCATTTTTGGTAAAAATCTGTTAGTCTCCCCCCACCGGTGTTACGTGTTGGGGATTTGTGACACTGAAGTCACTGTTTGTTTTGAGGGGTCTTGGGACTTTGGAACTTCCCTCTAGTCTTAGGGAACGGTCCCCCTCTATACTGTCCCCGAAAGCCTCCTCTCTGATACTGGCTCTGGTATGTGGGCCTGGTTTGTGAAGTTGAGGGTTCTGTTGTTTGAACCCGAAACCCCCCTCTAAATGGTGTCTTCCTAAAAGTGTCTCTGCTCTGTGGGGAGTAGAGCGCGCCCATGGCTTTGGCCGTATCTGTATCCTTCTTAAATTTTTCGATAACAGTGTCCACTTCCGGCCCAAACAACTGCTGTCCATTAAATGGCATATTAAGCACAGCCTGTTGGATTTCGGGCTTGAATCCTGAGGGGCACAGCTGTGCATGTCTCCTAATTGTCACCGCTGTATTTACAGTTCTTGCAGCTGTGTCTGCTGCATCCATTGCTGAACGTATCTGGTTATTTGAGATACTTTGTCCTTCTTCTACCACTTGTTGTGCACGTTTTTGGAATTCTTTGGGCAGATGTTCAATAAAGTGTTGCATTTCGTCCCAGTGAGCTCTGTCATATCTTGACAGCAAAGCCTGTGAATTCGCAATGCGCCATTGATTGGCTGCTTGTGCTGCCACTCTTTTTCCCACTGCATCGAACTTGCGACTTTCCTTATCGGGTGGTGGTGCATCCCCGGAGGTGTGTGAATTCGCCCTTTTCCGTGCTGCGCCAACTACTACAGAGTCTGGAGTCAGTTGCTGAGTAATGTACATAGGGTCTGTTGGTGGAGGCTTGTACTTTTTCTCTACCCTAGGAGAAATAGCCCTGCCTTTCACGGGTTCCTGAAATATTTCCTTTGCGTGCTTTAACATTCCTGGTAGCATTGGTACTCTGGTACTGAGTATGTGTGGATGACAGTGTTAAATAAAAAGTCATCCTCGATTGTGACGTTGTGAAAGGCAGCTGCTCTAGACACCACCTGCGTGTAAGCAGTACTGTCTTCAGGTGGTGATGGTCTTGCTGGGTAACAGTCAGGACTGTTATCTGACACAGACGCATCATAAAGATCCCATGCATCTGGGTCATCTTGGCTCATGCTTGTGTGTGTTGGAGACGGCACCATCTGTGGGCTAGCAACTGGTGATGATTGCGGTGAGCGTTGAGGTGATGGTGGCGGAGTTACTTGTCTTGCCACCTTTGCTTGTGGTGGTTTATCCTTCTCTTGGAAAGCCAGTTTCCTTTTCATCCTTATAGGAGGGAGAGTTCTTATCTTCCCTGTTTCCTTTTGGATATGGAGCCTTCTCTGTGTATAATCTGGCTCCCCTGCCTCTAGTTCCTGTCCGAATCTATGGCTTTGCATTTGAGTGGAAAGCCCTTGCTCCTCTGTGTATGAACTAGTTTTCGGCTCCGAAGCCGGATGTTTCGGGCTCGAAACCTTTTCCACCATCTTTTTCGTCTCCGAAGCCACTTTTTTGTGTTTCGGTGTTCCGATCTCTCGGTGCCGATTAGTTTCGGTGCCGGTATCTCGATGTCGAGATTGTTCTGACCCGGTGTCTCGGGGTCGAGTCTTTTCTGTGCCGGTATCTCGACCGGAGTCGGATGACTTTGACACATGCGTGCCCTTTTTCGGTGCCGATGGACGGTCACCGAGTTTTTGGGTAAAGCCCTGGCCTGCCGGCGGTGGCGTCCCCTGAGCTCTGATGAATTTTCCGTGAGTTTTAGCTGGGGCGGTTTTACTCACGGTTTTCGGCGTCTGTTCTGTTTCGGCCTCGTCCGAGTCAGCGATGGAGAAGGTTTCTTCTTCCTCCAATTCTTGGTGTCCTGACGGCGCCAACCCAATTTGAAGTCTTCTCGCTCTCCAGTCCCACAGCGTTTTCCTGGATCGAAACGCTCGACAGGCCTCACAAGTATCCTCTTTGTGTTCTGGAGACAAACACAAGTTACAGACCAGATGCTGATCTGTGTAAGGATACTTGTTGTGGCATTTGGGGCAGAAGCGGAATGGGGTCCGTTCCATTAGTCTTGTCGACGCACATGGTCGGGCCGACCAGGCCCCGGCGGGGAACCGAAACCCCGAAGGGCCACCGGAGCTCTACAAAATTCAGTGTCAATCTGTGTTAAGTAACCCGATACCGAACGCAAACAATACCGTCTAATTTTTCCGAACCAAAACACAGAGCGTAGAGGAACACGTCCGAACCCGATGGCGGAAAGAAAACAATCTAAGATGGAGACGCCCATGCGCAATGGAGCCGAAAAGGGAGGAGTCCCTCGATCTTGTGACTCGAAAAGACTTCTTCGAAGAAAAACAACTTGTAACACTCGGAGCCCAACACTAGATGGCGGGATATGCACAGCATGTGTATCTGCAGCTACACATGCCATCGAACATATATATATATATATATATATATATATATATATATATATATATATATATATATATATATATAGGTTCTGAAAGTAAAGGCTATATTCTATTTCAATTTGTGGAGTAAGCACCCTGGTTTTCACTGGGTCCTTAAAGATGTCCTTTGAGACATTAGTATAGAACCAATCAGGATAATATTGCACTGTGGGAAAAAGTGTTTCCACCAAGACAAATGTTTCTACTTTCGTGGTTTATGATATTCTGCAGCCCTCTGTATGGCACCATCGTAAGATGAAGTGTGTTCAGGTGGTGATGCTTTTGTAGGAACTGATAGTTCTATATCCGTGTCTGGCAGAAGTACATCATAAATTTTCCCCCGCGTCTGGGCTGAGATGGCTATCCCCCTGTAAATATGAGTCAAAGTCCTGCTGAGGGCTATTCCCGGCCCACCTCCTCCTGTGTAGGTGAGGGTAATCTTGATTGTGGGGATGTGGTTGGCTGAATATAATGGGGCTTGTGGCCATATCTCCGGAAACCACTCTCTTTGGTGGTGGTTCTGGGACTTCCAAGTCTTGTGCATGTCTTTTGGAATGGTCTTCATGTTGTTTCTTTTGCATATATTTGAGTATTCCTTTAATAACATTGCCACCTTCATCTTGTGGCACTTATTTTTGTGGTGTGGTGTTTTTGTCCGTTTGTCTGGTACTGTCAGTATGGCAGAGGAAGGCCCCTTTTTCTTTGCTATGGTTGGAACATGGGTTTTCTTCAGAGTCAAAAAGTGATCTTGTTCCTTTTCTTTTGGCAGTGCCAAAAAATGTCTGGATTCCAAGTGGCTCGATGTTGAGCATTTCTTCGGATCCAATGGCTTTTCCAGCGTCGAAGCTGGGTTTGTCATTTTTGGCACCAATGCATGTGCCCCTGTGGTGTGCTTCGGTACTGAGATGGTGTTGGTGCCATCCCCATGTTTACGCCTTGTTGCCCGTTCATGATCGAGAACATTCTTATCCCTTCTCAGCTCCAAGGCATGCTCAACTATGCTGACCAACCATGTTGACCACAGCCCAAGGGGTGTAGCGCACAGTGGCATGGAGGGGAGGTGTATGCAATATTTTCTTCATTCGGGATGGGTCAATCGTACTCATGGTTCTTGGTATCGTCTTTGGTTCTTACCCAGGTAAGAGAGTCTGGTGCATGGGTTTCCCAGAATGCACCGCCGAATCTTCTTCCTCACTGGATTCGTCAGAGGGGACATAGCGGAGGCTTGAGATGATGACCCCACCTTGAAAAGCTATCTCTTTGCAGATCTCACCCTCGCTGTATGACATTCCGTGCAAGAACTCTGCCTTGGCTGCCATCTCCATGTTACGTGGTAGGTGCCAATTGTTTTGCTTTGCAGCATTTTCTTATTTATGAAAAAATTGCACAGAGTGCAGTCCTGTTCCTTGAATTCTGTTGATAAGCAAAAGTTGCAGACCTTGTAAGTGTCCAAAAAGGTGTATCTGGCCCCACACTGAGGGCACCGTCTAAATAAGTTTTCTTTTTTTGCCTTAATTACCCAGAGACAAACACTCTCAATGGGCGTGGATGTAGATTCAGTGGAAGTCTGATGTGTACGCTCGATCTGTACACTATTTAAATGTGTATCAGAGCTGTGTGCTGTTTTCTATTGTCAATCTTCGATCTTGTGGATTTTCTTTTTTGGCTGTAGACTACATGGGCATCAAAACTGTAGAGCCCGAGTGCAGAAAAGCCGTTGAACATTTCCAATACCTCAAGGAGGAGAAGATAAAACAGACGTCGACCAAAAACGCCTTAGAGAAAATCAACTTGCAGAGTTCTGACCTGTTACTAGATGGTAGGAGTGTGCACAGCATGTATATCTGTAGCCAACAAATGGTACACACACAATTTGTCAGGGGATGACATCGACCACATCCTGAGAAAAACCAAAGGTGTTCAGCTGTCCCCGCTCAATTTTTACGCATGAAGGTGAAGACTGCTAAGGCCCGGGTGCAGGAACCTGCCCTGTTTTGATAGCAAATACCCCAGGAGGGCAGTCTAATCGGAGGACATAAGCTCAAGCCCAAATTTCTGGATACCATATTTTGCATACCCAATCCGGGGCCACTAGGATGACTTGGGCCAAGTCATTCCTGATCTTTAGAACTCAGAGCAGGAGTGCTTTATGCTGGAAGGTGCACAGGAGTCCTGAGTTCCACTTTAGGTGGAATGTGTCCGCTAGCGAAAGGCTCCCTGGAAACTCCAACACACAGAACTGCTGATATTGCACAATCTCAGAAATGGAGAATAGATTGGGCCAATATTCTCCCCATTTGTGGACGAGACATTGTGCCACATCCAGGAGTAACTGCCAGTCGTGATCCGCTAGGTGTTGATGGCTGAGCTTGTCCATCCTGGCATTCCAAGATCCTGCCAGGTCAGTCGCTGACAGGAAGAGCCGTTGATGGTTCAGCCATTTCCAGAGGCACACGGTCCAGGACCCCTTACACAGCTTTGTTTGTTGCAACACCACATGGCAGTGGTGTTCGAAAGCTCCTGCCTCCCTTAGATTGATGGAAGGAAGGTTTTCAATGCCAAGCAGATGACCTTCAGCTTCATAAAGTCTATACCTCCCCCAGATGGCCCCCCCAACCCGGAAGGGACACATCGGTCACCACTGTCATCTCTGGGTGCGGTATGGAGAGAGGCCTCTGTCTGGCCCAATCGCATCCAGTAACCATGATTGGTTAGAGATGTCCCCCTGAATGCTGGGCTCACTGAGACTTCAGAACCCACTAGAGAGTCCGTATATGCCACCTGGCGTGATTGACCAGCAGGATACAGGAGACAATCAGTCTGAGTCTACGTCACTGAATTCCAAGACAGAGGCTGAGAAGTTGAGATCACTGCCTGAATATCCTGGACTTACCATTCAGGCTAAAAGGCGCAAAACCGAGCCATGTCCAGAATGGCTCAGATGAAAGAGTGTCTGAGAAGCAGTCAGGTGTGACTTTGGCTCACTGACAGTGAAGACAACAGTAGGCCTTCTGTAGTCTGGAGATGGTTAATGATTACCTTGGGTGTATCCGTCTTCAACACCCAGTCTTTCAGGTAGAAGAAGACTAGGACTCCTAATTAAAGTGTACTGCCATCACTCTTGTGAATACCCAAGAGGCACTGGCGGGATCAACGGGGAAGCAAAGCAAACTGAAAATACTCCTCTCTCACCACAAACTTCAGGCAGCACTGATGGGCCTGCACGTTGGACGTATAGAAATAGGCATCTTGCAGGTCTAATGCCATCATCAGTGTCTTTCTCCTTCCATAAGAAAGCATTGTGAGGGCACAGGTCCAAAATATAGCAAAGACCTCCGTTTGGCCCTAACATCTAAGGTGGTATTTATAACCGTCTCATTCAAGGCAAAGAGGGGCTCAGTAGATATTTGCCTCGAATACAGCACTGACCGCTAAGGTGGGGGAGCTGCAGATCAATAACTTTGGAGGCCTTACACAAGACCATTGCATTAGAAGCACTCTCATCAGGGGCAGGACCAGGGGGTGGGTAGAGGACGCTCAACTCTGGGGAAATGTCAAGGCCATTGGCTTCATACCACTTTTCCCCAGGGTATGGGTGCTGCATCAATCACTGTCCAAAGCCGTGCCTTTCTCATGTGAGTGGCACGTTTAGTGGGTGAGGTGGTGCTTCAATGGAGTCAGAGGAGGTCCAGTGGTGGATTTGAAGGATCCTAATGCAGCAAAGAGGGATCCTGCCAGCAGCATTTCAGATAGGGCCTCTCAGTTCCATGGGATCCAAAGGAGCATTAGGGTGAGTCTGTAAGGATTTAAAGAGTCACAGTCCCTTGTAATTCAGCACACTTACTTTCACCACTGTCACTAATCACTTTGCACTGCACCTTTTTGGAGCACCTGATCTCTTGATTAACAAGATGACAGCATTTAAAACTCTGTTCAAAGTCTTACAGACAAATAACAAATTCTGGCATTTGCATTAGAATTGTATGCTTAAAACTTCCCAGAGGACATTACAATAATCTACATATGTCAGCCTTTTTTGTTTACTAAAGAGACTTTAACAGCATTTGGTCACCAAAAAGTCAGCCCCTGATTCACAGTGAGTAAGGAAAGCTTAACTAGTTAACAAGAATTAAGATTATGCAAAGAAAATGTTGGAGCAGTTCACAGATTCTAAAATAATTTTACACATATATCATTTCTAATTTTGAAGGAAAGCTTACCGGCTCAGAAACAAATTAATAGAACAGCAAAGAAGCGTAATTAATGATGCATGCATAAAATGGTAATTGAATATATATAGATATATATATAAAAATATAGATATATATATTTTTTTTTTTTAAAGCATAGCATTCTAGTTCTACCCATGGAATTTCCATGGTTTAGTTTCTTACCAAATGGGGAAGATGAATTCTCAACATGGAAAGTGCATAAATCAAGACCTACAGGACCCAAACCAGATAAAATGGATGATTATAAAAAGAGCAGAACTAAAATACTAAGCTAAATGCAACGTGCAAAGGTCACCAAAATCCTCTTATCAGTCAGAAGTGCACCTAACAGTTTTTACATTACAAGGACATGGTGTAATATGAGCAACACATATCAATAAGAAAGCTTAATTTGTAATATTAAGACAGTGATAACAGCATGCCAAATCTAAATATGAAACAGAGTTCTTTAAATTCCTCAAAATGTTAAAGGACATTAATATAAACATTTCTCAAGTCTGCAATTTGTTAAAGTTCAAGAACGGCTTCAACATAGTTTGACATCTATGTTGCCACAGACATACTTCTACTGACTTTGTGGAATAAAGTGCAAACCAGGGGATGATTTTAAGAACTTTACAGACATTTAGGACTTTGAAATTGAAAAGGATTGTGGTGATCTCTGCAGCATCATAACAATGCAGCAGCCATGACTGTTTGCACAAAGCAATGCAAACTTTACCAAACGTATGTTCTGTATCACAAAACAAACTAATGTAGAGTAAACACTTTTGAAAAGCAGAATTATTAAAGCCAAATGAGAATACCAGGCAAACCGTTACCATAAAATCGTTCTGAAATATACACTTTCAAAATGCATACCAGATCGGGTTCCAGCTTTTACCAGATCATCAGAAAACATGCCAAGCAGGTCATCATCCGTGTTCAAAGTTTCAGATAGGTCAGACAATTGATCTTGTGTGCTACCTGGGGAAAGGTAATTATGTAGCCTGATTCATTACTTTCATGTATTTCTAAATAAATAATCTTTATGAGCAATTAACAAGCAAAAGTCCAGAAAATGGTATCCATGTATGCAGATGTATGTCACGATATCAAACATTACTGCAACTGAGCACAGCCCTGAATTGACCACTATATCGACCTGATTCTACTTAAGGTAGATTCACTATAAAAAAAAAAAGTCTCAGCAATATGGATAATAGAGCTGAGTTGAGTTTAACAATGCAAGTCAAGGTATTAGTCATAAATATATAGTTTTTTAATAAAGAGACTCGCATCACACTTCTGCCATTTTTAACAGCTTCATATAAGAAAAGGAAAATGCTACTTACCCTGTAAACATCCGCTGATAGCTTGTAATGCTGAAGATTAGCATGCTCGCATTCTCCTGCCACCTAGAGTTCATCATGGACGTTTGCAAGCTGTTTTTTGTTTGAAGAAGTCTTTTGAGTCAAAAGCCGTGATATGATTCCTCCTCATAGTGTACATTGTGCATAGGCACCAACTCCATGTTAGACTGCGTTTCTCATAGCGAGTGACAGTATACATGGAATGAAAAGTTAAGTAAGTTGTGTGAAGCAAGATTAGTGAAAAGAAGAAAGCAAGAGATCTGCAAAGGAGACAGGTTTCCAGGGAGGAGGGCACAAACCTTTGAATTTAGAGCATTACATGCTAGGAACAGATGCTTAGAGGTAAAATGCATTTTCTGTTCATGGAATGAATGGCTGTAGATACATATGCTTAACACAGACTTTAAAGCAGTGCCCTCTGTAAGAGGATGATAGCTTGTGGATGCTGCAGAGCTTGTGGATGATGCCAATGTCTGGAACAAGGTCCCAAACAGTGTGGCCAACAATGGCCTGCTGACTGGCTAAGATGCCCACATAATGTTCCTTGGCAAAGATGAGTGGTGTTGACAAGGGGACTGTCTAGCAAATATCTGGATATAGGATATTACCTAGAAAGGCTATAGTGGCTCCTTCTTACAGATGGAGTGTGCCACAGGAGGTGCAGGCTAAACCATTTTGTTTTGACAAAGTTGCCAACATTTGACTACCCAGATAGAGGTATGCCTGCCTTTTAGATGGGATATACTCTCTCAGGATTCGTAAAGGACACCGAGCTGGCCTACTTTACAGAATGGCTTGGTTGTGTCCAAGTGGTACCTAATAACCAGCATTCAGTGTGTAAAGTGCTCTCTCCACAGTTACATCTTGCTTTTGGAAGAAGACTGGGAGCTCTAAGGTTTGGTTAAGGTGGAAGAATGACACCACCTTAGCAATGAACTCTGGATTGGGTCTAAGGACAACCCTGTTCTTGTAAACCTGAATGAATAGCTCTTGTAAGGTGAGCGGTGCAGCTCACTAACGCAGGTTCGTAATGCAATGGGTACGAGAAAGATCCCCTTCCAGGAATCAAACTGAAGAGGGTATGAATGTCTCCATTCAAAGGGTGGTCGAGGAGCCTGGTGATGACTACACTGAGATTCCACACAGGGGAATGAGGTGCTCTATGGGGCATCACCCCCTTAAGGTCCTAAATGAAGGTGATGGTAATTCTGAAGAGGGAAGACTGTTCCCTGTTCTGCATGTAGACTGGGACTGCAACTAACTGAATACAAATAGGTGTGGGCAAGCCCAGCTTATTGCAAGTGCAAATGTAGGCGATGATATCTTGGACAGTAGGTCTTACCACACCCAGGCATTTGGAAACTTTTACATCTTGCTGCTGTATTGTGGGATGCTCAAATACTTTAACGAGAGACATACATTCCTGTAGAAAGATGGGGGACCCAAGCTGCAGGACTTCAGGTACCAAATCGCAGGGAGGAGCTTACCGGGGTCAGGATGCTTGACCTGGCCCCAACTGTGTGAGAAGGTCATTTGACAAAGGTGTAGTACCAGGACTGTTTGACCCAAGTCGTCACTACTTGTTAATCAACCTCCCACACTCCCCCAGGGGTGATCCACTATGAGGTGAATGTTGTGACAGAGTGCCCAATGCAAAATATGCAGGGCTAAGTGGAAAAGCTGAGGGAAGCATGTGCCGCCCTGCTCCTGACGATATTACACGGCTGTCATGTTGTCTGGTCTGATGAAAACTACCTTGTACTGAATGACTTTCAGAAGCAGCTAAGTGAAGGCTAACAGCTACAAATAACTGATGAGGCGTCACATTCCCTGGCATGAGATGTCACTTAGACGCACACCCCGCCCAGTGAGAGCACTGTCAGCTGTGATAATGGTCACCTGCATAACTGGGTCTGCAAAAAGCCTGCCTTGCAACAAGTTGTGGTCACTCCACCATTGTAGAGAGGGGTGCACTTTGGGCTGTGCAAAAACTTGATCGCCCAGTCACCCTCTGCTTGAGACCACTGAACTGTGAGGCACTCCTGGAGGGGATCCATGAGAGGCCTTGCGCAAGGGACAATAGCAATGCAGGAAGCCATCATTCGTGCAAGGTCCATGACAGTCCGTACTGTGAGTTGGCGACTGGGATGTACCGACCATAGGAAGGGTTGAATTAGAAGTGGCTGCAGGTGGGATTGGTAGCATTTATGGTGAATCCAAAGGCTGTGGAGCAGGGGCACTCATGTTTTAGTGTGTGTTGGACACCTCAGTTTGCTGCTGCTGGAAAAGTAAATCGTAGAGGTAGAGAAAGACATGAATGCCTTCCCTAAGCAAACGCAAAGTCACCACTTCTAGGCTCTTTGTAAATACCCTTGAAACCTTAGTGCCCCCCGAAAGGAAGGACTTTGAACTGCTAGTGTTGTCCATTTATCACAAAGTGGAGGCACTGTCTAGTGAGCAGAGTGGATGGGGATGTGGAAATAGATGATCATGAGACAGAGCACCATGATGTTTCCCTGTTGAAGGAGAGAGTGACGTCCTGCAAGGCTGACATAAAAAGGCTCAGATATGATATTGGTTCAGGTGTCTAAGGTCAAGGCTAGGTCCGAGACAGCCACCTTTCTTCAAGCACTGGGAACTAGAGAGTTCTTTCATCAAAAGAACATGCAGTTCTTTTGATGTTACTGGTCACCCTCTCTGAAGCATCCTTCTTTGGGAGTGTCTGCATTTTCTCCTGAAGGAGGGAGAGGCGTTCTTTGCTGAGTGTGTGTGTGTGTGTGTATACGATGTGGGATGCTGGGGAGGGGCTTGATTTGTAGTTAAAGGTAATAGACAGAAAATGCTCCCCCACACTAAGAAACTCTTGTATCTCCCTGTGACAAATGTTATGTGAAGGGAAGAGGCAGGACCAGTCAATGCTTGGAGGTGGCAGCTGCCTTGCTGGAGCTACCCTTCCCCTTACCCCTGTTGTTACTATTGTTGGCGTTCCTACTTTACCCTCTGCAGCCTGCTGCTGCCTCGTATAAGGTGATCTTAGCTCCCCTTCTGGCCAGGTGTTCTCGAACGCAGCCGCTGTACTGAAAACGCACTACCAAGGACTTTGACATCTCAGTTTTCTTCTTGAATTTTTTGAACATATTGTCAACCAGAGTGTAGGAAGCTGGCTTTCTATATATTGCACTAAACTGAAGTACACTGTACAGAGGATCCCCAATTGGTATTGCAGAGGGAAATGTAGATAGGTCTAATACTCTGTGGTAGTGTGGGCGAGCAGTTAGGCTTATCAGAGAGTAGTGCAAAGCATTTGCAGTACTCACAGAGGCAATATATGGGAAACACTCAAAGAATAAATCTGAGACCAATTTAGAATTTTTTTTTTTTATATATTTTTCAAACCTAAGAGCTTTGCAATCAGTTAAGTAGACTTTAAGCATTAATACTTAGCAGTTTCAGAAATAGACAGTGCAATTTCCAGAGTTCTCTCAATGTTATCCTATGAAGGAAAACTATTTTCAGCAAAGACCGAGTTAACGACTTACAAAGCCAATCTCAGGGAGTTAAGGTAAGTACCAGGCACTGATCAGAACCGCATTAATGGGTCACACCGGGCGGCTGGGTGCAGAGGTGTAGTAAGGCATCGGGTGCCCAATGGTTTCCAATTGTGAGTTTGGTCCTCGTGAAGGCAGGCTGCAGGCTCTGGTTAGGAAGTCAATCAGGGACGACAACAAGCTGGCAGGAAGTAGACTTGGGGTGCTCGGGATGTAGGTGCACATTTGGTCCTCTTCTCCTGTGCCCAGGGGTGACAGATGCAAATCTGTCATTAGGCTTTGGGTGTTCATGTCCGGGAGCACTCGCGGTCAGGGTTCCTGTGTGCTGAGGCTGCAGGCATTGTTGGGGAGTTCGGCAGGAGTCGACCCAGGGTGGACTCGAGCTCTTAGGAGCCAGGGGACATTATTGGCACCGATGACCTACCTTGCCTGGGATCAGGGGTCACAGGTGCAGTGGTCGCTGTAGTTCTTGGAGTTTCTCTTTCCACACTCTGTCTCTGGGCAGCTGAGGACCTGCGTTGGTACAGTCAGTTGGCTTTACCTCAGTTTGCGGACGTCTGGTGCAGTGGTCACTTCTGGTGTCGAGTTTCTGGGGTTCCAGTAGCTGCAGAGTCTTTTCTTTGGAGTTTCTTGTTGCAGGGCAAGTCCGCTGCCGACGGAAGACTTGAGTCTTTATTGAAAGCTGGACATGTTGACTTCTTGTGCAGGATCCTTCGAGGTCAGAAGGCAGGCCAAAGGGCTGGGTCCAGGTCAGCTGCTTCTTTTCCTCTTCTGCGGGTGCAACTCTTCTTTGTCTGAGTCTTCTTAAGTTGTCGAAATCTGAGTTCTAGGGGTCAGGGGTGCCACCTAAATACTAAATTTAGGGGCGTTACAGGGAGTATCAGGCAGTAGCCATTGGACTGACCACCTTGAGGGTGACTAGATTCTTTTCTTCTGCTCAGAAGTGGGCATAACCCTAACCCTAGTGGCCTAATTCCTTCAGAGCAAGATGGAGAAATTGGAAAAGTAGTGTCCACTTCAGCTTGTCTGCCTTAGGGGTAGGGCTGGCATGAAGTGGGCACCCCGCCTGTGCTGCCACAAAAAGTGGGGTCAGGACAGGGGGGCTGGTCATCTATCTGGAAAGACACAGGGGCATTACAAAGGTGGCAATGGCTTTGAAGCTCCCCGCCATGCAATCTCCATCCTGCCTTGGAGAGGAGGTCACACCTCTGCCCACAGCAGGCCTTTGCCACAGGCCTTCAAGAGCGCTGGCTCTCATCTTGGGGGGGGCCAGAAACGCATTTGCTGTGCCTGAACAGATTAGGTTCAGTCAGTCAGCACACTAGTAGCTGGTAGGTTTTCAGGGGGCACCTCTGAGGTGCTCTCTGTGTGAATTTCTTAATAAATCCATCACTGGAATCAGTGAAGGGGTATTATTCTGAGATGTTTGATACCAAATAACCCAAGGTTCAAAGAAGGCATTGTGTAGCTGGGGAAGTCATAGTGACCAGTGTCCAGCACATGCATTTACAATGGCTTCCCAGTACACCTACTATATATAGAAATTGACAAAGACATAGTAGGGGCATATTTGCTCATGCATAAATGCTCTCATGTAATATAATGCACCCTGCCTTTGGGCTGTAAGGCCTTCTACAGTGATGACTTGCATATCTTGCATGCAGTGTTAGGGGACATGGCAAACAGGCTGTGCGCCATGTCATGTTTTATTTCTGGGAGCACCTTGTCACACAGCTTGCAATGGCAGTCAACATGAGGTTGGTGCTGGGTCCTTCAGAATGGCACAAGTTGTGCTGCAGCTGTAAGGGGCCCTCTACTGTACCCATGCCCTAGGTACCAGGGGTGCCATTAACTAGGGACTTACAGGCGACTGAATGGCCATGTCACCTGGGGATAAAGTGACCAGCTGTCTTGTTTTAGTGAAGGAACACTGGCACTGGGGACCTGGCCAGCACCATTCTAGCCTTGAAATTCGCCTTGAAATACTTAAAGCAGATTTCAAAATACCCTTGTGCATGGGCGAAATAGTGTGCTCAGAGTTTTGGAGCATTTCCAGAAGAAAATCATCCTACTACTGGGTAACAAACATGCCTACCTGGTGAAAAGCTGCAGCTCTCTAAATGACCTTATGGTAGGCATTGGTGTCATTGAGGAGTGAGGCCATGACTGGGTAAGGATCTATATCAGGAACACCTGGGGGATCCACATTGTAGCATTTCCCATGAATCATTGGTGGGGCTTGGCTTGGTGGCTGATCATAAGGGTCAAAAGTGCCATAGAGGCAGCCTGGGTGTAATTATGAATTGAAGACCCCTTTGATGCCTGGCTGAGGCAGTGGGAAGGTGTTCATCAGTGTGGCGCTGGAGGTGGCAGTGAGATATGCCATAGGGAAAGATGGCTACTGGCTCTGTCTCTGTGTTTCTTGGGTGCTAACTCTGGGGAGGAAGGTCTGAAGTAAGGTTTTACCTTGAAAGGAAGACTCCCTTTTTGAGGAAAAGGTTCAGGAGGGGGTGGCAGAGTCAGTTTAGTGAGACGTTGCCCAATACTGGGTGAATGAGGAGGAGGTTTTGTCTAGCATCCAGTTCTTGTTAGAGCTTCTCTAGGATCGGGTCCTCAAAGTCCTGGTCTCCAAACCTCACTGGTGGTCTGGAGCTCTACTTCTACCCTGCTCCAGTGCAGAAGAGGGTTTCTACACAGAGGAATGCTTTAGTGGACTATCGTGGGCTGGAGTTAACGGATGTTACGGAGTCTGCTTCGAGTGAGACTGCTGGTGATCAAGGCCGCCCTTGGCGTGCCTGGGACTCGTTCAGTGATGGGAGTTGATGACCTTGGCTGGAGCCTTGCTCAGCTCCAAAGTCTTTTGTTGGTGCTGAGTGGAGCCCTAAGGCAGCAGGGGGCCAGTAACTGGCCTCTTCTCTGCACCGAGCTCTTGGCTTGACGCCAGACTATCTCAGAAGCAGAGCACTAAGTCAACCTGGAACTTCTTTGGAGGCCCAGGCTTGGTGATATGGTCCTTGGCCCAAGGATATACTCACAACACTGGGCTGGTATTCGGCAAGTACTGGACTTCAGCACTAGTTCACCTTCCACCATGTGCATATCATCATATTTGTTTCAACAAGGTTGCCTCTGGGCCGGATGATGGCTCTGCTGCAGGGAGACTGGATGGGTTGGCCTCCTCCTGTCTCTCAGTGCCAGGGGGATCTTCCTTGCCAAAAATGTATGGGTATCAGATATGTACTGTTGCTGCATCCTACTGTGTGCCCAGTGGTGCTCTCTTTGGTACCGAAAAGCATTTTTGGAAAGGGAGGTGAGGCATGCCAGACAGAAGGAGGTGTTGTGGTCAGGGGAGTGTGTCTGATTAACAAGTTACTTACCTTCGGTAACGCCTTATCTGATACAGACATACTCTAGTTACAAATTGCTTACCTTTTGAATTTCTCCATTTGTCAGATTGGATCAAGAGATTTTTCTTGAGCAGTACCCCTGTGCGCCAATAGGTAGTGTCGACCAGCTCCGAGCCTAATATAACGTCAAAGGTCCTTTATAGGCGTCACCCTGGTGCACTGACGTCAGTTTGTTTTCACGACTTTCCACGCCAGAAGCGCAGAGCCTTGAAGAACACTGACCACTGGTGTGTCAAAACCACCAAAGGGAGTCCCTGTCCCTAGAAATCAGTTTGCAGAGCAGAGAGGATGGGTGGGTCGGTAAGGAACTTGAAAATGTCTCTACCAGATAAGGCATTACCAAATGTAAGTAACTTGTTCATCTGATAAGAGACTTCTTGTTGCAGATTGCTTACCTTTCTCAAAGATGCCCAAGCAATACCATCCCATTGGTGGGTCTGCGAACCAAGATCATACTAGAAAGAACACTGCGACTGACCTGGCTGTCCAGGCAGTAGTGTTTGGTGAACATGTGCAAGGATGCCCACGTGGCCACCTGACAGATACCAAGGACTGGAACTCTGCGTGCTAACTCAATGGTCTCAGCTGATGCTCTTGTAGAATAAGCATGCAAACCTTCAGGCGGCTGCTTCCTTGCCAATGCATAGCAGATTTGAATACAGAGAATGACCCATTGGGAGATGGTCCACTTCTGCACTGCCTGATCTTTCTTCATAACCACATAACCATCAAAGAGATGATCATCCAACCCAGAACTCCTTAGTACGATCAAAGTGGAATGATAATGCTCTTTTGGGGTCTAGGCAGTGGAGGCTCTCCTCCTCAGAAAAAGAAAAAAGGAAGCCCTAGTGTGAAGTACCAGCTTATCAGGATAGATGGAAAGGTAGGGTGGCTAAGATGACAATGCCTGCAGCTCAATCACACTTCGGGCAGATGTAATGGTCACAAGATAGTTTGTTTTTAATGTTAGAGTTTGAGAGGACAACTGTGAAGAGGCTCAAAAGGAGCACACATTAGAAATGTAAAAACCAAATTCAAATCACAATGGAGCATAATGAATGGGGATGGAGGAAACCTATGGGTAAGACCCTTTAAGAATCTATTACCAGTAGGGGACTTAAAGAAGGATGATCAGGCAACCTTAAAAATGCAGAGCTAGCAGGTAAGTAACCTTTGAGAGTGCGCATGGCAGAGCCCTGCTGGGCCAGAGAAAGGATAAACACAGACTGGCAGAGAGGGGGTCAACAAATTAGTCAGTGCACCATGCCACAAATTTCTTCCAACTATAGGTGTACACCATTTTGGTGGAGGGACACCTGGCTGCCAAGATAAAATTACAGACTTCGGGTGGAAGGTCAAAAGCGGTCAACTGCTGCCTCTCAATCTCCACACAAGATGGCAGAGATGGACAGGTTTGGGTGGAGAGCCCACCCCAGCTGCTCATTCTTGAGAACTCTGGGTGGAAGTGGTATGGGCAGAAAAGAGTACAGGAGGGCTGAGTTCTACTCGAGACTAAACATCTTGTAAACTTCAACGTGCAATACTACTGACATTACGTATTCTCTGCATAGGCAAACAGATGTAACCAAGGCTCTCCCCACTGCTAAAAGAGACTTTGTGCCACATCCGGATGGAGACGCCATTTGTGATCCACCAAGGATTGTCGGCTGAGTCATCAGCTCTGACATTCAGAGAGCCCGCCAGACGTTGAACCATCAGGGAAATGCCCTGATGTTTCAGCCACGTCCAGAGGCGCAGAGCCTCTTGACAAAAGGTCCACAACTCCACTCCGCCTTACATGTTGCAGTACCACATGGCTGTGGGGCTGTCTATGAACACCTCCACTAACTTCCCTTTGAGAGAGGAAAGAAATGCTTTAAACGCTAGTCTGATCACCCGGAGCTCGAACAGGTTGCTTTGGAGACCGAACTATGTTAGAGACTAGCTGCCTCTCGTCTCCGCCTGTCCCAGATGGCTTCCCCATCCGAGGAATAATGCATCTGTCACTACTGTCAGTTCTGGTTGGGGAAGGGAATAGGAACTGCCTTTGGACCAATCATGGTTCGTTAGCTACCACTGCGGATCTCATGCAGTTCCCCCCGAGATCTGGACCATATCGGAGAGATTCCTCTGAATCTGCACCCACTGGAACTTCAGGCCCCACTGCAGAGCCCGCATATCCCATCTGGCATGGGTCACTAGCAGGATACAGGAGGCCATGAGGCCCAGCAGCCTCAGTCATTGTCACCAAAATCCAGGACAGAGGCTGAAACATTGGTATCATAGCCTGAATATGCTGGACTCGCCACTCAGGAGGATAAGCCAGAAACTGCACTGTGTCCAGAAGAACTCCAATGAAAGGGAGCGGGTGAGAGGTAGTCAGGTGTGACTTCAGCATTTTTTTAGTGAACCCCAGCAAGTGCAAGAGGTCTGCCGTAGTCTGGAGGTGGGAGCCAACAGCCTGGGGCGAGCCTGCCTTCAACAGCGAGTCGTCGAGGTAGGAGAAAACAAACTCCTGCCTTGCGGAAATGAGCTGCTACCGTAGCCATCACCTCGGTGAACACAAGAGGGGTGCTGGTAAGGCCAAAAGGGAAACGCAAGTAAAAAGTTAAAATGGCAAAACACAAGTAAGGTCTGTGGGAAGGCAGGATGGGGATATGGAAGTAAGAAGTCCTTGAAGTCCAAAACTATCATCCAGCTTCTGGGTCCAGGGCAGATAAAGCCTGAGCCAGAGTCCGCATTATGAACTTCTTCTTGAGAAAGAGACTGAGAGACTGAAGGTCTTGGTTAGAGTGGAGGCACTTGTCCTTTTTGGGAGGCAGGAATTAGCGGGAATAACAACCACAACCTACTTTTAACACAGGGACCCCCTCTATGGCTCCATTGGCCAAGAGAGCTGTAACTTCCTCTCAGAGAAGTGCCAAGTGATCCTCTGTTATTCAATCGTAGGATGGTGGTATGGATGGAGAGATAGTCTTGAAGGGGAGGGAGTAGCCCATTCAGACTATTTCCGAAACCCACCTGTCTGATGTGATGGACTGCGAGCGGAGTAAGTGATGGTGGATTCTGCCTCCAACTGCTCCCTGGTGGGGAAGTGTAAGACTATCAAGTTTGGAGGCAGCTGCAGAGGGGAGGTGGGTGGGTGGAGGAGGTGTCAGTGGACTGGCCACACTGCTGGCTCCCTGATCCACGAGGATGGTGAATCCTATAGGAAAGTGCCCCTTTTTGGCATGGTTAACCCCCCACCCCTCCCCCACGCCTTTTGTTCTGCTGTCTCAGGGCACTCCAGCTAGTGGGAATGCCCACCTCTCCGAACCATGTCCCTCTTTTGGGAACATTAGTAAACAGTAGGAGGAGTATCCATCCCTAGGGTGCCCAGAGCTGAGGTGAACCCTCAACCTTGTTTTGGAGGGAGACAGCCAATAGGGCTAGGACTGTGTCCCCTCCCGAAAGAGTGGGCACAGGAAGGGTGTAGCCACTCTCAGGGTCAGAAGTCATTGATTACTGCCCTCTGTAATGCCTCTAAATCCAGTATTTAGAGGCAACCCTGAACCTTGCTCTTCAGATTCCTGGAGACTTGAAGGACTGAAGAGCAGCACAGCAGTGAAGACTCCAGAAGACAACTGACTTGGCCCAAGTCCTACTGGCCTGTCTGCAGCTTCAAGACTCCTGCTACAAGGCAACAACTCGCCCTGCAAGACCAGCGACCTCTACAAACCAACTGGGGACTGCCTGCGTTGCCCAAAAACCAAGATCTCCAGAGGATAGCAGCCCTGTCCACAAATAAAGTTCCAGCAAAGACTCCAGAGCCCTCCAGACCTGTGAGTCCTGCCCACTCTGCACCCAATGCCCACAGCCCGAGTCCAGGTGGCCCACCTGAACAGAGAAAGTTCCTAGGCCAATCAGACCTTGAGTCCACCCCGGGTTGAACTCTTGGCCACGATGAAAATTTCTGCAGCCTGAATCTAGAGGACTCACACTCCCCTACTCAAGACCCCCCCAACCGGATCCGGAGATATATACCAGACGCCTAAAGGTACCCCTGCACCCACAGCCCCCTGGCCTTGGGGAAGCCAGCCGACGATCCACGGATGTCCAGAGCAGCCTCAACTTACCAGTCCAGCTGTTCGTCTTCAGCAGAACCCCCTGGACCAAGCCTGCAGCCTCTTTGTGAACTCAGAGTTACTCATCCTCACAGGAAAGCATTGGGCGCCCAATGCTGTGTTTGCACCCTGCACCCGGTTGCCCCTATGCCGCTGAGGGTGTGGGATTGCAGCCTATCTGTGGACCCCCCCAGTGCTGACCTAAACCCCCTGAGCCCACGAGTACTTACCTGCAAACTGTTCTCCATAGGATTCCACTGGGCACCTGACAACAATTTTGACCTTTGCACCAGGCCAGTCCTGTGTTGCTGGCGGTGCACCCTTGGTGTCTTCCTAAACTTTGCCCTGCGGACACCTTCACCCCCAAAGATTGGGACCGTGAGTCTAGTACTTACCTGTAAACTGTGTATGTACCTTTTCCCCCATCGGACTGCATTGCCTTAAATTAAATTGCACTAAGTGTCGACTTTTGATATTGAAAAGTATTACTTACCTGAAAACTGTTTTATCTGGGGATTACTAAGTGCATTTGATACTAGAAAATGATAAATTCTTGAAACTGTACTTACCTGCAAAAAAGATGCTTTTGGCTCTAGAAATAAAGTAACTGAGTATATTTTTTGATACATAAACATTGGCCTGGAATTAGTCATTGAGTGTGTGCCTCATTTCTTGTCTGTGTGTGCACAACAAATGCTCATCACTACCCTCTGATAAGCCAACTGCTCACCAAACTACCACAAAAAAAAAAAAACATTATTATTATCTACGTTTGACCCTGGAAAGCCTCTGGGGATCCACTGGACTCTGTGCACACTATACCTTACTTTGATATGGTATATAAAAAAAACAGCTTCCTACAGATCCCACATCCCCAGCCACGCAGAGGGTGGGCAGCATGAGCGGCACGGTGGCTGGACAGGAATGGACGTGGTCAAGCACCCCTTCTGTAGCCACGAAAAGGGCGAAGAGGAGACTGAGGTGGACAAGGGGCCGCCAAGAGGCCCAAGGACCTAACCATAGGACGAGAATCTTTGAAGCACTCAAGAGCAGAGTCTGCTTTCTCTACGAAGAGATGGGTGCCATCAAAGGGCATGTCCATAATATTAGCTTGGACATCCCCTAAAAAGCCAAATGTCCTCAAACAAACATGGCACTGAAGGGCCACTGTTGATGCAACCGCTCTGCCCAGTAAGTCAATTGTGTTCAGTACAAATCAGATCTTCATCAGCAACTGCTTGGGAAAGTACAGCCCGGGCCTCCTCTGTGACCTGTGGCAGCACTTGCACACTGTATTCAACAGCTTGTGGGAATATTGGCCCAAAAGGCATGTGGTGTTCATGGACCTCAATGCCAGGCTGGCGGAAGAAAACACCATCTTCCCAGTTATGTTCAGCCTCTTGGATTCCTTATCCAGGGGTGCGGAAAAAATGCCCCCTGGGAAGTGGAGGCTTGCATAACCAAGCTCTCAGGGGTGGCATGTGTCAGGAACCCTGAGCCACCCGGAGCAGGGTTATGGTGGTGGGCAATAGTCTTGTTCACAGGAGCCCCCAAGCTCGGTTTGGGCCAAGTACCCAGAAAGATGTCTGCAAGGGCTTCATTAAAGGGGAGAAGGGGTTCAGAGGATGAAGACCCAGGCTGAAGCACCTCTGTCTGGAGGTTAGTCCTGACTAGCACTGAAAGCAGCTCAATGTCCATGACCTCAGCTACTCTCCGCACCACCATGAATATGAAGTACCCTCCTCCATAGCCACGGTAGAGGGAGAGAGCATGTTAGTATCTGGGAGGGATCCAGTCCACTGGCTTCACCCAGGTCCGCAAGCCACTGCAAGAGGTCTTGGAGCTGGTATTCTAAAGGGTCCAGCGACCTCTCCCCATCCTCATCCTCATGGTAAGCCAGCTCATAATTATAAGGCTCAGGATCCGACATAGGGGGCAAGGCCCTTGTCGGCAGTGGAATCGGCATTGTATGACACCCATCTGGCTCTGTGTTAGAAGCGACAATGAGGATGGGGGCAGCATCATCCGGAGACACAGGCAGCGCTGGGAGCGTCGACATCAGAAATGACACTGAGGAAGGAATGGATCCATGGGTGCCCACCTAAGCCAAGGCCAAGCTACTGGCATGGAAACCAAAGGGGCTCCGTCAGACTCTGTGGGGGCCGAAATTGCACAAACAGAGTTGGACTGCCCAAAGATGAGGCGCATGGCCTTCAGCTGTGCAGGGGTCACTCAGGCACCTGGAAACTCTGGGAAGAGCGAAGTCGGTCTAGATGCAGGCTCTGCAGATGGAGGCCTTGAGCGACAACGCTCCCTCGTCTCGTCAGCTGACAGACGAGGTGAAGTCAAAGAACGTTGGCCCTGCTTCAATTTCTTATGCCTCGACTTAGTGGAACGTCCCTGGAGTGGGATTAACAAGATGAGGGGCTCTGCGACCGATCCAGATACCTTCCTCCCAAACAAGATCGGGACTTATGCGGAGCAGAGCGCAGGGATGCTATCCGCTTTAGGGTCTGCTCCCTCAAGGCCTTCGGTTTCATGGCCGGGCACTCGGATCACAACTTCAGGTCATGGTCGCGCTCCAGACACCAAAGGTACACAAGGTGTGGATCAGCAACTCCTAGAGGACATCCTCCATGCACCAGGAGTTTTACAACTCAAAAGAAGCTTCAGCGAAGTGTCGGAAGAGACCAGTTAAAAAAATGACTGAGGGATAGCCTCCTTGGATCAGCACTGGTTGGCATGGAAAGAAAAGAACTGACATCAGCACGCTGGTGGTGGCACCTATAAAGGACCCACGACGATATACCCAGGGCAGGCAATGACAGACGCAGAGCCAATCAACACCACCTAATTGCACGCAGGGGTACTGCTCAAGAAAAATCTCTAGATCCAGACTGACACCTTGGGAAATTCAACAGTAAGGAATCTGCATCATGAAGTCTCTCAGATTTCACACCTTCTGGTGTCCTACCCCAGGATATTTTGAGTGGCAGTGAGGGCAGTTCTGACGACTGAGGACCTGAGGATGCAGGCCCCTGAGGGATAAGGCTCTGAACACCCAGGCATAAATTAAAGTCTTCACTGCCGTCAAAATCAATGTACACTGGGGAGAGGACCGTTTCAAGTTTGGTCAAAACCAACACAAAGGGATGGAAGACTACCTAAACGGACCAGGTGAGAAAAGTGTTCCAGACACAAGAACTTCAGGACCCACTCTGTTTATGTTAGAACACAAGGGCAGAAACACTCTACATGGAGTCAGTGCCAATTCACAATGTACGATAAGAAGAGAAGCCCCAACACATCTCCCGACTTGAAAGACTTCTTTAAACAACAAGAACTTGCAAATGCCCGAAGTCCCGGAGGCAAGAGCATGCAATCTGCAATCACACATGCTATGAACTTACCCTCTATACATCTGTTTGTAGCATGTAGTGCTGTAGAACACCATGCTCTGCACATTCCTGACAACTAGTCGTGGGCACGGATGTTATGCAAGATACACATGTGAATTTACAATCGTACAGATAGCTGCAGAGTAACAGTTTCTATTTGTAGCATGTGTGAATGTACATACACATTCTGTGGATAAACTGTATAGCAGTTCCTCCCCTAAGTGGTAGCTACCAGGCTGATGATACACAAGTTTGTAGCAAATTTCAAACAAATTTGTGGGCAATACTTTCAATAATTACGAACTCCAACAGTTAATTTGTTCCCCACCATGCAAAACAGACTGCCAAAACATGACTTCCAGATACCCGCGGCCACAGTCCATGGCAATGGACTGTGGGTGGTTCAGGAATATTTGATTACACTTTTCCTCCAGTTTCAAAGTGACCCATTTTTGAATGGTCATTCAACTCCAACATTACTATCCAGTGAACTGTGTATGTGCTCTGACCCCTAAAATATGTTGAAATTTGTTTAAAACCGGATTGGTAAATTTAACTTTCATATATGACCATAGTATTTAGTGCATGAGTACACCAGTGACATAGAAAATTCAATCCCACTTGTTGACATCTAGAACAACCACAGAAGCATTAACCATAAATCAAGTAATGATTTGGTCAGTAATAATAAAATACAACAAAGGTTCTTCTAGATGATTTTCATAAAAAGACTCAAAACAGTAACTGTCCATCAATCAAAAGCACAAATATATGTAAATACCAATATACCAAGACTTGGAATTCATACAATACTTATTTATCTACTCAGAATATTCAAGAAGTTCAAAAGTATACACAAAATTGAACATCACCCAAGAACAATGGTGTTCTGTGAACTGAGGTGATGACAAAGTACAAGTGAGCGCAGTGATAAAAAAAACAGTAAAAGGGGGATCTCACAAAGGCAGTGAGACAATGTGCTGGCCCAATTACAGGGCTAATACATAAAAATAATAAATAATTTTGGCAAGGAGAAAATCATTACTTATTTAATGGCTCCTGATTGACCAGTTTTATGATAAACGGTCTTTATGCGTTCTGTTGTCTACGGTGTTTTGACCATTAGGGCAATTCTTGGGTCATCATCAGGACTGAAAACGTTCTCTGGAGCTAAGGTAGATCACAATTCACTTGATGATGGATGCCCAGTGAGGAGCAGCACTGTCTTATACGTATATAGGATGTGCCAGAAAACTGAGATTAGCTTGCTGAGGCTTCAATTAAGAAATATGGAGAAACCATCGAAGTGCAACCAGGCAAGGGCAATAAATTAGCCAATAAGTAGTGTGGAACTCCTTAATAGAAGCAAGTGAGAAACAATCTGTCCAGAATGCCGGAATCCGAATTATGCAGCTTTAGGAAGTTCAGTGAGTCAACGTAGTTAATTAAATAATGGCAAACTATTAGGCAAGAGAAAAGCAATGCAGGTGCACCACAGCTGTTAATTTATCAAGACAGAATGCAAGAGAATGAATTACACAGTCAGTACACCTCTCCAAGAGAGAGAATGAATCTCTGACATCTGGCATTTCACAGAATATCATTGTTACCTGAAGACTTCAGCAGCTACTCTGCCATCCACTACAATCACTGAAAACATTGCTTCAGGCCTACCCTAGCTATCCTGACAGCAGCAGCTTTAACCCTGCTGCCCGATCTGTCAAAACTGCCTTTACCCTGGTAGAAAAAACAGATTTTTCATATTAAATAAGTCACCCTAAGCTCAGTGTACCATATTGCTCACAAGGTAGGATGTATAATATTTAAGACAGTAACATGTGACATTAAGAATAGCATTTCTCCCAGTGACTAGTCTCAAATGATACTGACAATGGTCAGGCACTAGACGGCAGATAGGAAAGGTTGAAGTATAGATTATACACTTTAATCCAGTGGTTCCCAACCTGTGGTCCGTGGACCCCTGGGGTTCCGCGAAGCCTCCTTAAGGGGTCCGCGACTGCTTAGAAAATCAAATAATATTAACAGATTAGGTCTCCAGCTTTCAGCAATGACTCAGTAGGGGGTCCCTGGATTCCAATAATGATTCAATGGGGGTCCCCGGGTTCCAGTCATGATACAGTGGGGGTCCACAGATGTCAAAATGTTGGGAACCACTGCTTTAATCTATTACTTTTCACCTGAACTCACTACAAACTCCCTTCAAAGACTTTTTTTATATTTAATAAAAACCCAATCAAATGATGAAGTTTGATTTTTGTAGAATATTTGGGTAACAAAACTTATAGAAAGTTACTTTTTCCATGCTTGAAGTTCCTAGAGGATAATCTGCATTAACTCTAGCCTGGGGTAAATTGAAATAGGTGTATAATTCCTCTCAAGAGCACACAATAGAATGACTTTGAGGGGGAAGAGCTGATTCCTTCGCGCTTAATAGAATATGGATGGTGGGGTTGTGAGCATTATGTTGACACCATACTATTAAACTCCTACCTGACAAGTCTGTTGAGCCACATGTACACTTAGGCACGCCTTAACCTCTTCGCTGCCAGGCCATTTTTTGGCTATTTGGGGCAGTTCGCGCTTAGGCCCGCATAACTTTTTGTCCACATAAGCTAGCCAAGCCAAACTTGCGTCCTTTTTTTCAACATCCTAGGGATTCTAGAGGTACCCAGACTTTGTGGGTTCCCCTGAAGGAGGCAAAGAAATTAGCCAAAATACAGTGAAAATTTCGTGTTTTTTCCAAACAAATTGGAAAAAGTGGCTGCAGAAGAAGGCTTGTGTTTTTTCCCCTGAAAATGGCATCAACAAAGGGTTTGCGGTGCTAAAATCACCAGCTTCTCAGCTTTCAGGAACAGGCAGACTTGAATCAAATTTGGCATTTTACTGGGACATACCCCATTTTTACAATTTTTTGTGCTTTCAGCCTCCTTCCAGTCAGTGACAAAAATGGGCGTGAAACCAATGCTGGATCCCAGAAACCTAAACATTTCTGAAAAGTAGACAAAATTCTGAATTCAGCAAGGGGTGATTTGTGTAGATCCTACAAGGGTTTCCTACAGAAAACTGAAAAAAAGAAATTGAAATTGAGTTGAAAAAAACAGCAATTTTTCTCTACGTTTTACTCTGTGACTTTTTCCTGCAATGTATGATTTTTTAAAGCAATATACCGTTACGTCTGCTGGACTCTCCTGGTTGCGGGGATATATAGGGCTTGTAGGTTCATCAAGAACCCTAGGTACCCAGAGCCAATAAATGAGCTGCACCCTACAGTGGGTTTTCATTCTATACCGGGTATACAGCAATTCATTTGCTGAAATATAAAGAGTGAAAAACAGCTATCAAGAAAACCTTTGTATTTCCAAAATGGGCACAAGATAAGGTGTTGAGGAGCAGTGGTTATTTGCACATCTCTGAATTCCGGGGTGACCATACTAGCATGGGAATTACAGGGCATTTCTCAAATAGACGTCTTTTTTACACACTCTCTTGTATTTGGAAGGAAAAAATGTAGAGAAAGACAAGGGCCAATAACACTTGTTTTGCTATTCTATGTTCCCACAAGTCTCCCGATAAAAATGATACCTCACTTGTGTGGGTAGGCCTAGCGCCCGCGACAGGAAATGCCCCAAAACACAATGTGGACACATCACATTTTTTGACAGAAAACAGAGGTGTTTTTTGCAAAGTGCCTATCTGTAGATTTTGGCCTCTAGCTCAGCCGGCACCTAGGGAAACCTACCAAACCTGTGCATTTTTTAAAACTAGACACCTAGGGGAATCCAAGATGGGGTGACTTGTGGGGCTCTGACCAGGTTCTGTTACCCAGAATCCTTTACAAACTTCAAAATTTGGCTAAAAAAACACGTTTTCCACTCATTTCGGCAACAGAAAGTTCTGGAATCTGAGAGGAGCCACACATTTCCTTCCACCCAGCGTTCCCCCAAGTCTCCCGATAAAAATGGTACCTCACTTGTGTGGGTAGGCCTAGCGCCCACAAAAGGAAATGGCCCAAAACAACGTGGACACATCACATTTTTTCATAGCAAACAGAGGTCTTTTTTGCAAAGTGCCTACCTGTGGATTTTGGCCTCTAGCTCAGCCGGCCCCAGGGGGGGCAGAAATGGCCTAAAATTAATTTGCCCCACCACCCCCACACCCCGGGAGTGACCCTTGCCTACGGGGTTGCTCCCCTTGCGTGACATTGGCGCACAAAAAAAAATCCCCTATGCCTAGTGGTTTCTGCCCCCTTAGGGGCAGATTGACCTAAAATCGGCTGATCTGCCCCCAAGGGGGGCAGAAATGTTCTAAATACAATTTGCCCACCAGGGGAGCGACCCTTGCCTAATGGGTCGCTCCCCATCTCTAAAAAAACAAACAAAAAAAAAAAAAATTGCCCTGGCGCCTTATGGTTTCTGCCCCTCCTGGAGGCAGATCGGCCTAATAACAATCGGCTGATCTAGTCTAAATACAATTTGCCCCCCAGGGGAGTGACCCTTGCCCAATAGGTCGCTCCCCATCTCTAAAAAAACAAAACAAAAAAAAAAAAACACAAAAAAAAGAAATTGCCCTGGCGCCTAGAGGTTTCATGCCCCCCCCCAATGGGCAGATCGGCCTAATAACAATAGTTTGCTTGAGAAACTGGAAATGTTTGGAAACCTTTTGAAAACTTTTGCTTCAGAGCCAAGGGGACCCACTGCAAAAAGTATCAGCCAGCTTGTTTTACAGCATAAGATTGAATGTTAGGTTCATTCTCCTGAAAACGCTCCAGCATCTCTGGAAAAAAAAGTCGAATCTGTTTTTGGAACTTTAACATTTTTTCACACAAAAACCTCAAAAGCTCTAGAGTCCTAGCGGGACCAACACATTTTTCAAACCTTTTCTAACTGTTTGACTTCAAGATTTATTCAGGGACCTAGCCACCTGGTGTGTTTGCCCGGGGCTCTGTTGTGGTCAGTCTCAAATCATGCCTAGATCCTGATCTATCACTTCGATCATTGGCGCTCAGTGCTTTTTGACGCTACTTTCACTTAAATCTTTAAATGTTAATCTCTCTAGATCCCCTTTTTGGATTTTTGAGGTTTGTAGGACTTTTTCTACTGCACTGCTTTAATATTTTACACAATGCCTTTAATTTAAGCATGACCGCTTTGTGTAATATTACCAGGGATTGGGTACCAGTTTATTTTATTTTATTTGTGTGACATCTAGCAGGTGGTGGCCTTACCCTTTGAGATGGAGGCTTTTTCACCACAAATAATAACCCACTTTCCAACATCCACTACTGTGGATTTCATACCTTGTGAGGAAAACGAGGCATGTATCATTGGCCCTCATTCTAGTGGCACCAACGTGAGAGAGAGAGCCTTGAAATCAAGAATCAATGCTGCTTGAGATGTATGTGCATACACAAAAAAACTACGTCTAAGGACCGATCTCCTAACTCATTACCAGAGTAAGCTCAGACATCAAGATCTCAGGCACTTGAAATCTGGCACCTGAGGTCCTATATTTAAGACGGAATTTGATTTTGACAGAGGGCTTTGACTACAAAGCTGACAGCAGCAACCATGGGAGCACGTCTGTGGTCTTGACTTGGAGCAGGATGGATTTATGCAAGGCTGATACCTTCTTTTTGTATTCAGCGATGTACAGCTTTGCTTCTTGGTCCCGGAATTCCTTTGGGTGCATTACGGCACATGACTGAGTTGTGCCCTGAGCCCAAACACTAGAAACACACCTCAGGGCACAGGAGGGGGAGTTTATATGCCCAACACTGCACAACTGCACACACAAGCATTGCTGGTGAAAGTTTTCTGAATCTAGTATGGTACCTGGGGAGTATTCTAAGCTGAGGAATCTGCCTCCAGAATTAATGTTTCACTTCTTATGATGTTCTTAGTCTTTAAGGTCATGTGACATTTTCTAATGAATTTCCATAAGCAACAACACTTCCTGTAATGTTGCCGCTGGCCCGACAGCTGACGAAAAACAACATAACTAGACCTTCCTTTAAAGTTTAAAGACCCCTGAGATCTAATGCAGTCAGCATTTCACAATCTGCCTTCCTATATTCTGCATATCAATACTATGTAGACGACACACACATTTAAGCTCTAGATCCATGATAATGTCGAGGTTTTTGATATTTTACAACGCAACTATATCAAAACCTGAATCCTACATTTGGTACCTAAGTGCAGCAATAAAATAGCAGCAAAAATTACAACATAATATTAGGCTTCATCAACTGTCTCTCAAGTAATCATAATGTCTCTGGACCCTTGACAATCTTTGCAAGTTACATACAGGATAAGGAAAGGAAGCTTCAGCCACTTTTCCACACTGCATAAATTAAACTTTATTAAACTTTAACTCACCCAAGATCGCACAATTACTGTGGAGGATATAGTGACAAATCCTTTTACCTTAACTAAGAGAATGCCCTTAGTACATTTCTATATGTACTTCTTCTACACACATCTTTGGTGATGCAAAAAGCAGCTGCCACCTAATTTGTAAATGTCCTAGCCACACTACCCACTCAAAGGTATTGCTTACAAGCCCCTGACCTGAATTCCTTCCACCTCATGCATCTCCTCTTCCCTCCCAATAAACCTGCCGAAACACCGAAGGTGGCAGGTGATTTTGGTTTGGAACACGTAACCAAAACCAGTATCATCTTCAAATAAAGCTACTCATTTTGGGAATACAAATGGAAACCCCCAATTATATATAGAAATAAAGAAATAAAATAGCATAGAAATATATGTATTATATATATGCAAAAGTATGCCATAGCAGAGAAGTTGTTATTAATTGAAGGTTGAATTGTGATTATTTCTGTTACCGTTGTCAATTCATAAAACACAGCCACTTGTTTGTATGGCAGAATACAGAAACAAGCCTATCAGGAGTTTAAAGTAAGACCATCTGTCACATAATCTGGCAGTATAGCACATGCTGTCCGGAAGGCACATATGACTGTACACATAAGACCGACTAAACTTGCCAGAATTATTTATGTATAAGAGAAAGTGATGCCTTTTCACTTATTTTGAGTTCCTTCAAACCTATATTAAAAGCTCAAATTAAAGTATTTTATGCTCAACAATTAGTTATGACATTTAAAACTCAACGAATTCTATAACAAATAATAACCATGTGCACAGTTACAAGAAAATGGAATGTGGCAATATATCTAAGTATGAAAAGAGGAAGTTACAAACAGGTGAACATTTTTTGCATACCTTGCAACTTCTGATTAAGTGGAATAAGAGATGAAGCTGAGCTAAGGAATGGGTCAGATGACAGATCCGGCAAGTTTCTGCTCAACTGAGCTTTTCCCAAGTGCTGTGAAGGATCTTCCAATGGATTATATGGGCTCATCTTTTTCTGTCGACTTGAATCCAAGAGATGTTTCCCGAAAAATGCTTCCTACACAAAGATCAGTTTTAAAGCGGATTATTCAAAGATACCTTTTACTGTACAACAAGAAGTAAAACAAACTAAGAGAGCACGTAGTCATGTACTTGAAGGAAAACAGACTCATTGTCATTTGGCCCGTTGGTATGAAAAAAAACTCAGAAAACATCCAGACCTAAGCTTTATGTATAAAGTAAAACCTGTAAATGATGGCTATGTACTGCCTCTACTTCAAATGTGGAGATTTTGAGTTATGCATTACTATTTAGCAACAAATCAGACATTCTGTATAAGCAAAAACGTAGGTGCTTTCAGAGCCATGTGGACTAGCAATGTAGGCTTAAAATGGTGTGCACAACAAGGAAAGTAAGAAAACAGAATTGTGTGTCAGCCCATTGGAAACTTTGGACCTGGGCAAAACCCTTGATCAAGGAGCGAGAGAATTTGAACTGTGGCTGCACTGAAAGTGAGTTGCCTTTGCCAAGGACCTTAAGAAACTTAAAAGGGAATTGTAGGTGGAAAGCAAGGCTGCTGTCACTGTTATTTTATTTTTATGAATTTGAAACAATTTTGAATGACTCTCGCTATATCTATATCTTTATATCTATATACATCTATCTTTATATATATATATATATATACACACACACACACACACACACACACATATGGAAAATGTCACTTACCCAGTGTACATCTGTTCGTGGCATTAGTCGCTGCAGATTCACATGCTGTGCACAGTCCGCCGTCTGGTGTTGGGCTCGGAGTGTTACAAGTTGTTTTTCTTCGAAGAAGTCTTTTCGAGTCACGAGACCGAGGGACTCCTCCCACTTCGGTTCCATTGCGCATGGGCGTCGACTCCATCTTAGATTGTTTTCCCCGCAGAGGGTGAGGTAGGAGTTGTGTATGCTAGTAATAGTGCCCATGCAATGGAATGAATATGTATGTACAAAATGAAGATTAAAGTAATATATTTACAAATGTACACATGTTGAAGATCTACTTCTAAACGGCTACAGGCTCCCGGGGAGGCGGGTGGGCGCATGTGAATCTGCAGCGTCTAATGCCACGAACAGATGTACACTGGGTAAGTGACATTTTCCGTTCGGTGGCATGTGTAGCTGCAGATACACATGCTGTGCATAGACTAGTAAGCAGTTATCTCCCCAAAAGCGGTGGTTCAGCCTGTAGGAGTGGAAGTAGTTTGAAATAAAGTTCTTAGTACAGCTTGACCTACTGTGGCTTGTTGTGCAGATAACACATCTACACAGTAGTGCTTAGTAAATGTATGAGGCGTAGACCATGTTGCTGCCTTACATATTTGGTTCATTGGAATATTTCCTAGAAAGGCCATAGTAGCACCTTTCTTTCTGGTTGAGTGTGCCTTTGGTGTAATAGGCAGCTCCCTCTTTGCTTTAAGATAGCAGGTTTAAATGCACCTAACTATCCATCTAGCAATGCCTTGTTTTGAAATAGGATTTCCTGTATGAGGTTTTTGAAAGGCAATAAATAGTTGTTTTGTCTTTCTAATTAGTTTTGTTCTGTCAATGTAGTACATTAGTGCTCTTTTGATGTCTAATGTATGTAGTGCTCTTTTAGCTACGGAATCTGGCTGTGGGAAGAACGCTGGTAAATCTACTGTTTGATTTAAGTGGAACGGTGAGACAACCTTTGGTAAGAATTTTGGATTTGTTCTTAGAACTATTTTATTTTTATGTATTTGAATAAATGGTTCTTGTATGGTAAATGCCTGAATCTCTCTCACTCTTCTTAGAGATGTGATGGCAATGAGAAATGCAACTTTCCACGTTAAGTATTGCATTTCACAAGAATGCATGGGCTCGAAAGGTGGACCCATGAGTCTTGTTAAGACAATGTTGAGGTTCCATGAAGGAACAGGTGGTATCCTTGGTGGTATAATTCTCTTTAGGCCTTCCATAAACGCTTTAATGACTGGTATTCTGAATAGTGAAGTTGAGTGAGTAATTTGCAGGTAAGCAGATATTGCGGTGAGATGTATCTTTATGGAAGAAAAAGCTAGATTTGATTTTTGCAAATGTAGTAAATATCCTACTACATCTTTTGGAGATGCGTGTAATGGTTGAATTTGATTGTTATGGCAGTAACAAACAAATCTTTTCCATTTATTTGCATAGCAGTGTCTAGTGGA
Source organism: Pleurodeles waltl (assembly GCF_031143425.1). Lineage (NCBI taxonomy): Eukaryota > Metazoa > Chordata > Amphibia > Caudata > Salamandridae > Pleurodeles > Pleurodeles waltl. The sequence goes on from NC_090449.1 coordinate 628,908,216, forward strand.
AGGTCTTCTTGCTTGTTTTATGACCTCCATACATTCCTGTGTGAGGTCTAAGTGTCCGAATTCTAGGATTTCAGGAGCCAAATTGCTAGATTCAGCGATGCTGGGTTTGGATGCCTGATCTGTTGTTTGTGTTGTGTTAACAGATCTGGTCTGTTGGGTAGCTTGACATGAGGTACTACTGACAGGTCTAGTAGTGTTGTGTACCAAGGTTGTCTTGCCCATGTTGGTGCTATTAGTATGAGTTTGAGTTTGTTTTCACTCAACTTGTTTACTAGATATGGAAGGAGAGGGAGAGGGGGAAAAGCGTACGCAAATATCCCTGACCAGTTCATCCATAGAGCATTGCCTTGGGATCGCTGGTGTGGGTACCTGGATGCGAAGTTTTGGCATTTTGAGTTTTCTTTTGTTGCAAATAGGTCTATTTGGGGTGTTCCCCAAATTTGAAAGTAAGTGTTCAGTATTTGGGGCTGAATTTCCCATTCGTGGATTTGTTGGTGATCTCAAGAGAGATTGTCTGCTAGCTGGTTTTGGATCCCTGGAATAAATTGTGCTATTAGGCGAATGTGGTTGTGAATCGCCCAATGCCATATTTTTTGTGTTAGGAGACACAACTGTGTTGAGTGTGTGTCCCCTTGTTTGTTTAAATAATACATTGTTGTCATGTTGTCTGTTTTGACAAGAATGTATTTGTGGGTTATCATGGGCTGAAATGCTTTTAGCGTTAGAAATACTGCTAACAGTTCTAGGTGATTTATGTGAAACTGCCTTTGATGTATGTCCCATTGTCCTTGGATGCTGTGTTGATTGAGGTGTGCTCCCCACCCTGTCATGGAAGCATCGGTTGTTATGACGTATTGTGGCACTGGGTCTTGCAAAGGCCGCCCTTTGTTTAAATTTGTACTGTTCCACCATAGAAGCGAGATGTATGTTTGGCGGTCTATCAACACCAGATCTAGAAGTTGACCCTGTGCATGTGACCATTGTGATGCTAGGCACTGTTGTAAGGGCCGCATGTGTACTCTTGCGTTTGGGACAATGGCTATGCATGAAGACATCATGCCTAGGAGTTTTAATACCATTTTTGCTTGTATCTTTTGTGTTGGATACATGGCCTGTATTACCTTGTGAAATGTTTGAACCCTTTGTGGACTTGGAGTGGCTATCCCTTCTGTTGTGTTGATTGTCGCTCCTAAGTATTGCTGTGTTTGGCACGGCAAAAGGTGTGACTTTGCATAGTTGATGGAGAAACCTAGCTTGTGAAGGGTCTGTATGACATACTTTGTGTGATATGAACACTTTGTTAGCGTGTTGGTTTTGATTAACCAGTCGTCTAAGTAAGGGAACACGTGTATTTGCTGCCTTCTGATATGTGCAGCTACTACTGCTAGGCATTTTGTAAAGACTCTTGGCGCGGTTGTTATTCCGAATGGCAACACTTTGAATTGGTAATGTATTCCTTTGAATACGAACCTTAGGTATTTCCTGTGTGAAGGATGTATCGGTATATGGAAATACGCATCTTTTAGGTCTAATGTTGTCATGTAGTCTTGCTGTTTGAGCAGTGGGATTACGTCTTGTAATGTGACCATGTGAAAGTGGTCTGATTTGATGTAGGTATTTAGTGTTCTGAGATCTAGTATTGGTCTCAGAGTTTTGTCCTTTTTTGGTATTAGAAAGTACAGTGAGTAAACTCCTGTGTTTTTCTGTAGACTTGGTACTAATTCTATTGCGTCCTTTTGCAGTAATGCTTGAACTTCTAGTCCTAGAAGATCTATATGCTGTTTTGACATATTGTGTGTTTTCGGTGGGACGTTTGGAGGGAATTGGAGAAATTCTATGCAATAACCATGCTGGATAATTGCTAAGACCCAAGTGTCTGTTGTTATTTCTTCCCAAGATTTGTAGAACTGGCTTAGTCTTCCCCCCACTGGTGTTGTGTGAAGGGGTTGTGTGACTTGTGAGTCACTGTTTATTTTGAGGGGTTTTGGGACCTTGACATTTTCCCCGATTTCTTGGGAATTGGCCTCCTCTGTATTGTCCCCGAAAACCTCCCCTTTGATATTGTCCCTGGTAGGTAGGTGGTCTTGTTTGTGAGGTGTTGGTTTCTGTGGGTTGACCTCGAAACCCTCCCCTAAAAGGTTTTTTCCGAAATGTGCCTCTGCTCTGCGGGGAGTACAGTGCGCCCATGGCTTTGGCTGTATCAGTGTCCTTTTTTAGTTTTTCAATGGCAGTGTCCACCTCCGGCCCAAACAATTGCAGTTCATTAAACGGCATATTGAGCACAGCCTGTTGTGTTTCAGGTTTGAACCCAGATGTACGCAGCAATGCGTGCCTCCTTATTGTGACTGAAGTGTTTATTGTCCGTGCAGCTGTATCCTCTGCATCCATGGAAGACCGTATCTGATTGTTCAAGATACTTTGTCCCTCTTCCACCACCTGTTGCGCGCTTTTTTGGAGCTCTTTGGGTAGGTGTTCGATGAGATGTTGCATTTCATCCCAATGAGCCCTGTCGTATCTCGCCAAGAGTGCTTGCGAGTTGGCGATACGCCACTGATTTGCTGCTTGTGCTGCAACCCTTTTTCCCGCTGCATCAAATTTGCGGCTCTCCTTGTCCGGAGGTGGTGCGTCGCCTGATGTATGTGAGTTGGCTCTCTTACGAGCTGCCCCCACAACTACTGAGTCCGGTGTCAGTTGTGTTGTAATAAATATAGGGTCTGTGGGTGGTGCCTTATATTTTTTCTCCACCCTTGGAGTCATAGCTCTGCCTTTAACTGGCTCCTGAAATATTTGTTTTGAGTGCCTTAGCATTCCTGGGAGCATGGGAAGGCTTTGATAATGGCTATGGGTGGAGGACAGGGTGTTAAAGAGGAAGTCATCCTCAATAGGCTCCGAATGTAGTGATACATTATGGAATTCGGCTGCCCTAGCGACCACCTGTGCATACGATGTACTGTCCTCAGGTGGTGACGGTTTAGTTGGGTACGACTCTGGGCTATTGTCACATACTGGGGCGTCGTAGAGGTCCCATGCATCTGGATCATCCTGGCTAATTGTGGTATGAGCTGGCGAGTGTGTTAATGGTGGAGTTTGCGCCGGTGATGCATGAGTTGATGGTGGTGGAGAAGGTGGTGGAGTTACTTTCTTCACCACCTTTGCTTGTGGTTGCTTGTCTCCTTGTTGGAAGGCAATTTTCCTTTTGATTTTGATTGGGGGAAGAGTGCTGATCCTCCCAGTATCTTTTTGAATAAAGAGCCGCTTTTGCGTGTGATCTGGCTCTATTGTTTGTAATTCCTCTTCAAATCTGTGTTTTTTCATTTGAGAGGACAGTCCTTGTTCCTCTGAGTAGGAACTGATTCTCGGTTCGGATGCCGGATGTTTCGGCACGAAACCTTTTCTACTGATTTTTTCGGCTCCGACAAAATCTTTTTTCTTTTGTGCGTCGTGTCCTCTTGGTGCCGACCAATCTCGGTGCCGCTGTCTCGGTGCCGAATGTTTTCTGCACCACTCTTTCGGGCCCGAGAGTGCTGCATGCCTGTATCTCGACCGGAGTCGGATGACTTCGGCACCAGCCCGCCCTTTTTCGGTGCCGACGGACGGTCACCTACTTTTCGGGTTAAGCCATGGCCTGTTGGCGGTGGCGTCCCCTGGGCTTTGTCAGTCTTTTCGTGAGCTTTTTGTTTCGACGTCTTACTCACGGTTGACGTTTCTTCGGCGTCGAGTTCTTCGGAATCCGACTCGTGGATGGAGAAAGTTTCTTCTTCTTCCTCCTCAAACCGTTGTTGTCCTGTCGGCATGGACGCCATCTGCAATCTCCTGGCTCTTCGGTCTCTGAGCGTTTTCCTCGACCGAAACGCGCGACAGGCTTCGCACGTATCCTCTTTGTGCTCGGGGGACAGGCACAAGTTACAGACCAAATGTTGATCCGTATAAGGATATTTATTATGGCATTTAGGACAGAATCGGAACGGGGTCCGTTCCATCAGTCTTGAAGTCGCACGCGGTCGGGCCGACCAGGCCCCGACGGGGGATCAAAATTACCCCGAAGGGCTACCGGAGCTCTTCAAGATTCGGTGTCGATTTGTTCTAACTAACCCGATACCGAACGAAACAATACCGACGAATTTTTCCGAGATTCTGACTAACTTTCCGACCCGAACACGGAGCGAAAAGGAACACGTCCGAACCCGATGGCGGAAAAAAAACAATCTAAGATGGAGTCGACGCCCATGCGCAATGGAACCGAAGTGGGAGGAGTCCCTCGGTCTCGTGACTCGAAAAGACTTCTTCAAAGAAAAACAACTTGTAACACTCCGAGCCCAACACCAGACGGCGGACTGTGCACAGCATGTGTATCTGCAGCTACACATGCCACCGAACATATATATATATATATATACACACACCTCGTTAAAGGAAGACAGGCACTCCACAAGTGAATGAGTAGATAATATTTTATTTAACCAAATGCAACAGGAACGCGTTTCAGCATTGCTGCCTTTGTCAACCTGTTCAGCGACATGTTTGTTTGCTTTATATATCGTCACATGATCACATCGGTAAATGTTCACATATCAAAAAAACTTCTATTCTAGTTAAAAAACAACGACATTGCATTATATATCTGGCTCTAAATATTTGTTGTATGAGTGGCTTATATCATTTACAATCAATTGTGAACATTTGCTGAGGAATCGAACATATAGATTCACTTAGACAACCAAAGGTTACAGGAACGTTATAGTTAGGTTCACACTTTAAACGTACCAAACCATAGATATTCACCTTTTAGAGCTATCTCAAGTAACTATAACTCATGCCCTATGGTAACTATAATTCGCGCCCCGCCATGCACAGCTAAATGATTAAAACAATGTTACTTCAACTGCAAAAATTACATTGATATTATCAATGATGTTATCAAAGATGATATGAGTGGGGTAATTAGCAGTGCATGGCGAGGGCACGAGTTACAGTTAACTCAGGGCACAAGTTATAGTTACTTGAGAGAACTAACTAAAACAGAGGATTTTCTACGGTGGGTAGGTGTGCGTGGGTGTGAGTAGAGCTGTGAGTGGGTGCACGAGGGTCTGAGTGCCTCTGGGAGAGGGTGCATGAGTGTCTGAGTGGATCTGTGAGTGAGTGTAAGGTTCCGAGTGGGAGAATGATTGAAAAAGAGAAATTGAGGGAGAGTGAAAGAGTGAAAAGGATAGAGAGCTTTTTAGACATTTGTGAATGATATACTTAGGATGAGTTATTTCTGGAAAATTGAAAAGCAAAACCCTATTTGTCAATTAAAAAGAGAGAGATCACCTTTCAGTATGAACCTTAAACTTTTAAAGTAAGGAAACGAGCACAGACACACCTGGGCTAGAACCCTCAAGTTTCAGACTTACATTGTGAGGGTCTGTGACCTTAACCACTATACCGCAGCTGACTTCTTACTGTGGTGTTTCTTTTTTTTTTTTTTTTTTTAAGTCATTGCATTGAGAGACCATTGTAATGACTCTCTCTCTTGCTCTTCTATCCCATTAATGGATAAAAGCGAGAGAGAGTGACATGACCACGGGGCTGCATGGCAACTTCGCATCACATTAGTATAAAGCTTCAGGGAGAGGACTCTCCCCGGCGCAGCAGGGGTGGGTGGGGTGCGTGCCCCCCGCATCAAATTAGTATCAAGCCCCGGAGAACTGGCGATTCCTAGGGCAGCGGGGAGCCCCCCTCACACTTATTTTTTTCTGCCTCAGAGAGGTGGTGGTCCCCGGGGCAGCGAGGGGCCTGCAGGCTCCTCCCCCCCACCCGCACATCAAAATGGGAATGCCCCTGTGACTTGGGCCCACCCTGGAGTTTGAGCCGCTTCTACATGAAACCATTATTTCAGTTATTATTCTGATGCTTATTAACTGAACAGCTCTTCACAAGAACAAAATGTCCTGCATTCAATATTACCCAATGTTTCACACTCTCCCACATAGCTTCGGGAATTCTAAACATATTGTGCAAGCCACAAATGTCATTAGATGTATCACATTAAGCATATAGGATCCAAACATTCCTACCCAATTATCTGTGGATTGGAAGTTGTAGTTGATATGATATTTTCAGTTAGTGTGGCTGTGAAGGTCTTATCATATTCCTATATAACATTGGTAAGTGGCCAAATGCAATGCACTCGTTGAGCATCCTGTGAAACCCCCAACTCTTCCTCAGCACCTTCAAAACCATGTTCCTCTGAAGGACAAACGTGAAGAGAATCCCCAGAAAAATGAGGGAATGACTGGCCTGTACCCAACGTCAACCGGGCCAAAATGACGCCATCTCAGTGATTAAAAAGGCGAGAGGGACACAACTTCAATCGGCGCAGGCATCACCATTGTCGGCTAATCAGTTACTGGCACCGCAGGTGGGAACCCCGAAGGGCTGTGCACTGGTGCCGTAACTGCTTCGTAACTGAAGTCGAGAGCGAACCCGCCGGTGGAGACACAGTGAAAGTATCTTGCACCTCCCTGGGGCCCACAGGCGCTCCAGGGGTTTGGGATTTTCCAAACAGCGTGAAGTGATCCATAAAATTCACGCATCTGTGTCAGAGTCGCCCCAGGATAGGGAGGGACGTGGAGTGTATTCAGGCCTCGATTCCTCATCCGAGAAATGGTAGGAGGCTGTATGAGGTGAAGTCAGCAACTGCCGTGACTTCGCTCACTTGCATCGTGAATTACCACGTGAAGTTGCTGGAAGAAGACGTCTATGTTAACAACTCCTTGAACAGGTCTGCGAATGGACCTTAGTATGAGAAGGAGATCTAAGTCGACAGGAAGTCGGAGATGGCTTTGACAGCTACACCACCATAAGCTTCATATGGCACTCCCGCAGTGTCTTCAGTCTAACTTGATGACGAGTCGCACTGGTGGTACTCACCCAGTCACCACACACAAATTAAGTGGGGGTCTGTGGCCAAAATTTGTCATCCACAGCGTTTAAGTCCTGAAGACAGAAGAGGAAAAGCACACTGTTTCCTTTGATGAAGACGTCGAAGTAGGCTGAAAACAGCCTAACAAACCGTTACTGGATCCGCGTTGCAAGCGCAGAAAAGAAAGAACTGATGGCCCATCGGAGAGTAGGTTATATGGTCTCAGTTGATGTCACACCGGTGGACGATGTCAGTGCGGAGTCGCACAATGCCCTCTTCCAATGCGGAGACTTGCTGGGGGGTGTTCTTGGAAGATTCCAGATCCAGTCTCGCACCTGGGGAAGATTCTAAAGTAAGGAATCCGGGGCTAGATGTCTCTGTTAGATTGGTGAGTTTCAGTGGCTTTGTTAGTTTAAAACGTAAAGGTTTTAAGTACATTTTCATCCAAATATAAAGTCCCATTAACCTTTTTTTCAAAAAATGAATATTATGCATTACCCAATAGCGGTTGCCACTGAGCAGTTATAGTGAGGATCATGTTTCTGCAGGAAATGCCTTTTTTGTGTTGATAATAACTTTGGTGCCGTTTGACAAATCTCCATGAAACTTTCCAAAATAGTACTGCTTTTTGACTAGTTTGCGCATGGTACGTTTCGGGGTGATCCATTAAGCAGGGAAGGAGAGCAAAGGACTGAGGGCCCAAAATGCACCTTCCCTTTTCAGTTTTCTATAGGAACTGTAGACACAGTTACAGCCCAAACCACCAAACAGATACCCTAAGTTTGGCAAAAAATGACATCTTGGTGCAGAAAGAGTGCTCTTTGTGTTTTGGTATGAATCCAGTCAGCAGTTTTGGAAAAAGTTAGGCTTCGGGGAGAGGGGGTTTGTGCCATCTTCTCTGGATTCAGTCCAAGTCCCAAGGGAAAAAAAAAAAAACTAAAAAAAAAATTATAGGAGGAAGTGCAGGGATATAGAGATTCCGCCCCCCCCAACCCCCTGCCTACTGACGGGCCCACCTGGGACCATCTTTTTCCCTCCCGATTTTGCAGCAAATTGGAAGAGTATCGACGAATCTGCAACAAAATTTTAAATAAAAAAAAAAAAAAGCACTCTCTACTGGACTTCTTTTTAAACCCTCCCCCTCAGGGTGAACTTTGGCCAGATTGCCAGAGGTAGGATATTCATTCGGGCAGGGGGAGCATGCCCCCCCCCCACCTTTTAGATTCTGAAAAGACACAGGGGACCAGTAACTAAATAAAGGGAGGGGTGGATAGCACCCTCCCAGAGCTTACTGAGGCTCCAGGGACCCCATCACCTGGAGCCGAAATGTTAATAAAATGGGAAGGTGGCTATGTTCCCCCATCACAGAGGTTTACAAAGGCCTTAGAAACCCCATTCCCTGGTGCCACTGCTTTAAATAAAAGGAAGTGAGCGCTGGCCCCCTTCCCTGAGCAGTTAATGGCTCCAGGGACCCAATTCCCTGGGGTCAGCTCAGTGACTGTCCCAGGAAGACCACAGGACACAGTAGTCTCCCATACTAACGCAAGCAGAGAAACGTGTTTGATGCCGTCTGGCGGAAGCGTTTTTCCCACCCAACGACAGCTGACATCAAGTCTGCTTCCAGCTGGAGAGAGATTTAACAACTGCTCCAGTTGGATGGCAGAAGACTCGTGTTCTCTTTCTCTCCCTGCACCGAGCAGGGATGTAAACGGAACACATACTTCTAGCACCTAGAGGGAGCATGTACAATTAGATGCTCTTTGTCCGGGATCAATGGAGGCTACCGCACCATGCAAGGAACAGGCTGGCGCTATGGGGGCCCTGAGTCTTCCCCTGCACCCCTCCAGGTGGTCATTGGTGCGTTTCCCGGTTGAGCACCGGGGCACCCACCTATATTTCATGAAGGCCCCAAGGGCCAAAATAGGCTCGGGCGTGGTGTCATGCAGCACCCCTTGCCCTTTTTTTAAAAAAAAAAAGAAGGTCTGGGGGATGATGTCCCTGGGCCTGAGAAGACTTGGGAAGAGGACTCGCCCAACCCCTCTACCCCCCAACTTTTTAATTATTTTTTATAACATTTGGCTCCAGGAGATGGGGTTCCCCAGATGAGCAAGCCTACAGGGCATCTGAAACACATCAAATCCCGGTAATTCAATAAAACAGGCACTTAGTATCACCACCATTTGAGTGTTGGCACCCTTTTCCCATTGTGAAAAGGATATATATGGAGAATGTCACTTATCCAGTGTACATCTGTTCGTGGCATGTAGAGTGGCAGATTCACATGGAATGCATAGATTATACCATCTAGTGTTGGGCCCGGAGTGTTACAAGTTGTTTTTCTTCTAAGAAGTCTTTTTTCGAGTTACGGGATCGAGCGACTCCTCCGCTCGGTCGTAGTGCACATGGTCCTCGACTTCTTGGTTAGATTGTTTTCCAGGAAAAGGGTGTAGGAAAAAGTGATCGAGTGAAAGAATGGAAATTTGCTACAAAATTTAATAAGTAAATAAGATGTTCATGCAAATGTAAATATATACACATATGTACAAATAAGAAACTGCAACGACTACAGGCTTCCGGGGAGGCGGGAGGGTGCATGTGAATCTGCAGCACTACATGCCACAAACAGATGTACACCGGGTAAGAGACATTTTCAGTTCAATGGCATGTGTAGCTGCAGATACACATGCTATGCATAGACTAAAAACCAGTTCTTCTCCCCAAAAGAAGCAGTGGCTAGCCTGTAGGAGTTGAAGTAGTTTGAAATAATGTTTTTAGTACAGCTTGACCAACATTGGCCTGTTGCTTTGAAAATACATCCACACAGTAATGCTTTGTAAATGTATGTGGTGTAGGCCGTGTGGCAGCTTTGCATATGTCTGCTATTGGTATGTGTCCTAAACATGACATAGAAGCACCTATTTTCCTAGTGGAATGCGCTTTAGGAGTTATCAAAAGTTGTTCTTTTGCTTTAATGTAACATGTTTGAATACATTTTACAATCCATCTAGCTAATCCTTGTTTGGAGATAGGGTTTCCTTTATGTGGTTGTTGAAAAGCAACACAAAGTTGTTTAGTTTTTCTAAACTCTTTTGTTGTATCTACATAATACATTAGAGCTCTTTTAAGGTCAAGAGTTAGAAGGGCTCTTTCAGAAGTTGAATCTGGCTGTGGGAAGAAGACTGGCAATTCCACTGTTTGGTTAATGTGAAAAGGAGTGACTATCTTTGGAAAGAATTTAGAATTAGTTCTAAGTACAACTTTATGCTTGTGTACTTGAAAAAAGGTTCCTCCAGAGTGAATGCCTGTATTTCACTAACTCTTCTTAATGAAATAATTGCTACTAAAAAAGCAACTTTCCAAGTTGGAAATTGAATTTCACACGAATGCATGGGTTCAAATGGTGGCCCCATTAGCCTTGTGAGTACAATATACAGATTCCATGCAGGAAATGTTGGGGTTCTTGGTGGAATAATACGTTTTAGTCCTTCCATGAAGGCTTTAATAACTGGAACTCTAAAAAGAGAGGTATGTTGTACAGTTTGTAAGTATGCTGATATAGCAGTAAGATGAATTTTAATAGATGAGAAAGCTAAATTTGCCTTTTGTAAATGAAGTAGGTAGGATACAATACCTTGTATTGATGCTGTAAGTGGGTCAATATATTTAGATTGACAGTAATAAACAAAATGTTTCCACTTGTTAGAATAGCACTGTCTAGTTTGCATGCTTGTTTGAGAAGTTCCATACATTCTAACGGAAGTTGCAAATATCCAGATTCTATGACATCAGTAGCCAAATCGCTAAGTTGAGAGCACTGGGATTGGTATGTCTGACTTGACCTTTGTTTTGTGTTAACAAATCCGGTCTGTTTGGAAGTTTACAGTGAGGTACTACAGACAGATCTAGGAGTGTTGTGTACAAATGTTGTTGTGCACACATGGGGGCTATGAGTATCATAGTGAGAGACGTTTGACACAGTTTGTTGATCAGAAATGGAATTAGCAGGACGCGGGGGAAAGCGTAAGCAAATATCCCTGGCCAGTTGATCAATAGGACAGAGGGTTTGGGTGTCTGGACGCGAAGTTTTGACATATTGCGTTTACGCTTGTTGCAAAGAGGTCTATTTCTGGTGTCCCCCACCTTTCAATGTACTGTTGAAGTACCTGAGAGTGAATCTCCCATTCGTGTATCTGTTGGTGTGTCCTGCTTAGCAGGTCCCCTAGTTGATTGTATATTCCTGGGATGTATTCTGCTAGTAAGTAAATGTGAATAGCCCATTTCCAAATTGTTTGGGCTAGAAGGGACAGTTGAGATGAATGTGCCCCCCCCTTGTTTCTTCAGATAATACATGGTTGTCATATTGTCTGTTTTTATCATCAAGACAGTTTTGTGTTTGAGAAGGGGTTGACATGCTTTTAGGGCAAGGAACAGAGCTAACAATTCTAAATGGTTTATGTGATAAGTTAACTGTTTTAAGTTCTGTTCCCCTTGCATGGTAAGGTTGTTGAGATGAGAACTCCAACCTATCAGTGATGCACTTGTTATTGTGGTCTGAGGCAGACAGTCCTGAAATGACTGCCCCTTCATTACATTGCTGAGATTCCACCATTGAAGGGACTTGTGCGTCTGGCAGGCTAACAACACTAGATCTTGCAATTGACCCCGTGCTCGAGACCATTTTTGTGAGAGGCACTGTTGTAGTGTTCCCATATTTAATCTTGCATGGGGTACTATTGCTATGCAGGATGTCTTAATTCCCAATAGTCTCATGATAAACTTTACTGTGTAATGATTTGACTTGATTTTTTGGTATGAGGTTTTGGTAAGCTTGTATCCTTTGTGTATATGGATAGGCTAAGGCTTTCTATGTATTGAGAATAGCACCTAGGTAAGGTTGAACCTGTGCTGGTTGAAGATGAGATTTTTGGTAACTGACAGTGAACCCTAATATGTGTAGAGTTTGTATTGTGTTGTTGACATTGTATAATAGTGCTTGATTTTATTGGCCAATCATCTAGATAAGGAAAGATATGTATGTGTTGTCTTCTTAGGTAAGCTGCAACTACTGCAAGACATTTTGTGAATACTCTTGGAGCTGTTGATTTGTCGAATGGTAGAACTTTGAATTGGTAGTGGTTTCCCACTGTCACAAATCTTGGGTATTTTCGGTGAGGTGGGTGTATGGGGATATGAAAATACGCATCTCTGAGATCTAATACAGTGATGTAATCTTGTTTTTTTAGTAGTGGAATGACGTCCTGCAGAGTCACCGTGTGAAAGTGTTCTGACAGGATATATAGATTTAGTGGTCTGAGATCTAAAATGGGTCGGAGAGTGCCATCCTTTTTGGGAATGAGTAAGTATAGTGAATATACCCCTGTTCCGTGTTGAGATTTTGGAACTAATTCTAGTGCCTCTTTTAGTAGTAGCGATTGTACTTCTTGTTGTAAGAGAACATTGTATTCTGGGGACAGTGTGTGTTAACGTGGAAGAATGTTTGGAGGAGTAGAAATCAGTTCTAGGCAATAACCATTAAGGATAATTTAAATTATCCATTGGTCTGTGGTGATATTGTACCATTGGGAGTGGAATTGCTGCAGTCTGCTCCCCACAGGAGATGTGTGGGGTTGTAGTATGCTTAGAAAGTCATTGTTTTGATGGAGTGGTGACACTTTTTGTGGCCTGGAATTTTCCTCTGGCTCTGAAGTGTTGGTCTCTATTAAGAGAATCTATAAATGCTCCTCTTTGAAATTGCTGTTGGCCTTGTTTAGGTTGGTAGGTGGAAGCATCTGTAGATTTGAGTCTGAAGCCTCCTCTAAAATGTTGTTTCTCTATAAGGTGTTGTGTATAGAGCTCCCATTGCTTTTGCAGTGTCTGAATCTTTCCTGATTTTTTCGATTGTTGTGTCAACCTCAGGACCAAACAGGTGTTTTTGTCAAATGGCATATTTAGTACTGCTTGTTGTATTTCTGGCTTAAAACCAGAAGATCTTAATCATGCATGTCTACGTATGGTTATAGCAGTATTTACACTCCTAGCTGCTGTATCTGCAGCATCATTTGTTGTTGCTTATTGCCTGACCTTATTCAACAATTTTTTGAGCCCTTTTTTGATGTTCTTTTGGTAGGTGTTGTAACAATTCCTGCATTTCGTCCCAGTGTGCCCTATCATATCTTGCTAGCAAGGCACTGGTAAGCGTGAATGCGTGGAGGATAGTGTATTGAAAAGGAAAACCTCTTCTAAAGGCTCACTATGCATAAGTAGCCATTGTACACAGCTGCCCTTGAAATGACCTGTGTGTATGCTGTTGTATCCTCTGGTGGCGAAGGTTTGGAAGGATATAGGTCTGGGTCGTTTAGTGGTATGGGATCTGGGTCAAACAAATCCCAGGGATCAATTGTATCACCATGTGAATAAGTGTGGGAGTGTGCTGGTGAAGTCAATGGTGGTGGGCTAACGGGTGGTGGTGAGAAAGAAAGTTGTGGCGAATGGGGTGGAGAATTTTGCAAAGGTAATGGTTTCTTCTTCCTTTTAAAGATCTTTGCTGGTGGTGGGGTAGTATCAAGATGTTCTTGAAACTCCAACTTTGTTTTTGTTTGTGGAGGAGGTGAAGCAATGACCCTCCCAGTCTCTTTGTGGATATGAATCCTTGATTGTTTGGTGTCCAAGATCTCAAGTTTAGGCTGAATGTCTGAATCTGAGAGATTTATTCTGATGATTTTGGCTATTTAGAGGACTGTTCATCGAATGCCTTTGAGCTCTGCTTTAATTGGCTCGAAAGTGCTTGTTCCACTGTATACGAATATTTCTTCGACTCCGAAGTTGACAGTTTTTTCGGTCCGAAAGATACAGCTTGTGGTTTCGGCTCCGAAACTGGACATCGAACTTTCGACTCCGAAGAGTGTAGACGCCAGATTAGCTCAAAAGTGGAGCTTTTGATAGATTTGCTCGACTCCAGCATAGGAGCTGGTGTGGCCTTTTTCGGCGCCAAACCCAAAGGTCGGTCGCCGACTATTTTCTTTCAGGTGGAACTAAGGCTCTTTGGCAGTGGTGCACCCAAGGTCTTGACTGGTCTTTTGTTAGTGGGCGTAGGGGCCAGTTGTACGCACATGCTGCGCCGCAGTGATGGGTTGGCTATCTTACTCTGAGCCTTCTTCAGAGTCGGTGTCCTGAATTGAAACTGCCGTCTGGGTCTGTTCATCCTCTACGGTGTCGACGTACTCTGTATTTTTCTACGTCATCTCAAGTCTTCTGGCTCTCCGGTCATGCAATGTCTTTTTCAACCGGAATGACCGATAGGATTCACAGTCTTCTTCTCGATGGTCAGGAGACAGAAATTACATACGACGTGTTGATCTGTATACGGAAATTTCACGTGGCATCAAGGACAGAATCGGAATGGAGTCCGATCCATCAGGCTTAGACGTGGTAGGCCTGAACAGGCCCAAGTTGGGCGCATGCGCCCAAAAGGGCGTTTTGTGGTTTTCGACTGTACTATCGGCTCGACTATAGATGGAAACGCGATTGAAACAATACCGACGGTCAAATAAGAGTTATATAAAGTTTCCGAAACAAAAATCTTGGAGCAAGAGGAAACACGTCTGAACGAGAGGAGTCGATGACCATGTGCACTATGACCGAGAGGAGGAGTCACTCGATCACGTGACCTGAAAAAAAATACTTATTCTAAGAAAAACAACTTGTAACACTCCGGGCCCAACACTAGATGGCAGAATCTATGCATAACATGTGTATCTGCAGCTACACATGCCACTGAATATTATAGAGCGGAATCGGAGAAGACCGCCTGAACAGACCCTGTACTCAGGGTAAGTGTTGTTCAATTTTAATGAGGCAAGCAATATGCATATGTGTGAACAAACAAACTTATGAGTGCTGGCACGATCAGCTTAGGGCATAATTAGTGTTATTCTCAAAATAAGGGTCAGGAGAGTGCTTTCAAGAAAAAAAGTGGACAATTAAGTGGATGCGTGAACTAGACCAGTCACAGTGCTATTTTGGGTTGTGTAGAACTTTGAAAAATTACAAGTGTAAATAAATGGAAATGAGAGAGGCAAAGCATTTAGAGAGAGCAGAATGCTTGTTTTCTAAGGAAAAGAGAACGGGGGCAGGAAGAATTGAAACAGAAGAAACTCATGTAGAGAATAATTTGAAATATCTATTTATCCAATTGGAACGTTTACTAAAAAAGAAAACTGCAAAGAGTTAGGAAGTTTTGACACTGGAGAAATACATAGAAGTTGACAGAGTCCCAAGAGAGCTAAGGATCTTTACATTACTGAATCATACAGATACTCAATTGGAAATGTTTGAGGAATGGGGTGCAAATAGTATGGAGTGTTCACAAAATATGATGCGTATTATTATTAAATATACTAAGAAGGATGTAGAATCAATCTTGAAGGATACTAAGGAAATAGAAAAAAGATCCTACCACTTAATAAGGCAGAAGAAAGTAATAAATGAGGACAGATCATGGATGTTAATTTGGAGAAATATGAAAAAATGATTGAAGAACGAAAACAAAGAACATTTAGAAGGAATGAGATTGACTATGAAACTGGAAGAATATTAACATTTGCGAAAAGATTTGATGTACTTAAACAACAAAACCCTAATATTTTGGATGAGAAAACGCATTCACCAGAGACCTCATTGAGTGAATGAGATGTGGAGTTAAGTGAGGGTGAGGGAACGTCAGCATCAATAAGGAAGATTACTTTTTTAGACAAAATGAAACCGGTCTACATGGACCAGAGGACACCAAGAGGAGGAAGACGGGGTCAAACGTGAGGAAGAGGAAGAAAATTCACACTGGATCGGGGAAACATCGGAAAACAAGAAGGAGGTCTGGAAAAAACAAAAGGCTATCCGTTGAGAAGCAAACAAACGAACAAAATGAAGTAATTGATGGAAACCCCAATGAGAATCTGGTTGGGAATCTTTTTAATCATGAGTTGACACAACAAGAAATTACCCTTCTAAATAAAGGCCTGTCCTTCTGTCCAGAAATGCACTATGATCATGTTGAAACAAGAATTGATTTGAATAAATTTGTAGGTAAATTAAAGTTGGCTACATTTTTCTCTAAACAAATATCTGGAGAATGACCACGTGATGAACAAGGTCTAACAATGACCAATTTGATTATTGGACAAAAATTGGATGTGAAACCTGCATATGACTTGATGCACAACATTGAAGGTCATGAATTCTCTGAAACACAAGTGTTGGAAGAACTAGAAATAAACATTGGTGCACATTGTCATACAAATTTGAAACCTAAATCTAAATTCTGTCCAACATTATCACCGGGAAATAGGATGGATATGTTTCATGATCTGGTGGTTGAAGATTTGGAAAGATTAAATAAAGTCAAACATGTGAAAAGGGAAAACATAACTAGGCAGGAACGAGAGGCTCTTGAGAAATTGATGGAAGATCAAAACTTGGAAAATAAGCCCGCAGACAAAGGGGGTAATATAGTGATCATGGAAAAACAAGACTATATGAAGATAGCATATCGACAGCTGAATGTAAAAAATTACTATCGGAAACTTGAAGTTAACCCCATTAATCAATTGCTAGATATTTGATATGGTGAGAGCTTAGTGAACAAGGATGAGAGATCCTTTCTGAGTAAGGAGAGTCCGTTCATGCCTACAATTTACTTTCTACCCAAAATTGATAACAGTTTGGAAAAAACACCTGGCCGTCCAACAATCTCCAGTTGTGGATCACTATATGAGAATCTGTCAACATATGTGGATTCCTTTTTAGCTCCAATGGTACCTGGTTTAAGTTCTTACATCAAGGATACAGGTGACTTCTTGAGAGCACTTTCTGGAATTGACTGGGAACCAAGTTATAATCTAGTAACCATAGATGTGGTATCCCTTTACACATCAATCACGAGATAGGATTGATGGCAGTAAATTATTTTTGTTTACAACAGCGGGATATCAAGTATCTGAAGCATTCAAAAATGCTGTTGAAGATGATTGATTTGTGTTTGAGGAATAACATCTTCCTTTTTAACCATCAGATATATGCTCAAGTGTGTGGGACAGCAATGGGAGCTTCCTTTTCGCCTAGCTACGCAAACCTAACTATGGGGTGGTGGGAAAAGCATGTGGCCTGGCGTGAGGAGAACGAGGAATTTGCAGAGAAAGCAATAATGTGGTTGAGATATATAGATGATCTATTTATCATATGGAATGGACCATAAAGGGAATTTGTACAATATTTTGAATTGATGGAAGGAGATGAAGTGTTAAGCTGGGGCGCATTCCAGGAAGGTACTGGCAGGACAGTTTCTAGATTTAAGTATCTTCAAATATCTAGTTGGGTAAAGTCCCGTCGAATTGGGGAAATAGGGAGGAGTATATGGGAAGGGAAGCTAAATCAGGGAGCTATCAACAAAGAGGTTGCATTGTGGTACCACGCTCTGTTAGAATCATCAGATGATAGCGCTTCCCTCCCCTTGTCGAAGTGGGGAGCAACTTTCCCAACTTTAGATGTTAAAACACTGTGGCAAAAGTCTTGTTCAATACTGTGGCTTACTACTAGTCCTGCAGGGCTGAAGAAAAATCATTTGTTCACACTCCATAGGGTTTACTGGACTCCGGCCAAATTAACAGCTATTGGGAAATCTCAGAAAAATTGTCCAAGGTGCGGGGATGATAAGGCGGATGATATCCATATGTTTTGGCATTGCACTAAGTTGTTGAATTATTGGGGGGACATAGAGAGTATTTTTAAAGTAATTTTTAATGTAAACTTAGTTGTAAATCCAACATTGGTGGTGTTTGGGGTGTGGGACCAGGATACAAATTATCAGAAATTGTCAGTTCAGCAGGAGCATTTGCTGTTCATATTAATTCTTCTAGCTAGGCGAGAAATTTGTCGTAAATGGATTGATCCTCTGCCTCCTCGGGTGTTGGATTGGCAGATAGCTGTAAATCGAATCTGTACATTGGAACAATGGGGCCCCTTGTCTAGAAAAGATAATTTTTGGTTATATTGGGAAAATGTGTATCAATAACATATTATATTTTTTTTTTTTGTCATATAAACTCCGTATACTTTAAAAAAAAAAAAAAAAAAAATATATATATAATTTAAAGTCCAATGATTAAGATCTCCCCCTCGTTCTCTGGAGGTGCTGCTTTGGCTACGATTGAAAGTGACAACTTTTGATCAATGACTCCCGTACGAGAAAGTACAATCAGTAGATTAGAGGGGATGATCTACTGAGGTTTGGTGGCATGTTGTCGTTTGTTGTGTCATTGCCTTTTTTTTACTTAACCAAAGCACGGGGGATGAATATGAGGACAAAAAAAAAAAAAAAAAAAAAATATATTTTGAATTGTTGAATAAAAATGAGATGGGTTTACAATTCACTTAGAAGATCAGCCCTGAATCTGTTCAATTTCTGGATGTCCAAGTATATATACAAAATGATAAGATCGAGACCACTCTGCATCGAAAAGCTACCTCGACAAATAGCATATTACATGGTGACAGCTTCCATTCGATTTCTTTGAGGAAAAGTATACCATAAGGAGAATTCATCAAATTTATAGAAACTCAACAAAGATTTATTCAGAGAAAATACAAGCAAAAAGATATAAATCTTGGAGAACAAAAAGCAAGATTGAGAACAAGAGGAGAAATACTAAATAAACCTATATTGAAGAAAGCAAATGAAGATTCTACCATAAGAAAGATTCGGACATATAGCAAAGAAAATCATTTGATTTTGAATATCCTCAATAAGTACTGGGACATCATAAAAAAGGATCCAGATGTTGGAAGACTGGTTGGCGCAAGACCTATGGTTACATATAAGAAGGTACCATCCTTACAAGATCTCCTGGTGAACAGTCACCTTCAGTTGACAAAGTCTCCTAACTGGCTACAGACTCACACAACTGGTTTCATATGCTGCGGCATGTGCAAAGCCTGCCGTATAGGGGTAAATACAAGAAAATATCAGGACTATAAAGGTAATCCAATTGGGATTATTAAAAGAATTACGTGTAACACTACCCACATAGTGTATATAGTTGAGCGTGGATGTGGGTTATGCTACGTGGGGAGCACAATCTGCCCCCTAAAGCAAAGGATATTAAACACATAAGAGCTGTGCAAAACAAAGATTTGAACTATACCATGGCAAAACACTTGAGTATACATAAGGATACAAACTGGACAAACATGAAGTTCTTTGGTATTGCGACTGTTGAAAAAAATTACAGAGGAGGAGATCGGGAGCTAAGGTTAAGGTGTTTGGAATCACAATTAATAATACAGCTCAAATCAAAGATCCCGAGGGGTTTCAATGGGGATGAAGAACTTCATTACCATTTGTGAAGAACATATGTTGTGAAAAAATATGCATTATTTAAGAAATAACAAGAACAAGAGGAGGCCGTCGAGGGAATAAACATCAGTGTGTTGTGAGACAAAGGGGGTAAAGTAAAATATGCATATGTAAATAAGAAAGTGTAGAATGAGGATTTGACCCTGAAGTTATGTTAATTATATATAACAGACGAAGGAGTATGAGGTACATAAGTTTCCCCTGTATAAGGCTTTCTCTTTCTAAGAATAATAGGACATCCTCTTGATATATTGCACCTAATAGTTTTTTCTTTGGTAATAGCTCTCATACCTGTCTGGTACTGCATGATGTTTAACTTGTAATTTCTTTTTTCTTTTGTGGTTGATTATTATTTTAGTGTTGCTTAGTATTTTTTTATTAACATTAAGTTCAAAGGGTGAGGAAAAGTGATGATTTTGGATTTTGAAATGATTTGTGTTTCATGTTCCTTGGTTGAGTCTACATGTTCCACAATGCACTAAGTTGGGAATAGGCAGAAAAACTATAAAAGATACTCAAGGGAAGTTTTTTTTTTTTTAATAAACTGTGAGCAAGACCGTGAGGTCGAAACACGGTGGTGGTGGTACCGTTTAAAGTACACTTTTGGATAAAGCAATAAAATCTCTTGGAGTGCAACAAGTCAATTGCTTGGAAATTGTTTGTTTTGGAGATTATATACACATATATATATATATATATATATATACACATATATATATATATATATATATATATATATATATATATATATATATATAAATATAATGTGCACATTGCATGTTGCTGTATCATCGGAACATGTATTGGTGTGATAATCTGAATTAAAAGTTCTTAACTATTCAAGTTGTTCATGGACTCATCTTGAGCAACTTCCTTATGGACTTCTTTTTGAGTGCTACGGTACACTTGTATTTATGTTTTACAGTGTGACCTATGTGCGACAGTAATTTGCCTATGGGTAGTTGGCCACTGTTACCGTTCAGCACCATATTATGCTAACTGTGTATATTACTCTGCTTGATTTGTCTTCGCTATCTACGCTAGGTTACCTGTAGTATGTGCACCCATTAATGCCACTATTACCAGTTCATGTTCCTCTCTATACTAACACGTTCAATCCTGATGGCGGCAAAAAGAAGGAAAAAAAGTAAGCTAACAAGGGAGATGAGGCCCATGCACATTACCAGTAATAGGTGTAGTCACTATGCCTTGTGACTTCTCTGAAGAAAAACAAACTGAACACATCCGAGCCCAATACTAGATGGCAGAAGTATGCACAGCATGTATCAACAGCTACACATACCACAAACATATATATAGGGTGTGTGTGATACATACACACACACAGAAAATGCTACTTACACTGTCAGCATATGTTCATACTATACACTGCTGTAGGTTCACATGCTTAGCCTACTTCTGCCATCTACTGTTTGGCTCGGACATTTGCAAGTTGTTTTACTTTGAAAAAGTCTCTAGAATCATGAGATGTGTTATGATTCCTCCTCTCAGAGTACTTTGCACATGGGCACTGAGTCCATGTTAGATTGCCTTCCGCCCAGCAGGCAAGAGGATGTCTTCTATGAAAACAAAAAATATCGTGCTCGAGTGTCACGTAGAGTAAAAATAGTCATTAAGAAAAAAGGACGGGTGCATGTGAATCTACAGCACTACATGCTATGAACAGATACTTACAGGAAAAGCGCAATATTTTCCATTTGCAGCTTGTATGGATGTAGATACAAATGCTTAGCATATACTGCATATTGAAGTATACAAAAAAGTGATGAATGGAATGTTTGAATTGATCTCAGCCACTGGTACACTATGCCACCTTAGTTTGTACCCAGCTATATGCTAATGAGTCTTGACCCTGCCCCAATGGGAACAGTCCAGTCCGAACTGCCAGGCCAGGCCCTCCCTGAAACCGAACACAAGCAATCTAAGACCGGTTTCACCCGAGATTAATTCAAGTACTATATCCATCTCTGGGTGTTGCAGTTTACGCATTAAGTGCAGGGGGTATACCCAGACGTGGTTCCGCTGTTCACTGTACCATAAGACTCAAGCTATAGCTCACTGACAAAGCCTATGCTGGTCAAAACCATCTGGGGCGGTTTGTGGTTCTTTCTGAGGGAACAACTGCAATGCAAGATGCAACTATTCCTTGTGTATCAGGGTCAGTAATGATTTACTCAAAGCACAACTTTGTCAAAAATGATGGACTGGAATACAGCTCGAGTGATTTCCAGTGGCTGAGATTAATTCAAGCATGTCATCCATCACCTTGTTGTTGTAGCGCAAACTGTATAGCAACACCCTCCAAGCCGCGGTGGCTAGAGTGTGCATGATGCAGGTGTGTGGAATAGTACTTAAAAAAGCTTGGCGAACTAGAGCTTGCTGATGGACCAAGATGTCTACATAATAATGTTTAGTAAAACTGTATGGGGTTGGTCAGTTGACAGCTTTGCAAATATCGCCTAAGGGTATGTTGCCTAAGAAAGCGATAGTAGACCCTTTCTTGCGCGTTGAGGGTGTACTAGGAGAGGACCCTCTTTGCCTTGAGGTAGCAGATCTGGATACATTTGACACTCCACTTAACTATGCCAACTTTGGAGAAGGGCTGCCCCTTGTGAGGTTTAGCAATGGAGACAAAGAGCAGGTTTAACTTACGCAATATTTTGGTACTATCTATGTGGTGCATAAGGGACATCTTAACTTCTATTGTGTGCTGTGCTCTTTCTGACACGGAATTGGACTGTGGATGAAAGACAGGCAGTTCTATGGTTTGGGTAAGATGGAATGATGACACTACCTCAGGGAGTACCTAAGAGCTGGTTGTAAGAATGACTCTAAACTTGTTGGCCTGGGCGAAAGGTTCCTCAACAGTTGAGAGCTTGCAGCTCGCTGATAGGCCTAAGCAAAGCGATAGCCACAAGGAGAAGGCGACCTTCCAGGAAAGAAACTGCAGGAGATATGAGTGCACAAGCTCAAATGGTGGGCCCAAAAGTCTGTTAAGGACTATGTTGATGACCCAGACAGGAGCAGGAGGTATTCTGGAGGGTAAGACCCTTCACAGTTCTTCTATAAAAGCTGTGACTAATAGTATCTTTAACAATGACATGTAGTGTCTGTTTTGCATGTAAGCGGCATCTGCTGCTAAACAGAGAAGAATAATTGTGCTTGTCATGCCTGACGTTTGCTGGTGCAAAAGGAGGGCGACAATCTGCTCCAGGCTTTAAAGGATCTGATTTGCTAAAAATGCAGTAATTGACAAACATCTTCCAGTTAGCTGCATAGCAGGCATGTTTTCTGGGCCGCCAGGCCACCTTTAAGATGGACACACAATCTTGAGGGAAATGAAAGTACTGAATTCGAGATTCTCCAGTGCTAAATCACAAGAGTGAGCTTTCCTGGATCAGGATGCTTTATCTGACCTTGTCCCTGTATGGGAAGTTCTGGCCTAAAGGGAAGCCTCTCATGTAGACTGAGAAACGGCTCCAGTAGAGTAGATAACAAGGCTGTCAGGCTCACCCAGGAATCATTAAAATGTGAGTTAGAGATGTCTGCCTGAGTTTCCTAACACCAAAGGGAAGTGGCGCCAGAGGTGGTAAAGTGCAGACAAATATCCCTGATCAGTTCATCCACAGTGCATTGAAAATGGGATGTGGATGTCTGGTGGCAAAGGTTTATCATTTTGCTTTTTTTGGGATGATGAATAGGTCTATCTGTATGGTGCCCAAGCATTGACAGTGTCTGTGAAGGACTTGGGAGTGAATTTCTCACTTGTTGGCTACCCTAGCAGATGTTCTGCTAGAAGGTGAATGTTGTACCGGCGCTCCCAGTGCCAAATGCTCTGTGCTAAGTGAGAGCTGAGGGGAGCGACTGCTGCCCTATGTCTGGATATAATACACGCCTGTTATGTTGTTCGTTCTGATCAGGACCACATTCTGCAAATGAGTTGCAGAAATGCTTTGAGGACAAGCTGAATGGCTAGTAGCTACAAGTAAATGATACTTCAGTCCTGATATTGAGACAGCTACTGTCCCTGAACTATGTACTGTATTAGATGCTTGTCCCATTCCATGAGAGGCATCCATGCTAATGGTCCAGTGTGTTACTGGATATGTGAAAGCCCTGCCTTGCACTAGGTTGGTGGGCAACCACCACTGTAGAGTGGTTCACCTTGGGCTCAGTTAATACCAGACAGTCCAATTGACCCATGATTTGTGACCTCTGGACTGACAGATAACCTTGAAGGGGGTGCAGAGCAACCTCGTTTGAGAAACGACTGCAATGCAAGGTGTCATCAGGCCCAAAAGAAACATGACTACAACCTGAAGGCTGGGTTGAAAAAAAGCAATAGGTGCTAAGACCTTCTCCTCACTTTGGTATTTTCTGCATGTGACCGTAATTAGGATGGAGTGAGGAAGGGCTGTATCTGAAGGGGTTGCAGGTGGGACTTGGTTGTGTGAAGCAACGACATCACCACCGGTGTATGTGCAAGGCATGAAGGCCTGCTGCTTCTCTTGATCAGCGATCATCAAGTTAGGGCAATACGTGGATTTCTTCCCTGCAGATTTGTTTTGTCACCACTGCTTGACACTTCACAAACACCTGTTGAGCTGTGGTGACCCCAAAAGGGGAGTACTTTGAACTTGTAATAATGTCCACTTACCACAAAAGGAGAGATCCATCCAGTGGGCACAGCGGGTGGGAATATAGAAGTAAGCACCCTTGACACCGAGCGCCATCATGAAAGTCCCTGCCAAAGAAGGTATAGCTGTCATTCAGAAATGTTCTGAAATTTTGCGCTTGAGTGGACAGAGAACAAGGTAAGGGTTCAGGGAGCAGTCTTTCTTGAGAATGAGAAAGTGTAAGTATATTTCTGTCCCCTGATGTTGCTGAGTCACAACCTCTATGGCCCCTTTCTGCCGAAGTGCACTCATCTCTTTCTCAAAAAGGGAGATGCGCTCTTTCATAAGCCTGTGGATATTGGGAATGGTGGAATGCAGTTCAAGCTAGTAGCAACGCTGTATAGTTGTTAATGCCCATCTGTTTGAAACTGGGTTGTCTGCACTAGATAGGTAATGTATGATCAGGGGGATGTGGGGTCCATTACTGTTTGGCAGAGGCAGACCCCTTGTATGAGCCTCCTTTGCCCACTACTGCCTGTGATATGAATAGGACTGATCAGGAGGGATGATCTTGACCCCTACTCTTTGTTGGCCAAACAAATCTCCTAATTTCTACAACCTGGACATCCCATGGATTTGGCTGTCTCTGTATCATTTTTGATATTCCCGAGAATCTTATCAACTTGTGGTCTGAAAATGTGCTTCCAGTCAAACAAGAGATTGATAAAATGCTTTTGCACCTCAAGTTTAAACCTGGAGATTCTGTGCTAGTCATGGGGTTGAAGTATGATGCTGCTGTTGATTCTGTCGGAGGCTGGGTGAGTGGCATCCAAAAAGCAAGAGATGTTGAAGTGGGAAATCATATCTTGATAGGAGAGTGGCCAAACAGGCAATACACCAGTGGGTAGTTGCTTATACTGTAACCCTCTTGCCCATAGTGTATGCCATTTTACTCTCCTTATCTAGAAGAGGGGTATCACCAGTTGGTTGGGCAGAGGCACACTTGCAGGTAGTGTGGACCACTACGAATCTGGTGGAACCTGTCCCTTAACAGACAAGGGGGTCATTGGGGGAGGGTCTGATTTTTTTTTCTACCCTAGCAGTGAAGATTCTGACCTTGATGAGGTCTCTGATGTTCTTAGGCATATGTTGCCAGTTCTTCAGCATCCCTTTCAGCATAAGGAGGAAGTAGACCGAGTGCCCGGAGTTAAAGTGTGTCCTTCTCTTGATTTAAATGCATGTCCACTGTATGGTGATTAGCCTGTATAACCTTATGGTACACAGCTGTAACATCAGGGAGTGAAACTCTGATGGGATAGCCATCTAGGTCAGGGTGCCAGAGGGATCAATGTTGTATTCATCCCATGGGTCATCAGTGGGCCTCTCCCCCATTGACTGGTTACAGAAGTGGAATGGTCCCCAAGAGATGCCCAGACAAACTATTAGGGAGACCCATCTGGAGAGATTGGTGAAGCAGTAGGTGGTGTCGGGGGGGAGGTTCAGGGTTGATGAAGGACAGGACTGGAGGCAACTGGAAGATATCCTACCTCTGAGCTGATGAATGAAGAGGCCCTGTGGCCTAGTATCAAACTCTTGTTGCAATCTTTCTAAGATTGGGGCCCCAATGTCCTCGTTGGGTGTTAGAGGTTTGTGCCCTTCCTTTTTTATAGGACCTCAGTGAGGTTGCAAAGCAGATTGCGATTTCAGTGCTGAAGTGGGTGCCAGTATTAAGGGAAGCTTTAATATTAACAATGCCTTGAGCGGTAATGAAAACTTCAGAGGGAAGGCAACCTTCAATGCCAAAACAGGGTGGTGGCATCAAGGAATTTGCAGCCAAGAATGCTTCAAAGCTGGCACCAGCCTGTGAGGGCCGACGGCTTAGCGGTCTCTGAAGGCTTCTGCAGTGCTGACTGGAGCCGGAAAGTGGCAGTGGCCTGTGGTCGGATTTACCTCAACCACTATGCTTGGGGCTCAATGCCCTACTTCTGCATAAGTGGTACTCTGCCTTGGTGTGTCTCTTGTGTTTTTGCTGAGTTGCTGAAATACTCAGGTCTCTCAGCATGGACTTGACCCTAGGCCCAGACTTCCGTGCAGTATCAATGTCTTCTCGTTGGTTGTCTTCTGATTCGCTTAGCAGTAGCAGTTCTGGGCAGTTCATGCATCATGCAAGGATGAACTTTGAGGGGATGGCTTCCTCTTCTTCCTTGGTTCGAGACGGATCTTCCTCACAGAAGAGATCAGAAGTACTAGACAGGTACTGTTGCTCCACAGTGTTGTATGCCCAGTGGAATTCCCTCCAGTACAGCAGTGCAGTCTTCGACTGAAAGTTAAGACATGAGGAGCAGGTGGCATCGTCAGTGTCAGTGGAGAGACAGACTGCACACCAAGTGGTGGTCAGTCACTGGATTTTTTGTGTGGCATACAGGGCAATATTGGAATGGTGTGGATTCCATTACCAGTGGTGAATTCTCAGGCAACAGAGTGTGAAAGTGTGTTGGGATCTCGAACGGCGGTAGGCCTCAAATGATTTTTGATGACTGCAGTCCTTGAAGCGTGAGGGGTTAACATTGAGAATTGGGGTAACAACTGAGCTTGGAGGAGTCGTCTGCAAGAGAAACCAACGCGACTCAACAGGCACGTGGAAGACCCGGCAAACTCAAAGCCTATTCGGTACATATCTGAACCCAAATGCAGAAACAAAACCTCAATCTAACGTGGAGTTGCTGCCTGTGGGGAAATTAAAACAAAGAGGAGTCGTCACAGGACATCTTGTGACTTGAAACACCTGTTGAAAGAAAAATGACTTACAAATGTCTGAGACCAACATTAGATGGTAGGAGTATGCCCAGCATGTGTATTGGCAGTCACACGTGCACACACATGCAACTAACAGACAATATAGAAAGACAGAAAAACAAGTAGATAGAGGGGGGTACATAATTTGAATTGTATATTATAATTAGGGCTCCTGGTTTTATGGTATTTATAAAAAAAATTACCAATTTTGTCTGTATTTATCTACATTTATTTTAAGGCCATTTTAATGGTCTATATCCATATTTACTTTGTTTTGGGGATAAATTGAGTTGAAAAATTGTATATTTTCACATTTATTAAACTCTTAACATGCACTCATGATTTGATGCCTGTTGCGTTTTAGCAAATTAAGCAGCAAATTATAACACTACACTGACAGGTAAATATTAGCATTCTTTGTAAATATATGCTAACATATGTATGAGTGAATCGCATCCTGTTTTTTTGTTGTTGTTTATTTTACATTCCCTGGTGTCTATCTGCTTAGCAGTTGGTTTGGAATTCTTGAAAGACAAGTAGTCACCCCCAAGACACTAAATTTTCTGAATTTTTCTGCTATTAAAAATAATACAAACAGAAAATAGATTGTTTTAGGTCTTTATTTATCTGTAAAAATCAGTAAAAAAAGGAAAACCGGAAGCCTTAATTAGAGCTAATAATGGTACTGAGGGGTTCTTGCGAAAACAAAAAGCACAAGGCGGAGTGCTTTGTAAATGCCACCAGAACCTCATGATGACAGCATGAGAGTATAATACATGGGATTCTGCAATTCCAGTATACAAACCGGTCTCCAATTTCTTTATAATAGGCTACTTGTGACACAGTGAGTCACCTATTATAAAAATAAATATTATAGTGTCTAGACTTTATCAACTTATACACTTTAAGAGTTTTGCTCTCATTATGCCTTCAACTAGCAGCTGAGGGGAAAGGCGAAAAAGGCCACTAAGCATAATTAACAACTGTTTAATAAAATAAATAAATTAAACATGACTTTTCTAGCTTCCACTCTATTGTGTTAGAGGTACAGTTATGAGCAGAAAGGAAATATCATGGCAACATGCTTATTTTTTGCACTCCTTATGTAATTTTCCTTAAATTAATCTTTCTGCACGTTTTGGCACACCCTACACTACTGCACCTTTCTTTTAAAAAAAACTCACTTGCATTAAACTGATTCTTATATCTTTTTCCAACAAATATCTAACAGCTCTTTTGCTGTGTTTAATTTTATGCTAGATATTCTATTTGTATTCTTTACGTTTGAAAACATGTTCTCTTCTTTCATATGAAAGACCTATGCACCAAGAATGTAAGTGGCTTGTGAGAAAGATGATTGTATGACCATGTATTATAATGAATAAAGCCCCCCCTGTCATTCACAGGGATAGTGCAAGTCACATCAGAGGTCCAAAACCTTATAAAGGAACTCTGCCTTTGGCCTTGTTCCTCTATCTGGTCATGGAACTCGTTTGTGACTTACCATATCCTTATTATGTATGCCAGGGGTTACTTTATTGCATACATATTACATGCAATGTTTTAATATGTTTGGTTTATTTTGAGTTAATGAACTTGAAAAGACTATTCTCTTCAAAATGCAGCTAACAATGGACACTAACTGGAGTTAGAATGTTTCAGTTTTATTTAGCTTTCGTGAGTAAGTTGGTAATAAAACAGTGGTCAGTGATGAGAACCAGCGGACTTCTGCGATTCTATGGCTGCAGTGAATATCACTGTGACAAGTTGGGCGTATTATATGGTGTGATTGTGAAATCTAACATAGGTTTCATTTGTCAAACCTTTAGTTCAACCCTGGGAACCTGTCACTCTGAGCAGCAAGGCCTACACAAACAAACAATTATGAAGTGTCTAAAAAGCACCAAAACAATTGAAGAGGAACAACACAAAACCAAAGTACTCTACCTCCAAATTATAAAATAAGATTGTATTTTTAAGTGGTTTTTAGCACCACAATGAAAACGATCTACCACAGGGTTCCAGAGATACAGAATTTACAAAGCATAATTAATCAAAGCATTTGAAACAACCGCAAACAAGCATTGGCAAATTCAACGACTTTGGGAAGAAAAAAAAAATCATTAAAATGTCTGAGCTAGGTGTAATGCGGTCACTTGGAGTAACTTTATGAGACCAACTCCAGAAAGGAGCCAGTCAGTGGGACAAGCATGGTCCACAGAAAGTCACCTCACAAGCTAAAGCAGCCTTCAGTCATTTCCAAGCACTTCAATTCTGTGCAGGGCTTTCCTATGGAAGTGGTCCTGATGCAAGGAATGAAGGATTCTAAAGATGCTCAAAAGATGATGTGGATGCGATGCGGTCACCAGGGGTCTTGCTGAGGATACTCATCAGTCCACAAAGGGGTGAAGTGGCCTCAGTCATGGAACCGATCCCCTCCAACTCCTCCTGGTGTTGACAGAAGTCCAGTCACCACTGGATTACCAGGTGCCCAGTAACACAGTCAAAGTCCAATCATTCCTGGGTCAATAAGTCGTCCTATGGGTGTCCCAGCTGCACTTCGATGACACTCTGAGGCTCAGTGAACTCAAGTGTAACTTTGTGCATCAGTCCTGGTCCCAGGTGCGGCATGGTGGCAGGTTGAAGATTTAGGTACCAACCTGCCCCAGCAGACTTCTCAGGTGTTATATCCCTGTCCTGTGAATAGGAGGCAAGCTCACTGACCCTTGGAGTCTTAGCTTTGGCTGGGCTCTGGAGACAACTCAAGCAGGACAAAGCAGCCACAGTCCCTCTCCTTTCCAAGCCACCAAGTGCAGCAGGTGCTGTCCACACCAGTGCAGCCTCTCTATGGGTTCCACAGTGTAGCAGGGCAGTCCTTTTTCGATCCTTCTTCCAGTCAGGTCAAGATCCGAGTTCAGGGTGCCAGGGGTGCCCTAGAAAATGCCCTTAGGTCAGGATGTGGTTGGTAGCCAATGAGCTATCAGGAACTATCCCACATGATGACCACGTTCTGCAAAGTGTGTCCCCTGGGCATCCCAGGATTCACCATTCTGCCCACTTCAAATGTAACAGGAAACCTCTCCTAGTGTGCGAAGCTCCATTGTACAACCCAGAGGTGTCTCTACTCGGGGAGCTACATGCCCCTGGAAAACCTGTTTGGCAACTGGTTTCCTCTCTCCTATCCCACGTACCAGCCTGTCTGCCTGAACAATGGAGTAGCCCCTCTCCCAAGTGTTACCCATTTGCCCTACAAAGGGGGCTTCTCCTCTGAAGATGTTCTTTTGGGCCAACACCCTTGTGGCCTCATGCAGGAGGGAGGGGGCACCGCCTTTAAGAGCAGGGCCCTATTGTATCCTTTCCTGGAAATGTTTAGCAAATATCCCCAAGAGGGCAGAAAGCTGTCTCTGCGTGCAACTAGTATGGCCACAGGAAACTAATGGCAACTTTGCTAAATGTTCACACTGCAACTTGTTACATTAATTTCAGCCTGAGAACCAATCAGGCTTAATGTAATGAGTTGTTGGATACCTTAGGTGACCCACTTTGGTCGCACAGTTCCAGAGTCAGCACAAGTGAGAGTTCACCATGTAGTTATGCACAGGCCAATTCGGTGACCACGCTTTTACACTGTAAAAACAAGAGTTTCTAGTTTTTACTATCAGAACATTTAAAATTACATATTCTACCTGTGGAATGTGTTGCACCCTGCCTTGGGACTTTATAGGACTGCTGCAGATGTGACTTACACGTATATCAGGGTGAAGTCTGGCTTTGCCATTGCTTTAAATGGCAGAGTCAGCTGTTAGAACCGCTCATCCAGACAGCAAATGGTGGGCCCATTTTACCGATGTCACACCCAGGATGGCACACCTAGTGCTGCTGGCTTGGGGTGAACCCCCCCACCAACTTAAATGCCCTGGGTACCATTTACTAAGGACTTACAAGCATGTTAGCTTAGCCAATTAGTTATCAGCCAATTCGACATACCAGTTTGAGGATAAAGGCACAGGCACTGGGGGCTGGTTAGCAGGCCTCGGTGCACTTCAAGCCCAAAACCTTGCCGGTGACCACACAAAAAGATATTTGCTTATAATCACACTAGCCAAATAATTAGCTTTAATTGTACGAAAAATATTTTCAGGTCAAATATATGGAAATAAAACTGGCTGAAAACATGCCACATCATTTGCCGTCTTTGCTATTTATTTTAAACGACCTTGTCACATGTTGCTGTCCTCTACTGGCACACAATAGCAGAGGACCTTACAATGGTAAAAGTGAAAAGTAGTGGGGGAGGGCTTTCCTTGTGATGAGGAAACCCTTATTTCACTGTTACCTGCAATATATGGATATTTGTATACTGCTTCACCGTTCAATAAACGCTCACAATCATACACCAGGGTATGCTGGGGCAACCACTGTAATATGTTCAGTATGTGGGCAGTAGACAAATACAGAAGAATAGCTGCTAGCCTACTAGCCAGGTACTGAATTGCCAAAATCAGATGGTGCAAAATAATGGCCTGTACCACATTCTTAGAAATTAGCGAAGGGTCAGGCCATGACATGACTAAACAATAGCAGTGACTTATTTTAATACCTTGGCAAGGGTTTAGGCACAGTCCGGGATCATTACTAGCAATGCTAGGTACACATTATTGACTGGTCATCTACAGCTCCTGTACATAAGGCATATCAGAGTAAAGGTTCCACATCATGAGTTTGAGCGTGTGAGAAACAAGATACCAGTCAGACTGACAGGAACAATCTGAGGACTTGAGACACAACACATACAGTAATATTGTGCCACATGGGTTGCATACTTGCAAGATTGGTGCCTGTCGCCTAAACTCCAATTTAACGACTACAAAAATACAGAAGCAGTTTCTGGTCCAGGCAATATTCACAAAGCAAATTTTAAAGGCTGAACGACTCCTCCCAGTCAGTCTACTAAAAGAGTTTTATTTTAGGCTATTAAAATGAGTGTAAAAGACTTGTGGGGGTATCTATTGTGCAGAATAAGCCAGCTATTAGTATTTTTCTTCTTCCTTTACCTTTTCTTAAGATTTTCATATTTCTTTAGCATACTTAATGAATATTAATTATTGCTTTACTATTACATGTTGCACATCATTGACTTTTATGCCGCCATATTTTTTTAAAAATTTAAAATGCCCTTCCTATTGTAAAATATGAGAAATGTTATTTACCTACTACGAAAATTTAACTGCTCGCATTTATCTATTTTAGTTGTGTCATCTGTTATTAACTGCACTGTAATTTTATAACATTGTTAAACTATTTTCAATATTTCAGTTGAATGTATTTGAATGCATTATGTTTTGCATGTTTCAAAGAAAGATTTTTCGAAATACACATTCTTGACACAAAGAACAGATTTAAAAGCCACGAAGAAAGTTTATGGGCTGGCCGCTTGATGGCAGGATACTCACAAAGTTGAGAATGGAAAAAGCCAGGATGAACAGGTAGCTCAAGCAAATTTCTTATCAACAGCTTAATCCCTTTGGAAGCTAAATCTTTGACAAGCTAGATGAGTACTTTCTTTCCCTTTTGGGCGAACAGAGGTCTGCTGTTACCCATTTTCTGAAAATATAGTGTACTTGGCTGTCCTATTGGAGGGAATTTCTGAATGGATGGTGTGTCCATGGCAAATCTTCTCTTGTGAATGTAATAACTCTTTCCATGGCCTGCATGCAAACAAATGATCTTGGAATTTTCCTGGCAATTTTGGGAACGCATGCTCCTTTGCTTCAGTATGCCTCACACTTTATGGTGTTCCTCTAGCCTGGCTTAGATATCTGGTCTGGTACAATGTTTGCATTAGGCCTAATGTCAATGGTTCCTTCGCATCTATATGCTTTTCTTTTTTACATTATTTAAATGTCCATTTGCTATAGGCAGTGGGTACCTGCAGGAGGGCACAAACACCCCAATGGGATGCTGTGTCTTGATCGTCACTTGGCATTAGATTCCATCTAGATCCTTCACATTAGGAGTGTCGGGACCTTTTGAGGAGTCCAAGGGAAGGGGATACTGAGATGAGACTTTTTCAACTCAAGCCGTTTGCCACAGAAGTCCTGGGGGCTCAACCCTACTACTGGACTCAAACTTGAACACAAAATACAACCATTTAGCACTCTGGACAGCAAAGAGTCATGCAGTCCAAGATTTAGTCAGGGAGGTGGGGTGCGAGATTAGAAACTTGTGCAAGTAACTCAACACTTATTAAATCACAACCCAGCCAGAACTTTAGCTTGCAAAAGCACATAAAACCGAACACACAACACAATGACTGTACATAATCATTAGAGGCCATCAATATGAATCCACTGCTAGTAATAAGGTACTACATTAATCTGTGTATTAATCTCAAATGATATTCGGAACACACCCTTTCATGACATGTCACTTGAGCCTCCAAAAGGTTGGCTTGTCCACCCACAGTAATTTAAAGTATTTATATAGGTGGCTGCAGCCAAAGGCGCAGTCATTTAAATAAAAATATATTTTTTAAATAGCCCCCACCTTAATGAGAGACAGGCTTCTCTTTATTGTGAGGGTGGTAGGAGGGAGTCTGCCAGTGCATGATTCCTTCAGGACAACAACCAACTCCCAAATAAATAGCGTTAGTGCCACTTCTGGATCAACTCCTTGATATGCATGAAATGTTATTAATGGTGCCAGACACACAACAGATGGACCTGGCAGGGATTCCTTGGCCTCTCAAAGGTCCATCAAACAACCGAGCTGGTGGATGGGGCTGCGTGAGGGGTTAGAAGAAGCCCTTACTGTCACGAGCCACTACTAAAACGAGCTCCGTGTGTGGTGTGTTCTTGCGACTCCTACCTAGGCTAGGGAGGACTCTGCAGCCTGCACAGTGCTAGCGGAATCTTTTGTATAAAAAAATAAATAAAAAATAACTAACTTATAACCCGCCCTTTATTTATCATTACATACCAATGGTTGACGTGAAGGCCACACATTTCCTTGTTTATCACTGGTCAGGCTTCCTGTATCCACTCTCTCTTCTTGTGTTCACCTGGCCGGTGGAGTATGGCCAAAGTACAGCGTCCTGCCCAGTGTTCTTATCCTGGCCACAAGCATGCAGCGGTGCTATTTTTATTTTATTATTAAAAACTTTTGCACTCCATCAGTGTATGTATTTGCAGGGCATCTCAACAGCTCCCTGTACCTCCCACACTGTCCCTGTTTTACTTTTTCCAACATTTCTAGTGGGTATCAGTGCAGTGTCAGCCATCCTACTGCAAACATTTTTGCTTTCAGACGCTGCTTTTTTTTTTTTTTTAGAAAGCTTGGAAAAGTTCCATTAAACGAGGTGGGTTTTATGTACCCAAGAGTTCCTCACAACTTCCCACTGACTCCACCGTTGCGCACTGCTATGCCAATGAATAAATTAAGAATTGTATTTTCCAACTGAAAGGAAGAGAGCAGCAGCCTTATACAGCCCATCTTGTACGTTTTTGTTGACTCTGTTGTGTTGTTCTAGCAGTGACAGTACAAAAACCTATGATGTATTAATTAGATATGTACTCTGCTGTGTCTTCAGAGAGCCAAGTGAAGAATGTGTGCTACCGCACTTTCGTTATCCCGGAGAAGAATGCTGCTTTTTTACTTGTCTTGACAAAAGCTGAGTAATCTGTTACTTGCTGGGAGATGGCGTCATGTGTCTGCTTGTGGAGTTCACAGAGTACTGTCAAAAGTGCCATTGGGCTCCTCAGCCTTCACGTCATGTACGCGCTGCATGCACGTTCAAGGAGTTGCCCTGAAGATGACGGCCTGGGCAGTTTGAATAACAGTGCTGAGATTGGGCCTCAGGCAGGTCTGATGTGATGCATGATGTGGCACACAAAACATGGCCTAGAACACAGTACTTCTTACAGAAGGAGTATGGATGACGGAGAGGATGTGGATTAACAGCCATTGAGCTGGGGAACCAGGTTGGAGTCATGGTATTGGGTCAACACTATGTGATTCTAGGCAAGTCACTTGTTCTCCCCTTGCCTATAAAAAAAATAATATGCCCTTGTGTGCTGAATGTGTCCTTCTGTAATCTAACTGGTGTCAGGGGAAGAACGTTACCCTTTAGGTCAAGTTTGTGTTGTATACAACTATGAAAAAAGTCCTTGCCATGCATGAAAGCAGTACTGGAGCTCACGCTTAGAAAGGTACGTTGAGATTATGCTTCTTAATTATAGCATTTTTTTTTTCATTTCCGGGTGTTGTAAATGTGTTATTGTTTCTCACTTTAAAGGTACGGAAAATCCCAGCTGTACATTTTTGGAAGAAAATGCTATTTCAAGAGGACATCACCTTTTATGTGCTAATGTTCTTCTGCAGTAACAAAAACTAGTCGTTCTACATGTGTTTGCTTTATGTTTCATCACGTCTGCTCTACTGCATGCATTTCTTACGTGCGTCGCATGTAGCCCCTCTAAGTATGTGCTGTCAGCTGTAAAAGGGTATGTTCATCATCTATGTTCCATGCTGAGGGTCACGTGCACAATTTAAAGTGCAGAGGAGAATTCCATAAGGTAGTTCTTATTCTGATTGTCTTTGTTTAAGCAACCTCTACCCCTGTAAACACAGTCAGACATGTTTAGGTCTCGCTTGAGACAGTGCATGTCCCATCGCTTCAAAATCTTTTGTTAAATTAAGGGGAAAAAACAAGCATTTGCAATCCAATGGGTCTCGCGTTTGCTATTAGGGTTGTAAATTCCTAACCAGACTTTTCTTGCCATATAAATGGAAAATGAAAAGCAAAACAGCTGACAAAAGCAAGCCAATTCAAAGCACAGCGGCCACCATGACCGTGAGCGCGAAGCAGAGACACAAAAATAAAAAGTTTGCTCGTAGTCCAACGTATCAGCAAACTTGCAAATATCCATGAAACTGGGGGTCCATGGCCAAGGCGGTAACAAAACTGCCCCAAGGAGGGACAAACGTAAAGCATTTACCAATGATAAAGTATTTTTGAAAGGCAAGCCCATGAACGAATGATAGTGATAAGCATGCGGAGGGTGTGCTTAAAAGCCCACATATAGATTACAACACGTCAGAGCGCTTGCATGCTCAACTTAAAAAAGGGCTTACAGCCACTCATTACCACTGGTTTAAATTTTCTCTCATATTTTTAGAAATTCCATTGCATATTCAATTTTTTGTGTGTCGTTGTGTGTTTGGGCAGAAGAGACAGCCACGTCCCATGCCACATAGACATATCCCATACCACACAAACACACACCCCAAACATTGACACAGGCGCCTGAAAACACAAGTACACAAATGCGTACAGATAAACTACAAGGACACGCACACCTACACATATGCATAGCATATAGAAACATCCAAGCATACACACAACACACCACGCAAGCAAAAACGCACCAAACATTAACAGCTACTGAAAGGGTCATAGCAGGTGCTCACAGATACACCACGAAGACACACACAAGCGTATATGTAGTCGCAAACCATACAGAAACAGCCAGGCACACAGAAACGTCACGCATAGAAACACACCCTAAACTAGTCTAAACTACATTGACAAAGCCAATTGATCTGTAGGTGAAACCTACTGGCTTAACCACTGTTTCTTGTAATACTACGTAAGTGACTGCCAGATGACATTGTCCAGCAAAACACACATTTAGTATTGATAGAATCCAGAAAATCAGAGCGACACATGTGTTACAGGATTTAGGTTTGTCCATCTGAAAAAATAAAAATACTGAGCAAATTTGTTTAAAAAAAAGGCAATATCTCCAAAAAGTTCATTATACTAACTGGCTACAATGAGCTACTGAGGCAGGTTTGTACCAATCCATAGCCCTGAATGTGCAGAAAAAAACAGTTTGTGTAGGTTTACAAAAACAGACCAAATAAGTTTTGGCTATTTAAGTTTAAATAAACGAATGCCGATTTTTCTTTTAAAGGGTCTAAAGCATAAATGCCCAAACACACTGGGCAGGGAAAGGGTTAAAAGGAAGGGAACTGACTGCAACGGGGCACCTGTACCTCTGTTTATTTTTCTTACCTAATAGTGTGTTTCTAATGTTTCTAGCCCTTGTAGGCCACCATGAAAAGGTTACTGTACATGTTTCTGTTCACAATACCACAGTAACCTTTGTCCTTAGCTTTTGGAGCATTAAGGTCAGGGCTCGGTTTTCATTGGCTAGTCCCAGTGGCATGTGCTGTGCACAGAATACTCAGAGGAGCGCAAAGTCTCCATCTCTGGCCAACTGTTACTGCTTGCCATCCGTAAGGAATGCACAGCGTACATTTGCTTGTGATTGAGTGAGTTCAGTTCACTGGGTTCTTCCTTGGCCTCCAGACAACAGCCATTCACCTCACAAGTTGGGAGATTGCTCTTGCTCCAAAGGTGTGTCAGGCATGGAATTGCCTTCCTTCCAGGCACAGCTGTCTAGTGTAATGCCTTTTGGCCACACATAAAGCACTTCAGGAAAGCCCCTTGACATACAGAACTTCCATGGGACAGCACAGCATAGGCTGGAGGTGCACTCGGCACCCTGGACCTCACCTGTTTTAAGCGATGCAGGTACTCGCAGAACTACAGTGGTCATTACAATTCTTCACCTATCAAGCCCCCTTCACTGCCCTCCTGCAAAAGCAATTCCAACGCCCCTCTTCAGGAGTCAGTTTCGTCTGCGTGGGCTACTCTAGGCAAGTAGTCAAACTTTCCCATGTTCTAGTTGCAAAAACTGAAAGGAAAGCTGTGGATGGACACTCCAAACCTGATACAGAAGAATTCCATGATCACCACTAATGTGGGACTCTCGCTCTGGTGGAGGCGTTCTGGAACATAGCTGGAAGTTGCAGACAATGGTTGTACATTTCCAGCCACCTCTGAGATTGGCAAATACAAAAATGGCAAAACTGTTGAGAACCAATCAGACTACTCCAGACAAAGTCTTTGTCACAAAGTGAAAGCAGGATGGTGGAATGAAGTTGGGAATCTTTCATGATAAACACACAAGAAGAGTACAAAGGAAAAAGAGCCGGCCCCAATTAACTACCTGTGATGGGGAAGTATTTTGAGAAAAATTGGCTAGGAAAGGGCAAAGGCAAACTCCACAGCTTCAAAGAGTACCTCCTTCCAATAAAACCCTTGAGACTGACTCACTACAAATGATCCTTGGAATGTCCTGGCAGTTACCCAGCAATTCACATCTGCTGTCCAGGCTCTCCCTACAACCATCTATCTTAGGTATCACTTGAAATAAATCCCAATGTGGCTATGACCTCATGCGTCGACACGCATCTACACACTCTTCTGTACATATGTGACAATTATATCCGATTGGCAAAGAAGTTAGTTGCAGGGGACTTTCAAACACTTTCAAAAGTAAAGGCGAGCCCGGTAGCCCATTCTCACCAGGAGGCAACAAGCAAAACAGCCTTTTCTGCTAATGAAGTATAAGTTACTTACCTTCAGTAACAAAATATCTGGTAGAGACATATTCTAGTTGCATATTCCTTACCTTAGAATTTCCCCCAGGTGTCAGACTGGATCCAGAGTTTTCTTCAAGCAATACCCTTGCACGTCAGTAGGTGGCGTTGGTCGACTCCGCAGGCGTCGCAGTTGCCGTGATGTCGCCGTGATGACATCGCAAGGAGTATATAGACGCCGCCTTCGCACAGTGACGTCAGTTTCTTTTAACGACTTTCCAAGCCAAAGCGCAGAGTCGCCTAGAACACTGAGGTTGGTGCGCCAGAGCTAAGTACCTGAAAGGGGAATCCCTGTCCCTAGAAATCAGTTCGCAAGAGGAGAGGATGGGTGGGTGGTAAGGAATCTGCAACTAGAATATGTCTCTACCAGATATTTCGTTACCGAAGGTAAGTAACTTGTTTATCTAATAGAGACTTCTAGTTGCAGATTGCTTACCTTAGAATAGATACCCAAGCAATGTCATTCTCGGTGGTGGGCTGCAAACCAAGATCATTCTAGGAAGTCCTGCAGGACCTAACGACCAAAGTAGCTGCCCTGACGGACCTGACTGTCCACGCATTCGTGTTTAGCAAAAGTGTGCAGGGACGCCCACGTAGCTGCCTGGCAGATCTCCAGGACAGGAACTCCGCATGCTAACGCAGTGGAAGCAGCAGTTGCTCTGGTGGAATGAGAATGCAAGCCCTCAGGGGGTTGCTTTTTGGCCAAAGTGTAGCACATTTTGATGCAAAGAAGCACCCATTGAAAGATGGTACCCTTTTGCACCGTTTTTCCTTTTTTTGCACCCACATCCCCGACAAAGAGTTGATCGTCCACCCAGAAATCTTTAGTACTATTAAGATAGAACGCTAATGCTCTTTTTGGGTCCAGACGGTGGAGTTTCTCCTCCTCATGAGAAGGATGTGGGGGTGCATAGAAAGTAGGCAGGGTGATGGACTGGCCTAGGTGAAAAGGCGTAACCACCTTTGAAAGGAAGGAAGCCTTAGTGCGCAACACCACTTTGTCAGGGTGCACAGACAAGTATGAAGGTTTAGATGAAAGGGCTTGAAGTTCACTCACCCTGCGAGCAGAGGTGATGGCAACAAGAACGTGAGAAGCCGCAAGGGACAATTGTGCATTGGCTCAAAGGGAGTACACATTAAATAAGTAAGAACAAGATTGAGGTCCCACTGAGGCATGATAAATGGAGTAGGAGGAAATAATGAGTGAGGCCTTTTAGGAACGTACTCACAACAGGAGATTTAAAAAGTGAGGGCTGATCAGATAACCTAAGGAAGGCCGAAATGGCATTTAAATATCCTTAAAGGGTGCCCAAAGCAGAGCCCCGCTGGGCCAAAGAAACCATGAACAGAAGAACCTCGGGCAGAGAGGGGATCAACAGATTTGTGGGTGCACCATGCCACAAACTTATTCCAACGACAGGCATATAGAGCTTTGGTTGAGGGACGCCTCGCTGCCAAGAAAACATCACAGACTTCGGATGGAAGATGAAAAGTCGTCAACTGTTGCCGTTCAATCTCCATGCATGAAGGCGGAGGTTGGAAAGGTGCAGGTGAAGAACCGTCGCCTGTTGCTGTGACAGAAGATCCGCCCAAAGAGGCAGCCTGCGAGGAGGATTGATGGCCATACTTAATAGCTCTGGATACCAGATTCTCCGTGACCAGTCCGGAGCCACCAAGATGACTTGGGCCCGGTTGTTCCTGATCTTTTTGAGAACTCTGGGCAGAAGTGGTATAGGTGTAAAGGAGGATGGAGTTCCACTCGAGACTAAAAGCAGCTCAGAAACTCCAAAGCACAAAACAGCAGACTTTACTCATTCTCTGCGGGGGCAAACAGATCTAACCAAGGCTCTCCCCATTGCTGAAAGAGACCTTGCCCCACCTCCGGATGGAGACGCCATTCGTGATCGGCTGTGCATCTACAGCTGAGTTCGTACACTCTGGCATTGAGGGAACCAGTCAGATGTTGAACCATCAGGGTAATGCCCTGATGGTCCAGCCATGTCCAGAGGCGTAGTGCCTCCTGACAAAGGGTCCAGGACCCTACTCCTCCCAGTTTGTTGCAGTACCACATGGCGGTAGTATTGTCCATGAACATCTGCACTACTTTCCCTTTGAGAGGGAAGAAATGCTTTCAACGCAACCCTGATCGCCCAGAGCTCCAGAAGATTGATATGAAGCCCAGGCTCCGCCGGAGACCAGATGCCTCTGATCTCCACCTCTCCCATGTGGCCGCCCCAACCCTGAAGTGACACATCCGTC